>NC_136613.1:524879-1026924 GCF_933228915.1 Telmatherina bonti
ATGGAGGTAGATGATGATGATGGAGGTAGATGATGATGATGAAGGTAGATGATGATGATGAAGGTAGATGATGATGATGGAGGTAGATGATGATGATGGAGGTAGATGATGATGATGAAGGTAGATGATGATGATGGAGGTAGATGATGATGATGGAGGTAGATGATGATGATGAAGGTAGATGATGATGATGAAGGTAGATGATGATGATGGAGGTAGATGATGATGATGAAGGTAGATGATGATGATGGAGGTAGATGATGATGATGATGATGGAGGTAGATGATGATGATGAAGATAGATGATGATGATGGAGGTAGATGATGATGAAGGTAGATGATGATGATGGAGGTAAATGATGATGATGAAGGTAGATGATGATGATGAAGATAGATGATGATGATGGAGGTAGATGATGATGATGGAGGTAGATGATGATGATGAAGATAGATGATGATGATGGAGGTAGATGATGATGAAGATAGATGATGATGATGGAGGTAGATGATGATGATGAAGGTAGATGATGATGATGAAGATAGATGATGATGATGGAGGTAGATGATGATGATGAAGGTAGATGATGATGATGGAGGTAGATGATGATGAAGATAGATGATGATTATGGAGGTAGATGATGATGATGGAGGTAGATGATGATGATGAAGATAGATGATGATGATGGAGGTAGATGATGATGAAGATAGATGATGATGATGGAGGTAGATGATGATGATGAAGATAGATGATGATGATGGAGGTAGATGATGATGATGGAGGTAGATGATGATGATGAAGATAGATGATGATGATGGAGGTAGATGATGATGGAGGTAGATGATGATGATGGAGGTAGATGATGATGATGAAGATAGATGATGATGATGGAGGTAGATGATGATGATGGAGGTAGATGATGATGATGAAGGTAAATGATGATGATGAAGGTAGATGATGATGACGAAGGTAGATGATGATGACGGAGGTAGATGATGATGACGGAGGTAGATGATGATGATGAAGATAGATGATGATGATGAAGGTAGATGATAATGATGAAGGTAGATGATGATGATGGAGGTAGATGATGAAGGTAGATGATGATGACGAAGGTAGATGATGATGACGGAGGTAGATGATGATGACGGAGGTAGATGATGATGACGAAGATAGATGATGATGATGGAGGTAGATGATGATGATGAAGGTAGATGATGATGACGAAGGTAGATGATGATGACGAAGGTAGATGATGATGACGAAGGTAGATGATGATGATGAAGGTAGATGATGATGATGAAGGTAGATGATGATGATGAAGGTAATGATGATGATGAAGGTAGATGATGATGATGAAGGTAGATGATGATGATGAAGGTAAATGATGATGATGGAGGTAGATGATGATGATGAAGGTAGATGATGATGATGAAGGTAGATGATGATGGAGGTAGATGATGATGATGAAGGTAGATGATGATGATGGAGGTAGATGATGATGATGAAGGTAGATGATGATGATGAAGGTAGATGATGAAGGTAAATGATGATGATGAAGGTAGATGATGATGACGAAGGTAGATGATGATGACGAAGGTAGATGATGATGATGGAGGTAGATGATGATGATGAAGATAGATGATGATGATGGAGGTAGATGATGATGATGGAGGTAGATGATGATGATGAAGGTAGATGATGATGATGGAGGTAGATGATGATGATGAAGGTAGATGATGATGATGGAGGTAGATGATGATGAAAGTTAGATGATGATGATGGAGGTAGATGATGATGATGGAGGTAGATGATGATCATGGAGGTAGATGATGATGATGAAGGTTGATGATGATGATGATGAAGGTAGATGATGATGATGGAGGTAGATGATGATGATGGAGGTAGATGATGATGATGAAGGTAGATGATGATGATGGAGGTAGATGATGATGATGGAGGTAGATGATGATGATGGAGGTAGATGATGATGATGGAGGTAGATGATGATGATGGAGGTAGATGATGATGATGGAGGTAGATGATGATGATGGAGGTAGATGATGATGATGGAGATAGATGATGATGATGGAGGTAGATGATGATGATGGAGGTAGATGATGATGATGAAGGTAGATGATGATGATGAAGGTAGATGATGATGATGGAGGTAGATGATGATGATGGAGGTATATGATGATGATGGAGGTTGATGATGATGATGAAGGTAGATGATGATGATGAAGATAGATGATGATGATGGAGGTAGATGATGATGATGGAGGTAGATGATGATGATGGAGGTAGATGATGATGATGAAGATAGATGATGATGATGGAGGTAGATGATGATGATGAAGATAGATGATGATGATGGAGGTAGATGATGATGATGAAGATAGATGATGATGATGGAGGTAGATGATGATGATGAAGATAGATGATGATGGAGGTAGATGATGATGATGAAGATAGATGATGATGATGGAGGTAGATGATGATGATGAAGGTAGATGATGATTATGGAGGTAGATGATGATGATGAAGGTAGATGATGATGATGGAGGTAGATGATGATGATGGAGGTAGATGATGATGAAGGTAGATGATGATGATGGAGGTAGATGATGATGATGGAGGTAGATGATGATGATGGAGGTAGATGATGATGATGGAGGTAGATGATGATGAAGGTAGATGATGATGATGGAGGTAGATGATGATGAAGGTAGATGATGATGATGGAGGTAGATGATGATGAAGGTAGATGATGATGATGGAGGTAGATGATGATGATGGAGGTAGATGATGATGGAGGTAGATGATGATGATGGAGGTAGATGATGATGATGAAGGTAGATGATGATGATGGAGGTAGATGATGATGAAGGTAGATGATGATGATGGAGGTAGATGATGATGAAGGTAGATGATGATGATGGAGGTAGATGATGATGAAGGTAGATGATGATGATGGAGGTAGATGATGATGAAGGTAGATGATGATGATGAAGGTAGATGATGATGATGGAGGTAGATGATGATGAAGGTAGATGATGATGGAGGTAGATGATGATGAAGGTAGATGATGATGATGGAGGTAGATGATGATGATGGAGGTAGATGATGATGATGATGGAGGTAGATGATGATGATGAAGGTAGATGATAATGATGAAGGTAGATGATGATGATGAAGGTAGATGATAATGATGAAGGTAGATGATGATGGAGGTAGATGATGATGATGAAGGTAGATGATGATGATGGAGGTAGATGATGATGATGGAGGTAGATGATGATGATGATGGAGGTAGATGATGATGATGAAGGTAGATGATGATGATGGAGGTAGATGATGATGATGAAGGTAGATGATGATGATGGAGGTAGATGATGATGATGATGGAGGTAGATGATGATGATGAAGATAGATGATGATGATGGAGGTAGATGATGATGATGAAGATAGATGATGATGATGGAGGTAGATGATGATGAAGGTAGATGATGATGATGGAGGTAGATGATGATGAAGGTAGATGATGATGATGGAGGTAGATGATGATGATGGAGGTAGATGATGATGATGAAGGTAGATGATGATGATGGAGGTAGATGATGATGATGAAGGTAGATGATAATGATGAAGGTAGATGATGATGAAGGTAGATGATGATGATGGAGGTAGATGATGATGATGGAGGTAGATGATGATGATGAAGGTAGATGATGATGATGGAGGTAGATGATGATGATGAAGGTAGATGATAATGATGAAGGTAGATGATGATGGAGGTAGATGATGATGATGAAGGTAGATGATGATGATGGAGGTAGATGATGATGATGGAGGTAGATGATGATGATGATGGAGGTAGATGATGATGATGATGGAGGTAGATGATGATGATGAAGGTAGATGATGATGATGGAGGTAGATGATGATGATGAAGGTAGATGATGATGATGGAGGTAGATGATGATGATGATGGAGGTAGATGATGATGATGAAGATAGATGATGATGATGGAGGTAGATGATGATGATGAAGATAGATGATGATGATGGAGGTAGATGATGATGAAGGTAGATGATGATGATGGAGGTAGATGATGATGAAGGTAGATGATGATGATGGAGGTAGATGATGATGATGAAGGTAGATGATGATGAAGGTAGATGATGATGATGGAGGTAGATGATGATGATGGAGGTAGATGATGATGATGGAGGTAAATGATGATGATGAAGAAAGATGATGATGATGGAGGTAGATGATGAAGGTAAATGATGATGATGAAGGTAGATGATCATGATGAAGATAATTATGAAGGTAGATTATGATGATGATGATGAAGGTAGATTATGATGATGATGAAGGTAGATTATGATGATGATGATGATGATGAAGATATATGATGAAGATGAAGGTAGATGATATTGATGAAGGTCGATGATGAAGATGTACCCTCCTCCTCCTCCTCAGAGGTCTTCGTCTCCAGCCGGTCTCTCCTGGAAGACCACATTGTGAACTGGGGCTTCCAGTCCAGCAGAGACCAGTACCTGCAGGTCCTGTGTGCTGCCGATGTGGTGGTCTCCACTGCCAGGCACGAGTTCTTCGGCGTCGCCATGTGAGTCCTGATCCATTGTTCTGGTCTGAGCTTCTGATCCAGTTCTGGACCTGTCTGGGGTCCAGACCGTGGTCCCAGACTCCAACCTGAGACCACACTGGGCTTGAAGAGATAAACAGGTCTGCTCAGCGGGACCACCCGGACCAGGTGGACCTCCCGGACCAGCGAAACCTCCCGGACCAGGTGGACCTCCCGGACCAGCGGGACCTCCCGGACCAGCGGGACCTCCCGGACCAGCGAAACCTCCCGGACCAGCAAAACCTCCCGGACCAGGTGGACCTCCCGGACCAGCGAAACCTCCCGGACCAGCGGGACCTCCCGGACCAGCGAAACCTCCCGGACCAGGTGGACCTCCCGGACCAGCGAAACCTCCCGGACCAGGTGGACCTCCCGGACCAGCGAAACCTCCCGGACCAGGTGGACCTCCCGGACCAGCGAAACCTCCCGGACCAGCGAAACCTCCCGGACCAGTGGGACCTCCCGGACCAGCGAAACCTCCCGGACCAGGTGGACCTCCCGGACCAGCGAAACCTCCCGGACCAGCGAAACCTCCCGGACCAGCGAAACCTCCCAGACCAGCGGGACCTCCCGGACCAGGTGGACCTCCCGGACCAGCGAAACCTCCCGGACCAGGTGGACCTCCCGGACCAGCGAAACCTCCCGGACCAGCGAAACCTCCCGGACCAGGTGGACCTCCCGGACCAGCGGGACCTCCCGGACCAGCGAAACCTCCCGGACCAGCGAAACCTCCCGGACCAGGTGGACCTCCCGGACCAGCGAAACCTCCCGGACCAGCGGGACCTCCCGGACCAGCGAAACCTCCCGGACCAGGTGGACCTCCCGGACCAGCGGGACCTCCCGGACCAGCGAAACCTCCCGGACCAGGTGGACCTCCCGGACCAGCGAAACCTCCCGGACCAGCGAAACCTCCCGGACCAGCGAAACCTCCCGGACCAGCGGGACCTCCCGGACCAGCGAAACCTCCCGGACCAGCGAAACCTCCCGGACCAGGTGGACCTCCCGGACCAGCGAAACCTCCCGGACCAGCGGGACCTCCCGGACCAGCGAAACCTCCCGGACCAGGTGGACCTCCCGGACCAGCGGGACCTCCCGGACCAGCGGGACCTCCCGGACCAGCGAAACCTCCCGGACCAGGTGGACCTCCCGGACCAGGTGGACCTCCCGGACCAGCGAAACCTCCCGGACCAGCGGGACCTCCCGGACCAGCGGGACCTCCCGGACCAGCGAAACCTCCCGGACCAGCGGGACCTCCCGGACCAGCGAAACCTCCCGGACCAGGTGGACCTCCCGGACCAGCGGGACCTCCCGGACCAGCGGGACCTCCCGGACCAGCGAAACCTCCCGGACCAGGTGGACCTCCCGGACCAGCGGGACCTCCCGGACCAGCGGGACCTCCCAGACCAGGTGGACCTCCCGGACCAGCGAAACCTCCCGGACCAGCGGGACCTCCCGGACCAGCGGGACCTCCCAGACCAGGTGGACCTCCCGGACCAGCGAAACCTCCCGGACCAGCGAAACCTCCCGGACCAGGTGGACCTCCCGGACCAGCGGGACCTCCCGGACCAGCGGGACCTCCCGGACCAGCGGGACCTCCCGGACCAGCGAAACCTCCCGGACCAGGTGGACCTCCCGGACCAGGTGGACCTCCCGGACCAGCGAAACCTCCCGGACCAGCGGGACCTCCCGGACCAGCGAAACCTCCCGGACCAGCGGGACCTCCCGGACCAGCGAAACCTCCCGGACCAGGTGGACCTCCCGGACCAGCGGGACCTCCCGGACCAGCGAAACCTCCCGGACCAGGTGGACCTCCCGGACCAGCGGGACCTCCCGGACCAGCGGGACCTCCCGGACCAGCGGGACCTCCCAGACCAGGTGGACCTCCCGGACCAGCGAAACCTCCCGGACCAGCGGGACCTCCCAGACCAGGTGGACCTCCCGGACCAGCGAAACCTCCCGGACCAGCGGGACCTCCCGGACCAGCGGGACCTCCCGGACCAGCGAAACCTCCCGGACCAGCGAAACCTCCCGGACCAGCGGGACCTCCCGGACCAGCGAAACCTCCCGGACCAGCGGGACCTCCCAGACCAGCGAAACCTCCCGGACCAGCGAGTCCCCCCTTCCCATGGCAAAGGCGGCTGTCCCCTCCCAACCCTAAATGTTTGTCGGCGTCCATGTTGCCATTTAATGGGGCCATCGGGAAATGCCCCTTAGGGTTCCCGACTCCCCCCCCCCCCCCCCCACCGTGCCCTAAATGCCCCTTAGGGTTCCCGACTCCCCCCCCCCCCCCCCACCGTGCCCTAAATGCCCCTTAGGGTTCCCGACTCTCCCCCCCCCCCCCCCCCCCCCCACCGTGCCCTAAATGCCCCTTAGGGTTCCCGACTCCCCCCCCCCCCCCCACCGTGCCCTAAATGCCCCTTAGGGTTCCCGACTCTCCCCCCCCCCCCCCCCACCGTGCCCTAAATGCCCCTTAGGGTTCCCGACTCCCCCCCCCCCCCCCCCCACCGTGCCCTAAATGCCCCTTAGGGTTCCCAGCCAGACCGTTGGTTTAGTTTCTGTCCCTGCAGACAAACTGGGAGGAGAAAATATTTTCTTAAACTGTTGCTATGAAAGGACAGGATGTGTTACGGTACGATAGATGTTGCTATGAAAGGACAGGATGTGTTACGGTACGATAGATGTTGCTATGAAAGGACAGGATGTGTTACGGTACGATAGATGTTGCTATGAAAGGACAGGATGTGTTACGGTACGATAGATGTTGCTATGAAAGGACAGGATGTGTTACGGTACGATAGATGTTGCTATGAAAGGACAGGATGTGTTACGGTACGATAGAACATGAATGGACGTACTGACTCTGTAAAAATGGCTGTAAAGAGATGGTCTGTAAATAGCTTGTATTCCATGGTTGAACAGAAGTGGAACTTTTATGAGTTTTTGTTTTTGATAACTGTCGGACAGGAGGAATATCTGTCGCTCCAGCTGATCCTAAACTACAGCCGTGGTTTGGTGCTGGGTAGAGGATGAGGGGTTCTACCAGGTTCTGCTCTGGCAGCAGGCATCCAGGTGTGGAGCTCACCTGTGGCTTCTGTTTCAGGTTGGAAGCTGTCCACTGTGGATGTTTCCCTCTGTGTCCCAAAGCCTTGGTTTATCCAGAGATCTTCGCAGGTAAACACACCTGGAACTCCACCTCCTCCTTCTGTTCTTGGCTTTTCTCTGTCTGCACACCTTCTCTTCTGTCTTCTCTGCAGACCAGTACCTGTACTCCACACCTGAGCAGCTCTGCAGACGTCTACAGGAGCTCTGCCGCAGGCCTGCTGCTGCCCGCAAACACGTTGTCATGGTAACAGCAGCATCTTTTTTCAGAGTACAGAGACATACAGCCAGCTGTGTCTCAGTAAGCTCCGGTTCTGCAGGTCGACACCTCTTCGTTCTCCTGGACCGCCCTGAAGCCACGTTTCCAGACTTTACTGGCAGGAGAACGTCCCTGAATGCACCACGGGCTAACTTCTCAAAGATCTGACCCTGAAGACCTCCCTCTGACCCTGAAGACCTCCCTCTGACCCTGAAGACCTCCCTGAAGACATTGGTGCAGGCTCCTCCCACATTGGCCACAAATGATGACACCTGCCTATTTAAGGACACTCAGCACCATCATTTAGTGCAGCTGTGTCTGATGGTGACACAGTTTGCCACCTCCAGTTTGGGCGTCGACGGCCATAGAATAGCAGATTTGCTTGGATTGGTTTTTGGCTTTTCTTCTGTTAATTGCTCTCTTTGTCTGAGTTTTGTTTGGTCTGTGATTACAGACTTTTGGTTTAGCTTTTGGGGTTTTGTTCAATAGTAGATTTTGCTCCTGTCACAGGATGTTTTAACTTGTACCCTTTAGTTTCCTTGGTTTGAATCATTGTAAATAAAATCCCACCTTTTATTGGAACTTTTAGTTGCCACTTGTCTTTTGTTTTGCAACCCCCTTTTCCCCTAGACACCACTGGGGTTGTAACACTGGAGTATGGGGTACCGGACCCCCTTGTCCGAGCTGTCCGGTCCCTGTTGGCTTCATCTGGTCGTGATCTCCAGCTCTCATTTGAGCAATTCGCGGCCGAGTGTGAAGCGGCTGGGATGAGAATCAGCACCTCCAAATCTGAGACCATGGTCCTCAGCCGGAATAGGGTGGATTGCCCTCTCCGGGTCGGGAGTCAGGTCCTGCCTCAAGTGGAGGAGTTTAAATATCTCGGGGTCTTGTTCACGAGTGAGGGAAGGATGGAGCGTGAGATGGACAGACGGATCGGTGCGGCGTCTGCAGTAATGCGGACTCTGCACCGGTCTGTCGTGGTGAAGAAGGAGCTGAGTCAGAAGGCGAAGCTCTCCATTTACCAGTCGATCTACGTTCCTACCCTCACCTATGGTCATGAGCTGTGGGTCGTGACCGAAAGAAGGAGATCTCGTATACAGGCGGCTGAAATGAGTTTCCTCCGCAGGGTGGCCGGGCTCTCCCTTAGAGATAGGGTGAGGAGCTCGGTCATCCGGGAGGAGATCATAGTAGAGCCGCTGCTCCTCCGCATCGAGAGGAACCAGTTGAGGTGGCTCGGGCATCTGGTCAGGATGCCTCCTGGACCTCCCTGGTGAGGTGTTCCAGGCACGTCCCTCTGGGAGGAGACCCCGGGGAAGACCCAGGACACGCTGGAGGGATTATATCTCTCGGCTGGCCTGGGAACGCCTCGGGATCCCCCCGCAGAGTTGGCAAATGTGGCTGGGGAGAGGGAAGTCTGGGCTTCCCTGCTTAGGCTGCTGCCCCCGCGACCCGACCCCGGATAAGAGGCTGAAGATGGATGATGATATGAAACATGGTCTTTTGGGAATTTCAGAAAATCATCTTGAATGTTGTTTTTTTTACAGAAAACATGGAGATTTTCTGACCGAACTGAAGTGGTTTAATTATCAGGATGCAAACCGCCTGGACAACTCGGGGCCAAACTCCAACAGAAAGATAGTTTCTGACGTAAAAATGACACATTAAACATCACGAACATGGATCTTATTTCTTTTTGTCTTTCTGTGACGAGTATTTTACTAATCAGCATCTTCATCATGAAACCCTGCAGGAGAATTTACAGTAATTAGAGTAGTTTCCGTCCCGCTGTCGAGCACCCATGTTTCTACAGCTGTTTCTGATCCACAATGGAGAACAGCTGGAACTGGGTAAAGGGGGCTGGAGAGGTGAAGGGGGGGGTGGTCCTGGTCCCAGCAGAGGCTTGTAAATTGGGAATCCAGATCAGGATTCTGGATCAATGGGAGTGGTAGGTTGCGGGTGTAGATCACCGGCAGACCGAAGCCTGCAGGAAGGTGATGATGAGGAAGTTTGGAGGATTTGGTTCTTCATCTCTACAATCTTCAGGATGGAAGATTAAAGTGGAATTAGGACATAATCTGGAATAATCCCAACGTGGAGTCGTCAGAGTTCCGGGACTCAATCAACACCAGAACTCGTTAATTTCTGCTCTGGCTCTTCAACCTGATTAATCTGCCACAGATCAAACCGGAATTTAAGCGTTGCCAGGGTTACCGCTTGGCCTGATTCATGATGCCAGGGACAGGAAACACAGCAGTTTGGGAGTGGGGGTGAGGGGGGTCTTCACTCGGACGGTGATTCACTGTGAGGCGGTTCAGACTCTGTGGACCGGGTTTAGTCCTGGATCTGAAGTTGTTAAATATCTCCTATGGTTTCCACACAGACCTCTTACTGGTCTGTCCTGAATGAACCATCTGGAATTATGCTGGATCACAGACCTGGTTGGGTTGCAGCGTGTGTCGTGTGGTCGAGGCGCGTCGTGTCGTCGAGGCGCGTCGTGTGGTCGAGGCGCGTCGTGTCGTCGAGGCGCGTCGTGTGGTCGAGGCGCGTCGTGTGGTCGAGGCGCTTCGTGTGGTCGAGGCGCGTCGTGTGGTCGAGGCGCGTCGTGTGGTCGAGGCGCGTCGTGTGGTCGAGGCGCGTCGTGTGGTCGAGGCGCGTCGTGTGGTCGAGGCGCTTCGTGTGGTCGAGGCGCGTCGTGTGGTCGAGGCGCGTCGTGTGGTCGAGGCGCGTCGTGTGGTCGAGGCGCGTCGTGTCGTCGAGGCGCGTCGTGTCGTCGAGGCGCGTCGTGTGGTCGAGGCGCGTCGTGTCGTCGAGGCGCGTCGTGTTGTCGAGGCGCGTCGTGTGGTCGAGGCGCGTCGTGTGGTCGAGGCGCGTCGTGTGGTCGAGGCGCGTCTTCTTGTCGAGGCGCGTCGTGTGGTCGAGGCGCGTCGTGTCGTCGAGGCGCGTCTTCTTGTCGAGGCGCGTCGTGTCGTCGAGGCGCGTCGTGTGGTCGAGGCGCGTCGTGTGGTCGAGGCGCGTCGTGTCGTCGAGGCGCGTCGTGTGGTCGAGGCGCGTCTTCTTGTCGAGGCGCGTCGTGTGGTCGAGGCGCGTCTTCTTGTCGAGGCGCGTCGTGTGGTCGAGGCGCGTCGTGTGGTCGAGGCGCGTCGTGTCGTCGAGGCGCGTCGTGTCGTCGAGGCGCGTCGTGTGGTCGAGGCGCGTCGTGTCGTCGAGGCACGTCTTCTTGTCGAGGCGCGTCGTGTGGTCGAGGCGCGTCGTGTCATCGAGGCGCGTCGTGTCGTCGAGGCGCGTCGTGTCGTCGAGGCACGTCTTCTTGTCGAGGCGCGTCGTGTCGTCGAGGCGCGTCGTGTGGTCGAGGCGCGTCGTGTCGTCGAGGCGCGTCTTCTTGTCGAGGCGCGTCGTGTCGTCGAGGCGCGTCGTGTGGTCGAGGCGCGTCGTGTGGTCGAGGCGCGTCGTGTGGTCGAGGCGCGTCTTCTTGTCGAGGCGCGTCGTGTCGTCGAGGCGCGTCTTCTTGTCGAGGCGCGTCGTGTGGTCGAGGCGCGTCGTGTGGTCGAGGCGCGTCGTGTGGTCGAGGCGCGTCGTGTGGTCGAGGCGCGTCGTGTGGTCGAGGCGCGTCGTGTGGTCGAGGCGCGTCGTGTCGTCGAGGCGCGTCGTGTGGTCGAGGCGCGTCGTGTCGTCGAGGCGCGTCGTGTGGTCGAGGCGCGTCGTGTCGTCGAGGCGCGTCGTGTCGTCGAGGCGCGTCGTGTGGTCGAGGCGCGTCGTGTGGTCGAGGCGCGTCGTGTGGTCGAGGCGCGTCGTGTGGTCGAGGCGCGTCGTGTGGTCGAGGCGCGTCGTGTGGTCGAGGCGCGTCGTGTGGTCGAGGCGCGTCGTGTGGTCGAGGCGCGTCGTGTGGTCGAGGCGCGTCGTGTGGTCGAGGCGCGTCGTGTGGTCGAGGCGCGTCGTGTGGTCGAGGCGCGTCGTGTGGTCGAGGCGCGTCGTGTCGTCGAGGCGCGTCGTGTGGTCGAGGCGCGTCGTGTCGTCGAGGCGCGTCGTGTGGTCGAGGCGCGTCGTGTGGTCGAGGCGCGTCTTCTTGTCGAGGCGCGTCGTGTCGTCGAGGCGCGTCTTCTTGTCGAGGCGCGTCGTGTGGTCGAGGCGCGTCGTGTGGTCGAGGCGCGTCGTGTGGTCGAGGCGCGTCGTGTGGTCGAGGCGCGTCGTGTGGTCGAGGCGCGTCGTGTCGTCGAGGCGCGTCTTCTTGTCGAGGCGCGTCGTGTCGTCGAGGCGCGTCTTCTTGTCGAGGCGCGTCGTGTGGTCGAGGCGCGTCGTGTGGTCGAGGCGCGTCGTGTGGTCGAGGCGCGTCGTGTGGTCGAGGCGCGTCGTGTGGTCGAGGCGCGTCGTGTGGTCGAGGCGCGTCGTGTCGTCGAGGCGCGTCGTGTGGTCGAGGCGCGTCGTGTCGTCGAGGCGCGTCGTGTGGTCGAGGCGCGTCGTGTGGTCGAGGCGCGTCGTGTGGTCGAGGCGCGTCTTCTTGTCGAGGCGCGTCTTCTTGTCGAGGCGCGTCGTGTCGTCGAGGCGCGTCGTGTGGTCGAGGCGCGTCGTGTGGTCGAGGCGCGTCTTCTTGTCGAGGCGCGTCGTGTCGTCGAGGCGCGTCGTGTCGTCGAGGCGCGTCGTGTGGTCGAGGCGCGTCGTGTGGTCGAGGCGCGTCGTGTCGTCGAGGCGCGTCGTGTGGTCGAGGCGCGTCGTGTCGTCGAGGCGCGTCGTGTGGTCGAGGCGCGTCGTGTGGTCGAGGCGCGTCGTGTGGTCGAGGCGCGTCTTCTTGTCGAGGCGCGTCGTGTCGTCGAGGCGCGTCGTGTCGTCGAGGCGCGTCGTGTCGTCGAGGCGCGTCGTGTGGTCGAGGCGCGTCGTGTGGTCGAGGCGCGTCTTCTTGTCGAGGCGCGTCGTGTCGTCGAGGCGCGTCGTGTCGTCGAGGCGCGTCGTGTCGTCGAGGCGCGTCGTGTCGTCGAGGCGCGTCGTGTGGTCGAGGCGCGTCGTGTCGTCGAGGCGCGTCGTGTCGTCGAGGCGCGTCGTGTCGTCGAGGCGCGTCGTGTGGTCGAGGCGCGTCGTGTCGTCGAGGCGCGTCGTGTGGTCGAGGCGCGTCGTGTCGTCGAGGCGCGTCGTGTCGTCGAGGCGCGTCGTGTCGTCGAGGCGCGTCGTGTCGTCGAGGCGCGTCGTGTGGTCGAGGCGCGTCGTGTCGTCGAGGCGCGTCGTGTGGTCGAGGCGCGTCGTGTGGTCGAGGCGCGTCGTGTCGTCGAGGCGCGTCGTGTCGTCGAGGCGCGTCGTGTGGTCGAGGCGCGTCGTGTCGTCGAGGCGCGTCGTGTGGTCGAGGCGCGTCGTGTCGTCGAGGCGCGTCGTGTGGTCGAGGCGCGTCGTGTCGTCGAGGCGCGTCGTGTGGTCGAGGCGCGTCGTGTGGTCGAGGCGCGTCGTGTGGTCGAGGCGCGTCGTGTCGTCGAGGCGCGTCGTGTCGTCGAGGCGCGTCGTGTCGTCGAGGCGCGTCGTGTCGTCGAGGCGCGTCGTGTGGTCGAGGCGCGTCGTGTGGTCGAGGCGCGTCGTGTGGTCGAGGCGCGTCGTGTGGTCGAGGCGCGTCGTGTCGTCGAGGCGCGTCGTGTCGTCGAGGCGCGTCGTGTGGTCGAGGCGCGTCGTGTCGTCGAGGCGCGTCTTCTTGTCGAGGCGCGTCGTGTGGTCGAGGCGCGTCGTGTCGTCGAGGCGCGTCGTGTCGTCGAGGCGCGTCGTGTGGTCGAGGCGCGTCGTGTGGTCGAGGCGCGTCGTGTTTTTAAGTAAAATCATAGAAAAAGTTGTTTTTACTCAATTACACAAGTTTTTGAATAAACACAACATTTCAGAAAAATATCAATCTGGTTTTAGGACTAACCACAGTACGGAGACGGCCCTCTTAAAGATTGTTAGTGACCTCAGATCTAACTTGGACTCACAGAAACTTTCTGTTCTTGTTCTACTGGATCTGAGTGCCGCATTCGATACAGTAGATCATCAGATTTTATTTAACAGACTCAGAAGTCTGGTGGGCCTCTCAGGAACTGCTCTTAAGTGGTTTCATTCCTACTTCTCGAATCGACAGTTTTTTGTAAGTATGGATACATGCTCCTCACGAACCTATGAAATAAAATGTGGGGTTCCCCAAGGATCAATTTTAGGCCCGTTACTTTTTAACCTGTATATGTTACCACTTGGGGACGTCATCAGGAGACACGGCGTTGATTTTCACAGCTATGCCGATGATACACAGCTTTACATCGCCGTGTCCCCTGATGACTTAGAGCCACTTAATGTTCTTTTAAACTGTATTTCAGATATAAAGTCATGGATGGCAGCAAACTTTTTACAGCTCAACCAGGACAAAACTGAAGTTTTAATTATCAGTCCTGAAGGCAAGAGAGAGATCCTTTTATCAAAATTACATTTTAATCCCTCCCAGTGTGGGATAAATCTGGGTGTTGTTCTTGACTCTTAGCTGGATTTTATTCCACACATAAAAAATGTAACAAAAACAGGATTTTATCATCTAAAACATATTGCCAGAGTCGCCCATTTCTCTCTCTTGCCAGCACAGAGGTGCTGATGCTTTTATTTCCAGTAGATGTAACGCCCTGCTCTCTGGTCTTCCTAAAAAGTCTCTTTCCAGCCTACAATTACTACAGAATTCAGCGGCACGAGTTCTGACGAGGACCAGAGGGCGGGAACACGTTACACCAGTTTTAAAATGGCTGCATCGGCTTCCTGTGCGTTTCAGGATTGATTTTAAGATTCTTTTACTTGTTTATAAATGCCTTAATGGTCTTGGGCCTTCTTATTTATCCGACCTTCTTTTTAATTATGAGCCTTCGCGGACCCTGAGGTCCTCTGGTAACGGCCTTTTAGTGGTTCCTGAAGTCAGAACTAAGACATACGGTGAGACCTCTTTCCATTGTTATGGTCCTGGACCGTGGAACAGCCTGCCAGAGAGCCTCAGGGACGCGGAGATGTTTTTAAGAAGAGGCTCAAGACACACCTTTTTAGCTTAGCATTTAACTGAATTTTATTTTATTTTATTTACTTATCTTAATTTACTTCATTTATTAATTTATTTATTTTTAAAATGTTTTATTAGATTTCTTATTTTTAATACATTATTGTGAAGTCCTTCTATGTATATTTTCTTTTATTGTTGCTCTTATTTCTTACTGCTTCTTAAGGTTATTCATCTTCTGGTTTTAACTCCAGTGTTTTCCTTATGGGGATCCGGCACGCTGGGGGCCCTGCCTGTTTGGTCTGGGGGCTGTTGTCATGGCGACCGCTGCTGTTTGGGTGGCGCGGTGTCCACCACTGCAGCTTCACGGCTGCGGGGTGGCCCCGCTGCTGCCTGGGACTTGTGCGGTTGCCGTGGCAGCGGCCCCTATGAGCATGCGGGGGACTGGCTCCTGGTGTGGATGGATCCCGAGGTATTGTCTCCTCACATCAGCATCAAGTCAGAACTTTTATCACTTACTGAATGTTTTAGTTGTTTTATTAACCAGAATTCAGTTAAAGAGACAGTATTCAGGGAATGATGTTTTTCGGGGAATGTGGGTGTGGGGGGGTTCTTTGCTCTATGTCCTTGTGTGTGTGTGTGTGTGTGTGTGTGAGTGTGTGGAAAGAGCTTGTGTCTATTATTTTTAAATGCCTTTTTATCCACTGTTTGTTTTAATCCTTATGACTTGATTTTATCCTGTAAAGCACTTTGTGTTGCCTGAGGCATGAAAAGTGCTCAAGAAATAAAGTTTGATTTGATTTGATTTATGGACTCAAGGCCGAGGGCAAATTGTTTTCCTCGCCTGGAACCCAAACAACAATCATATCTGGATTCGGCTTCCCAGCAGCCTTGTGCTGGTGCTACCCCCCCCCCCCCCTCAACCGCCCCCCCTTCCCCTCTCCACCTGACTCGCCACCTCCCTGGACTTGTTTGAGTTTGTGCTAAAGTGTATGAGGCTTTTCTCTCTGTCTCTCCGGACTGCGTCATCTAGAGGTGCGGTCCAGAGTTACATGAATGTATCTCTGTTCTTATCTGTTTATAAGGCAGCGCCGGTAAAACTGGCTGCGTGGCCTAAACTTCAGTTTGGTTCTGTCATTTTTTGTCATTGATGTAAATGTCTGTATGTCAAACCTTGGACGAGCTGGCTTGAACCTTGAATTTCCCCTCAGGGATGAATCAAGTATCTTTGATTTGATTTGATTCTTACTTTGTACCTGGGAGTCCAACTTGTTATAGTACTTTTCAAAACACTCTTCAATTTCTCCCATTTTTTTGCAATTCTCTGTTTGTCCATGGATCTTTTATTTTGTAGATATGTCTCAATGATTGCTGCTTTTTTAGTTTGTATGCCAATAATTTTGCAGATTTACTTCCCGCTTGATAAAAATAGTTTAGAATTTTTCTTTTTTTAATTTTCTGTGACAAAACGTAATTTATTGCAACCATCTTCTTTTTTGTTTCTGTCAGAATTCTGTTATTGCTGGGGTTTTTGTGCTCTTTCTCCAATATTTGTAACTGGTTTTGCAAACTATTAAGCTTTTCCTGTTGATTTTTATTCCTATATGCAGCTCGAGTTATCAATTTCCCTCTTGTGACTGCTTTGCATACATCCCACAAAGTAGCCGGTGATACTTTCCCCTTATCATTCTGTTTCACATACTCTGCAATTTCCTTTTTTATGTCCTCCTTCATCTGTCCTTGTAGCAAGTTTGAGTTCAGTACCCAAGCAGTTTTCTTCTTTTCTTTGCACATAAAGTATATTGGACAGTGGTCAGACAAGTCCATCATTCCAAAGTCACAACATTTTTATTCTATATCTATCCCTTGTATAAACTAGCAAGTAATCTATTCTTCTGTATCCTGAGTGTGGGACTGAATAGTAAGTATAATCTCTTTTGGTGGGATCAGTTCTCTCCAGATGTCCAGAATTAAGATTTGTGAAATTGATTTTCTGACCTATTAAGTTCTTTTGCTGAGTTTTACCAGATGAATCAAGCTGCTGATTGAGTCTTTGATTAAGAGCTCCTTCTCCAATAAACATCCCTTCTCCCTCTGTAGCCACCAGTTCAAAAATGTGTTTAAAGAAGACCCAGTCCGATCCTGGGGGGCGTAGATATTTAGCAAGGTAACCATTTCATCTTCTAGTCTTCCCACTTCTAGAACATTCCAGCCCTCTGTGTCCTCTATCTTCTTTGTAATTCCAAAATAAATTTATTTGAAATCAGTATTGAAACCCCCCTTCTGTGGACCCCCTGCAGAGTTGGCAAATGTGTCTGGGGAGAGGGAAGTCCGGGCTTCCCTGCTTAGGCTGCTGCTATCCGACCCCGGATAAGCGGCAGAAGATGAAGAGGCTATCTTCAGAAGGTTATTTTGTGATGCCATTAATCATATCTTTGTTTGGTCCCATTTGTATTTCCACCCGACATGATAAAACAACATAACTTTGTGAACAGTAAAGACCAAAAAAAAAAAAAAAAAACGACCTGCGAAATCCAAACCTGAGGTCTCACAGTCTGCAACCTTTTTTGAGCTCAAGTCCAGCTCTGAGGGGAAATCCTCCGCAACCAAGAGGTCCTCTGGACCAGCTTTGGTCTCACCCATCAGTCCATTCTGAGACAGAAGGAAAACTCTGAGCTTAGCAGGAAATGGGGTCTGGATTCTGATTTTGTTTGCTTCTGCGTACTCCTTCCTCCTCTTCATTACTTCTGGAGTGTAATCATGATCAACATATACTTTCTGACCCTCAAGGAGGAAGCCTTTCTTCCCCCAGGATCTTTTGATTATGTCCTCTTTGCATTTGTAGCTTAGAAATTTTACTATTATTGATCTCGGCGACGTGTCCTTGGGTGGGCGGGGGCCCAGCGCCCAGTGGGCTCTCTCCATGTCAAGTTAGTATGAAGGTGGCAGATCAAGTTTCTCCCGAAGCATATCGTCCACAAAGGTAGGCAGAGACTCTGCCCTTTTCCGGCCCCCTCCCTGATCCCCTGCAGGCGAATGTTTCTCCTCCTCACCCTCCCTTCTTGGTCAGTCTGTTTTTCCTGGAGCAGTCTCTGGAGTTTAACGAGTTTACACACGACCTGCTCCACGCTTTGACCCCGGTCCTCCGCCTCGTCAACTCTGCCATTCATGACTTTGAGATCTTCCCTGATGACGTTTAAACTGTCCGCCATCTCACGTCTAAACTCTCTTATCTCTCGTGAAACAGCCTCCAGCTCTGACATTTTCCTGTGTACTAGCGTTATTTCAGTTGGATGCTCCTTCGTTAGCTGTGAGGCTAGCTCCGGCTGCTGGTTGACGTCTTCAGGGTGTAAATATGCGTTTCCAGCATGGTTTTTGTTTTTCCTTTTGCACATAATCTAAGCCCGATGGATTATCTCATCTTCATCGGTAATTGTGTCAGCTTTCGGGCTTTTCCTTCACTTTTTAGCGGGGAGAACTGCTTCTCTAATAAGTTGCTATGTTCAACCGGGATCCAATCCAGTCCAGATCTCAGGTATCTATCCAGACTTTTCTCAGTTTGTTCCCGATGATTGAACTGCAACAGCAGCTCAATCTTTTTGTCTTTTTCCTCTTTGCTGCCACGAAACTCATCATAAAAAGTCTTGACAAGTCTAAAGTACGAGCAGAAAGCTGGAAATTCATAGTGTTGAAAGATAACTAAATCTCCAGCAGGTCCTCCTGCTCCGAGACATGTTCCTCTGGGTGAAGTGGTTCCTCGTCCTGATAGTAGTCTCTACATTCTGTAATCATGAACAATCAGAAATATAGTTAGACCCCTCAGTTTACTGTCAATCTGTAAAAACTCTGACCAATCCAAACGTTCCCACCCAAATGGAGTTGTTCAGTTCTTATATTTCGTAGCTTCTTCTCATATCTCGCTAGTTCCCCAGCACTACCTATCCCAGCTTTAAGTGGAATTCAGACAACTGGAATAGAAAGTGTGTGAATGGATGCTACATGTTAACAGACGCGTGAAGTTCGCTGAGTCCGTCCTCTCAGTAACATGAGTTGACAGGAACCTGAACGCCACACGAGCTGTTCGTGGTGCTGAAGAGATCTCCTGCGATGCATCTTCTTGATGTTTTGGGTTACAAACTGTTGACTTTATGATTCAGAGCCTCGAGGCGAGCAAAAAGAAGATTCTCATCAATATTTATGTATTTTTCCTTTTAACCACAACAAAGCTGCAACACGACGCCCATCCAGGAGACGGTGGAGGACATCACAAATCATTCATCCATCATCCTGACCGCTGAGTCTGATGAAGGGTGGCGGGAAGCTGGAGCCTATCCCTGCAGTCTCTGGGTGAAAGGCGGGGACACCCTGGACAGCTCACCTGTCCATCACAGGGACACTCAGAGACAAACAACCACTCCCTCCTAGGAACAGTGTAGAGTATCCAGTTAACATGCATGTCTTTGGACGGTGGGAGGAACCCGGAGAGAACCCAGCATACAACTCCACACAGAAAGGCCACTGACCAAACCTTGCACCATAGTGCGAACCACTATCCCACCGTGCCGCCCCCATCCGAACTCATTTCTGCCAAATCTAATTTATTTATCGGTAAAATAACGTCTTTGCTTCCAGTCCGTTTCCATGTCAGGAAGACCAGATTAAACAAAGCAACTTCCCAGTAAACGCAGATAAAATGTTTTGATCCGCCGTCTGGAGAACCGTGTCGCCAGCAGGAATCTGAAGAACTGCACAAAGAACAACATTTTCACCGTCTGATAGCTCTCATGTCCCAAACTGCCACATCTTACTGAGAAAGCCTCCTCCTGACCACACAGCATTCTGTCTCATCAACACGCCAAGCACACGCTAACCCTGTCCAGAGTCAGGGAGGATGGTTTAATGGAACCATTAAATGGAACTGGTCATACGCTGAATGAAAATAAGTAAAGTTCTGCCACGTCGGTGTTCATGCTTCTACGACCGACCAGCTGTTTCTGCTCCCAGTCATGTGACTGGCCGCCATTTTCCCACATGTTCCCAGAGCAACCAGCAGCTTCTGCTGACACAGACCACTTCATGGAAACCGGTCTGCTTCATGGAATCAAGTAGTTTCCATGGAAACGACAGGTGAATCAGACAGGTTGAAGGTCCGGTCCGTTACGGGTGTAACCATGGCGATGAAGCTCTGACATCAACCAGAGTTTAAGTTAGGAGTCCTGTTTGTCTGCAGGAAAGGAGGCCAACGCCAGGCGCTCGGTGCCGACGCCTCCTCTCTCGGGGGGAACACTTACGTTGAGCTCACGGAGGAGGAAAATGCACCATTAAAGGGCAGATTTAAGCACATTTGAAGAAGGTAACGCTGCTTGAATTTGTCCCGGCTTGAAGGAGAATCTTTAATGTTTGTGTCTATGGGACAAACGCACATCAAAGACAGAGGACGATGCTCCCAGTGAAAGACCGCTGGATTAGCGAGGTGGTCCCCAGACTGTCCTTCCTGGCAGAGCTGCCACCTCACCGAGTGCCGTCCTTCCGCACCACAAGTTAGATCCGTTAAGTTCCTACAGGAGGAGGATTCTCCTTCCTTTGCTCCTCCATCCTGCCAGAACCAAAACCAGCTGTTTGTATTCACAGCTGCTGTGTGGATAAAGTTTGTTGAAGCAACAACAGAGAAACGTGAAGAATCCAACCTGCTGGACAGATTAGAGACTA
The DNA here is from genome assembly GCF_933228915.1 of Telmatherina bonti. NCBI lineage: Eukaryota > Metazoa > Chordata > Actinopteri > Atheriniformes > Telmatherinidae > Telmatherina > Telmatherina bonti. Next base: position 545,565 of record NC_136613.1, read on the forward strand.
AATCTCGAAATGAAAGTGGCGCAAATCTAAAGAAGTCCCTGACTGTCCCAGACAGAACCCTCCCAGTCCATGGCTCACTGAGACGTCACAGAGCAGGTCTCATGCCAGCAGAAAGAAAAGAAGTCCCTGACTTGTCAGAGTCCCAGCAGAACCTCTCAGTCTTCACATCCAGCCTGACGGCTGCCAACATAGACTTCTATCAGAAGCAGATCCACAAAGCTCCCAACACACGGCAGCTGTTCATGGCCTTTAACTGTCTTCTTTCTCCAGCAGCTGCTCAGCCTCCCGCCACGCTGACTGCAGACATGTTGGCTTCCTGTTTTACTGAAAAGGTTGCTACCATCAGGAATCACTTCTCTGAGCCTGACCAGCTCAGTCCACCACATCCAGCTAGTGGTGCCTCACTTTGCTCTTTCTGCCCTCTGAATGAGGACCAAGTCTCTAAACTTCTAGTCAACTCTAAAGCCACTAGCTGTCCTCTGGATCCGGTCCCTACCGACATCCTGCAGAGCATTTTACCTCCAATCAATCTGCAGTGACCCATATTATCATCTCCTCTCTGGAATCCGCTGTCTTTCCCTCTGTCTTCCAGCAACCATCAGGTTCTCCTCTCCACTCTCTGAGCTCGGCATCTCTGGATCTGTCCTCTCCTGGTCCACGTCCTACCTCTCAGGAAGATCCTTCAGAGTATCCTGGTGAGGAGAAGTGTCCAGATCACATGAAAACAGGGGAGCCTCAGGGATCGGTGCTCGGCCCTCTTCTCTTTCCACCATACACCTCCTCACTCGGTGCAGTTAGAAGCTCTCATGGCTTCTCCTACCACTGCTATGCAGATGACACTCAGCTTTTCCTCTCCTTCCCACCAGACGACACAACGTTTCATGAGAATATCAGCTTGTCTTGCTGATATCTCTGCATGGATGAAGGATCGCCACCTTCAGCTCCATCTGTCCAAGACAGAGCTCATTGTCTGTCCAGCCGATCCTTCCTTACCTCCACAGATATGTGTGAAGCTTGACTCTGTCACACTTGTTCCTGTTGCTTGGAATCTGGGTGTCGTGACCAGCAGGTCCAAGTTGCCTCGGTTGCCCGTACCTGCCGATATGCTCTCTACAACATCAAGAGAATCAGACGTACCTGTTCTCACTCATATGTAAGTCGCTTTGGATAAAAGCGTCTAAATGACTTTAGAATAGAATAGAATAGAATAGAACAGCAGCTCGTGTCCTGACAAAGACTAGGAGGCGAGCCCATATTACACCAATCTTAAGATCACTGCATTGGCTCCTTGTGTGTTTCAGGATCGATTTTAAGGTTCTTTTAACGGTGTTTAAATGTCTTAATGGCCTCGGGCCCCCTTATCTCTCAGAACCGCTTTCCCTACGAGCCCTAGCCATCCCTGCGCTCCTCTGGCAGCAGGCTTTTATTGATTCCCAAAGTCAGGACACATATCCACGGTGAGGCGTCCTTCCAGTGGCATGGCCCCGACCTGTGAAACGGTCTGCCGGAGGACCTCAGGGGTGCAGAGGATGTTCATGTTTTTAAGAGCAGGCTCAAGACCCACCTTTTTAGTTTGTCTTTCATTTGATTTCTTAGTCAGTTTTAATTGGTTAATTTATTCTGTTTTAATTTTATTTTAATTATTTTTATTTAATTTTCATATTTAGAATATAAAAATATATATATTTAACTATTTATTTATATATATAATTTGTATATTCTATAGAATAGAATAGAATAACTCTCTTTGATGACGTGCAGCTGCTAATCCTCTGCGTGGTTTCTTCTGATCCAGACTGCAGGACTGGTCCGGTCCAGGTCTCCCACATCCAAGCCGAAGTGGTCACGGTACGGTCAGACCTGGGCCAATTGGACGGTCCAGAGTAGAACAGAGTAGAATAGAGTAGAAAAAAACAGAGTAGAACAGAATAGAACAGAGTAGAACAGAATAGAATAGAGTAGAGCAGAGTGAAACAGAATCGAGTAGAGTAGAACAGAATAGAATAGAGTAGAACAGAATAGAATAGAGCAGAGTAGAACTGAATAGAACAGAATAGAATAGAGTAGAACAGAGTAGAACACAATAGAATAGAGTAGAATAAAGTAGAACAGAATAGAATAGAGGAGAACAGAGTAGAAAAGAATAGAGTAGAGCAGAGTAGATTAGAGTATAACAGAGTAGAGTAGAACAGAATAGAATAGAATAGCGAAGAACAGAATAGACTATAGTAGAGCAGAGTAGAATAGAGTAGAACAGAGTAGAAAAAAACAGAATCAAGTAGAACAGAATAGAATCGAGTAGAACAGAATAGAGTAGAACAGAATAAAATAAAGTAGAACAGAATAGAATCGAGTAGAAAAGAATAGAATAGAGTAGAACAGAGGAGAACAAAATAGAATCGAGTAGAGCAGAGTAGAATAGAGTAGAACAGAGTGGAGTAGAACAAAATAGAATAGAGAAGAACAGAATAGAATAGAGTAGAGCAGAGTAGAATACAATAGAACAGAGTAGAACTGAATAGAATAGAGTAGAACAGAGTAGAACACAATAGAATAGTGTAGAATAAAGTACAACAGAATAGAATAGAGGAGAACGGAGTAGAACAGAATCGAGTAGAGTAGAAAAGAACAGAGTAGAAAAGATTAGAGTAGAGTAGAATAGAGTAAAAGAATAGAACAGAGCAGAGTAGATTAGAGTATAACAGAGTAGAGTAGAACAGAATAGAATAGAATAGAGTAGGACAGAATAGAATAAAGCAGAGTAGAATAGAGTAGAGCAGAGTAGAACTGAATAGAATAGAGCAGAATAGAATAGAGTAGAACAGAGTAGAACAGAATAGCATAGAGTGGAACAGAATAGAACAGAGTAGAACAGAATAGAATAGAGTAGAACAGAGTAGAACACAATAGAATAGAGTAGAATAAAGTAGAATAGAATAGAGGAGAACAGAGTAGAAAAGAATAGAGTAGAGCAGAGTAGATTAGAGTATAACAGAGTAGAGTAGAACAGAATAGAATAGAGTAGAATAGAATAGAATATAGTAGAGCAGAGTAGAATAGAGTAGAACAGAGTAGAACAGAATAGAATAGAGGAGAACAGAGTAGAACAGAATAGAACAGAGTATAACAGAATAGAACAGAATAGAATCAAGTAGAGCAGAGTAGAACAGAATAGAACAGAGTAGAACAGAATAGAATCGAGTAGAACAGAATAAAACAACAGTAGGACGACAGACTGAAGGAAACTAACAAGCAGAAACACCCATGGGGGGGAACCGGACCCTGCAGAACCAGGTTTCCGTTCTGGTTCTGGAGGACTGGCTTGGTTCAGACAGTCGGACTTCCAAGATGAGGATATTTCCCATGATGCTCTGTGGTTCCTGGCCGGTGCATCTGGACCTGGGTCCCCCAGGTCTATTAATCCGGATCAGCAGAAACAGGAGCCTCCAGTAGGTAAACATTAGCATCGTAATTAGTCACGTTAATTCAGCCAATTACAGCGTCTTGTTGTTAACTGCTGGTCCTCAGAGGAGCAGCTGGTCCTGGACCAGGTCCAGGATGGAGGTGGACTCTATGATCCTGTTAGTTCTGGGTCCTGTGTTGGCGTCGCAGAAGGACGACAAGGGCTAGAGCCTGCAGGGGCCCCCAGGGGCCAAAAGCCTGAACCGCTGCATGGTTCAAGTCAGGACTCAGCCAGACTCACACGCAGGACCAGGACCAGGACTCTAACATCAGGGACCAGGACCAGGACTCTAATATCCCGGACCAGGACCAGGACTCTAACATCCCGGACCAGGACCAGGACTCTAACATCCAGGACCAGGACTCTAACATCCCGGACCAGGACCAGGACTCTAATATCCCGGACCAGGACCAGGACTCTAACATCCCGGACCAGGACCAGGACTCTAACATCCAGGACCAGGACTCTAACATCCCGGACCAGGACCAGGACTCTAACATCCAGGACCAGGACTCTAACATCCCGGACCAGGACCAGGACTCTAACATTCAGGACCAGTACTCTAACATCCAGGACCAGGACCAGGACTCTAACATCCAGGACCAGGACCAGGACTCTAACATCCAGGACCAGAACTAGGACCAGGACTCTAACATCCAGGACCAGGACCGGGACTCTAACATCCAGGACCAGGACCAGGACTCTGACATCCAGGACCATGATCAGGACTCTAACATCCAGGACCAGGACCACGAGTCTGACATCCAGGACCAGGAACAGGACTCTAACATCCAGGACCAGGACCAGGACCAGGACTCTAACATCCAGGATCAGGACCGGGACTCTAACATCCAGGACCAGGACCAGGACTCTGACATCTAGGACCAGAACCAGGACTCTAACATCCGGGATTAGGACCAGGACACTAACATCCATGACCAGGACCAGGACCAGGACCAGGACCGGGAATCTAACGTATCAGACCAGGACCAGGACCAGGACTCTAACATCCAGGACCAGGACTCTAACATCCAGGACCAGGACTCTAACATCCAGGACCAGGACCAGGACCGGGACTCTAACATCCAGGACCAGGACCAGGACCGGGACTCTAACATCCAGGACCAGGACCAGGACCAGGACTGGGACTCTAACATCCAGGATCAGGACCGAGACTCTAACATCCAGGACCAGGACCGGGACTCTAACATCCAGGACCAGGACCGGCACTCTAACATCCAGAACCAGGACCAGTACTCTAACGTCCAGGAACAGGTCCAGGACTCTAACATCCAGGACCAGGACTCTAACATCCAGGACCAGGACTCTAACATCCAGGACCAGGACCAGGACCGGGACTTTAACATCCAGGACCAGGACCAGGACCAGGACTCTAACATCCAGGATCAGGACCGGGACTCTAACATCCAGGACCAGGACCAGGACCGGGAATCTAACATCCAGGACCCGGAACAGGACTCTGACATCTAGGACTAGGACCAGGACACTAACATCCATGACCAGGACCAGGACCAGGACCGGGAATCTAACGTATCAGACCAGGACCAGGACCAGGACTCTAACATCCAGGACCAGGACCAGGACTCTAACATCCAGGACCAGGACTCTAACATTCAGGACCAGGACCAGGACCAGGACTCTAACATCCAGGACCAGGAACGGGACTCTAACATCCAGGACCAGGACCAGGACCGGGACTCTAACATCCAGGATCAGGACCGAGACTCTAACATCCAGGACCAGGACCGGGACTCTAACATCCAGGACCAGGACCAGGACCGAGACTCTAACATCCAGGACCAGGACCGGCACTCTAACATCCAGAACCAGGACCAGTACTCTAACGTCCAGGAACAGGTCCAGGACTCTAACATCCAGGACCAGGACTCTAACATGCAGGACCAGGACCGGGACTCTAACATCCAGGACCAGGACCAGGACCAGGACTCTAACATCCAGGATCAGGACCGAGACTCTAACATCCAGGACCAGGACCGGGACTCTAACATCCAGAACCAGGACCAGTACTCTAACGTCCAGGAACAGGTCCAGGACTCTAACATCCAGGACCAGGACTCTAACATCCAGGACCAGGACTCTAACATCCAGGACCAGGACTCTAACATCCAGGACCAGGACCAGGACCGGGACTCTAACATCCAGGACCAGGACCAGGACCGGGAATCTAACATCCAGGACCCGGAACAGGACTCTCACATCTAGGACCAGGACCTTGACCAGGACTCTAACATCCAGGACCAGGACTCTAACATCCAGGACCAGGACTCTAACATCCAGGACCAGGACCAGGATCGGGACTCTAAAATCCAGGAACAGGACCAGGACCGGGACTCTAACATCCAGGACCAGGACTCTAACATCAAGGATCAGGACCGGGACTCTAACATCCAGGACCAGGTCCAGGACTCTGACATCTAGGACCAGGACCATGACCAGGACTCTAACATCCAGGACCAGGACCAGGACCGGGACTCTTAACATCCAGGACCAGGACCGAGACTCTAACATCCAGGACCAGGACCGGGACTCTAACATCCAGGACCAGGACCGGCACTCTAACATCCAGAACCAGGACCAGTACTCTGACGTCCAGGAACAGGTCCAGGACTCTAACATCCAGGACCAGGACTCTAACATCCAGGACCAGGACTCTAACATCCAGGACCAGGACCAGGACCGGGACTCTAACATCCAGGACCAGGACCAGGACTCTAACATCCAGGATCAGGACCGGGACTCTAACATCCAGGACCAGGACCAGGACCGGGAATCTTAACATCCAGGACCCGGAACAGGACTCTGACATCTAGGACCAGGACCAGGACTCTAACATCCGGGATTAGGACCAGGACACTAACATCCATGACCAGGACCAGTACCAGGACCGGGAATCTAACGTATCAGACCAGGACCAGGACCAGGACTTAACATCCAGGACCAGGACCAGGACTCTAACATCCAGGACCAGGACTCTAACATTCAGGACCAGGACCAGGATCAGGACCGAGACTCTAACATCCAGGACCAGGACCGGGACTCTAACATCCAGGACCAGGACCAGGACCGGGACTCTAACATCCAGGACCAGGACCGGCACTCTAACATCCAGGACCAGGACCAGGACCGGGAATCTAACATCCAGGACCCGGAACAGGACTCTGACATCTAGGACCAGGACCAGGACTCTAACATCCGGGATTAGGACCAGGACACTAACATCCATGACCAGGACCAGGACCAGGACCGGGAATCTAACGTATCAGACCAGGACCAGGACCAGGACTCTAACATCCAGGACCAGGACCAGGACTCTAACATCCAGGACCAGGACTCTAACATTCAGGACCAGGACCAGGACCAGGACTCTAACATCCAGGACCAGGAACAGGGACTCTAACATCCAGGACCAGGACCAGGACCGGGACTCTAACATCCAGGATCAGGACCGAGACTCTAACATCCAGGACCAGGACCGGGACTCTAACATCCAGGACCAGGACCAGGACCGAGACTCTAACATCCAGGACCAGGACCGGCACTTTAACATCCAGAACCAGGACCAGTACTCTAACGTCCAAGAACAGGTCCAGGACTCTAACATCCAGGACCAGGACCAGGACCAGGACTCTAACATCCAGGATCAGGACCGAGACTCTAACATCCAGGACCAGGACCGGGACTCTAACATCCAGAACCAGGACCAGTACTCTAACGTCCAGGAACAGGTCCAGGACTCTAACATCCAGGACCAGGACTCTAACATCCAGGACCAGGACTCTAACATCCAGGACCAGGACCAGGACCGGGACTCTAACATCCAGGACCAGGACCAGGACCGGGAATCTAACATCCAGGACCCGGAACAGGACTCTCACATCTAGGACCAGGACCTTGACCAGGACTCTTAACATCCAGGACCAGGACTCTAACATCCAGGACCAGGACTCTAACATCCAGGACCAGGACCAGGATCGGGACTCTAAAATCCAGGAACAGGACCAGGACCGGGACTCTAACATCCAGGACCAGGACTCTAACATCAAGGATCAGGACCGGGACTCTAACATCCAGGACCAGGTCCAGGACTCTGACATCTAGGACCAGGACCATGACCAGGACTCTAACATCCAGGACCAGGACCAGGACCGGGACTCTAACATCCAGGACCAGGACCGAGACTCTAACATCCAGGACCAGGACTGGGACTCTAACATCCAGGACCAGGACCGGCACTCTAACATCCAGAACCAGGACCAGTACTCTAACGTCCAGGAACAGGTCCAGGACTCTAACATCCAGGACCAGGACTCTAACATCCAGGACCAGGACTCTAACATCCAGGACCAGGACCAGGACCGGGACTCTAACATCCAGGACCAGGACCAGGACTCTAACATCCAGGATCAGGACCGGGACTCTAACATCCAGGACCAGGACCAGGACCGGGAATCTTAACATCCAGGACCCGGATCAGGACTCTGACATCTAGGACCAGGACCAGGACTCTAACATCCGGGATTAGGACCAGGACACTAACATCCATGACCAGGACCAGTACCAGGACCGAGACTCTAACATCCAGGACCAGGACCGGGACTCTAACATCCAGGACCAGGACCAGGACCGGGACTCTAACATCCAGGACCAGGACCGGCACTCTAACATCCAGAACCAGGACCAGTACTCTAACGTCCAGGAACAGGTCCAGGACTCTAACATCCAGGACCAGGACTCTAACATGCAGGACCAGGACCGGGACTCTAACATCCAGGACCAGGACCAGGACCAGGACTCTAACATCCAGGATCAGGACCGAGACTCTAACATCCAGGACCAGGACCGGGACTCTAACATCCAGAACCAGGACCAGTACTCTAACGTCCAGGAACAGGTCCAGGACTCTAACATCCAGGACCAGGACTCTAACATCCAGGACCAGGACTCTAACATCCAGGACCAGGACCAGGACCGGGACTCTAACATCCAGGACCAGGACCAGGACCGGGAATCTAACATCCAGGACCCGGAACAGGACTCTCACATCTAGGACCAGGACCTTGACCAGGACTCTTAACATCCAGGACCAGGACTCTAACATCCAGGACCAGGACTCTAACATCCAGGACCAGGACCAGGATCGGGACTCTAAAATCCAGGAACAGGACCAGGACCGGGACTCTAACATCCAGGACCAGGACTCTAACATCAAGGATCAGGACCGGGACTCTAACATCCAGGACCAGGTCCAGGACTCTGACATCTAGGACCAGGACCATGACCAGGACTCTAACATCCAGGACCAGGACCAGGACCGGGACTCTAACATCCAGGACCAGGACCGAGACTCTAACATCCAGGACCAGGACTGGGACTCTAACATCCAGGACCAGGACCGGCACTCTAACATCCAGAACCAGGACCAGTACTCTAACGTCCAGGAACAGGTCCAGGACTCTAACATCCAGGACCAGGACTCTAACATCCAGGACCAGGACTCTAACATCCAGGACCAGGACCAGGACCGGGACTCTAACATCCAGGACCAGGACCAGGACTCTAACATCCAGGATCAGGACCGGGACTCTAACATCCAGGACCAGGACCAGGACCGGGAATCTTAACATCCAGGACCCGGAACAGGACTCTGACATCTAGGACCAGGACCAGGACTCTAACATCCGGGATTAGGACCAGGACACTAACATCCATGACCAGGACCAGTACCAGGACCGAGACTCTAACATCCAGGACCAGGACCGGGACTCTAACATCCAGGACCAGGACCAGGACCGGGACTCTAACATCCAGGACCAGGACCGGCACTCTAACATCCAGAACCAGGACCAGTACTCTAACGTCCAGGAACAGGTCCAGGACTCTAACATCCAGGACCAGGACTCTAACATGCAGGACCAGGACCGGGACCGGGACTCTAACATCCAGGACCAGGACCAGGACCGGGAATCTAACATCCAGGACCCGGAACAGGACTCTCACATCTAGGACCAGGACCTTGACCAGGACTCTAACATCCAGGACCAGGACTCTAACATCCAGGACCAGGACCAGGATCGGGACTCTAAAATCCAGGAACAGGACCAGGACCAGGACTCTAACATCCAGGATCAGGACCGGGACTTTAACATCCAGGACCAGGTCCAGGACGCTGACATCTAGGACCAGGACCAGGACCGGGACTCTAACATCCAGGACCAGGACCAGGACTCTAACATCCAGGATCAGGACCGGGACACTAACATCCAGGACCAGGACCAGGACCAGGACTCTAACATCCAGGATCAGGACCGGGACTCTAACATCCAGGACCCGGACCAGGACTCTCACATCCAGGACCAGGACCAGGACCAGGACTCTAACATTCAGGACCAGGACCAGGACCAGGACTCTAACATTCAGGACCAGGACCAGGACTGTAACATCCAGGACCAGGACCGAGACTCTAACATCCAGGACCAGGACCGGCACTCTAACATCCAGAACCAGGACCAGGACTCTAACGTCCAGGAAAAGGTCCAGGACTCTGACATCTAGGACCAGGATCAGGACCAGGACTCTAACATTCAGGACCAGGACCAGGACCAGGACTCTAACATCCAGGACCAGGACCGGGACTCTAACATCCAGGACCAGGACCAGGACCGGGACTCTAACATCCAGAACCAGGACCAGTACTCTAACGTCCAGGAACAGGTCCAGGACTCTGACATCCAGAACCAGGACCAGTACTCTAACGTCCAGGAACAGGTCCAGGACTCTGACATCCAGAACCAGGACCAGGACAAGGACTCTAACATCCAGGACCAGGACTCTAACATCCAGGACCAGGACTCTAACATCTAGGACCAGGACCAGCACCAGGACTCTAACATCCAGGACCAGGACCGGCACTCTAACATCCAGAACCAGGACCAGTACTCTAACGTCCAGGAACAGGTCCAGGACTCTAACATCCAGGACAAGGACTCTAACATCCAGGACCAGGACCAGGACCGGGACTCTAACATCCAGGACCAGGACCAGGACTCTAACATCCAGGATCAGGACCGGGACACTAACATCCAGGACCAGGACCAGGACCAGGACTCTAACATCCAGGATCAGGACCGGGACTCTCACATCCAGGACCAGGACCAGGACCAGGACTCTAACATTCAGGACCAGGACCAGGACCAGGACTCTAACATTCAGGACCAGGACCAGGACTCTAACATCCAGGACCAGGACCGAGACTCTAACATCCAGGACCAGGACCGGCACTCTAACATCCAGAACCAGGACCAGGACTCTAACGTCCAGGAACAGGTCCAGGACTCTGACATCCAGGACCAGGATCAGGACCAGGACTCTAACATTCAGGACCAGGACCAGGACCAGGACTCTAACATCCAGGACCAGGACCGGGACTCTAACATCCAGGACCAGGACCAGGACCGGGACTCTAACATCCAGGATCAGGACCGAGACTCTAACATCCAGGACCAGGACCGGGACTCTAACATCCAGAACCAGGACCAGTACTCTAACGTCCAGGAACAGGTCCAGGACTCTGACATCCAGAACCAGGACCAGGACAAGGACTCTAACATCCAGGACCAGGACTCTAACATCTAGGACCAGGACCAGCAACAGGACTCTAACATCCAGGACCAGGACCAGGACCGGGACTCTCACGTCCAGGACCAGGACCAGGACCGGGACTCTAACATCCAGGATCAGGACCGAGACTCTAACATCCAGGACCAGGACCGGGACTCTAACATCCAGGACCAGGACCGGCACTCTAACATCCAGAACCAGGACCAGTACTCTAACGTCCAGGAACAGGTCCAGGACTCTAACATCCAGGACCAGGACTCTAACATCCAGGACCAGGACCAGGACCGGGACTCTAACATCCAGGACCAGGACCAGGACTCTAACATCCAGGATCAGGACCGGGACTCTAACATCCAGGACCAGGACCAGGACCGGGAATCTAACATCCAGGACCCGGAACAGGACTCTGACATCTAGGACCAGGACCAGGACTCTAACATCCGGGATTAGGACCAGGACACTAACATCCATGACCAGGACCAGGACCAGGACCAGGACCGGGAATCTAACGTATCAGACCAGGACCAGGACCAGGACTCTAACATCCAGGAACAGGACCAGGACTCTAACATCCAGGACCAGGACTCTAACATTCAGGACCAGGACCAGGACCAGGACTCTAACATCCAGGACCAGGACCGGGACTCTAACATCCAGGACCAGGACCAGGACCAGGACTCTAACATCCAGGATCAGGACCGGGACTCTAACATCCAGGACCCGGACCAGGACTCTCACATCTAGGACCAGGACCTTGACCAGGACTCTAACATCCAGGACCAGGACCAGGACCAGGACTCTAACATCCAGGACCAGGACCGGCACTCTAACATCCAGAACCAGGACCAGTACTCTAACGTCCAGGAACAGGTCCACGACTATGACATCTAGGACCAGGACCAGGACCAGGACTCTAACATTCAGGACCAGGACCAGGATCAGGACTCTAACATCCAGGACCAGGACCGGGACTCTAACATCCAGGACCAGGACCAGGACCGGGACTCTAACATCCAGAACCAGGACCAGTACTCTAACGTCCAGGAACAGGTCCAGGACTCTGACATCCAGAACCAGGACCAGGACAAGGACTCTAACATCCAGGACCAGGACTGTAACATCCAGGACCAGGACTCTAACATCTAGGACCAGGACCAGCACCAGGACTCTAACATCCAGGACCAGGACCAGGACCGGGACTCTAACATCCAGGACCAGGACCAGGACCGGGACTCTAACATCCAGGATCAGGACCGAGACTCTAACATCCAGGACCAGGACCGGGACTCTAACATCCAGGACCAGGACCAGGACCGGGACTCTAACATCCAGGACCTGGACCGGCACTCTAACATCCAGAACCAGGACCAGTACTCTATCGTCCAGGAACAGGTCCAGGACTCTGACATCTAGGACCAGGACCTTGACCAGGACTCTAACATCCAGGACCAGGACTCTAACATCCAGGACCAGGACTCTAACATGCAGGACCATGACCGGGACTCTAACATCCAGGACCAGGAACAGGACCGGGACTCTAACATCCAGGATCAGGACCGAGACTCTAACATCCAGGACCAGGACCGGGACTCTAACATCCAGGACCAGGACCGGCACTCTAACATCCAGAACCAGGACCAGTACTCTAACGTCCAGGAACAGGTCCAGGACTCTAACATCCAGGACCAGGACTCTAACATCCAGGACCAGGACCAGGACCGGGACTCTAACATCCAGGACCAGGACCAGGACTCTAACATCCAGGATCAGGACCGGGACTCTAACATCCAGGACCAGGACCAGGACCGGGAATCTAACATCCAGGACCCGGAACAGGACTCTGACATCTAGGACCAGGACCAGGACTCTAACATCCGGGATTAGGACCAGGACACTAACATCCATGACCAGGACCAGGACCAGGACCGGGAATCTAACGTATCAGACCAGGACCAGGACCAGGACTCTAACATCCAGGACCAGGACCAGGACTCTAACATCCAGGACCAGGACTCTAACATTCAGGACCAGGACCAGGACCAGGACTCTAACATCCAGGACCAGGACCAGGACCGGGACTCTAACATCCAGGATCAGGACCGAGACTCTAACATCCAGGACCAGGACCGGGACTCTAACATCCAGGACCAGGACCAGGACCGGGACTCTAACATCCAGAACCAGGACCAGTACTCTAACGTCCAGGAACAGGTCCAGGACTCTAACATCCAGGACCAGGACTCTAACATGCAGGACCAGGACCGGGACTCTAACATCCAGGACCAGGACCAGGACCGGGACTCTAACATCCAGGATCAGGACCGAGATTCTAACATCCAGGACCAGGACCGGGACTCTAACATCCAGAACCAGGACCAGTGCTCTAACGTCCAGGAACAGGTCCAGGACTCTAACATCAAGGACCAGGACTCTAACATCCAGGACCAGGACCAGGACCGGGACTCTAACATCCAGGACCAGGACCAGGACCGGGACTCTAACATCCAGGACCAGCACCAGGACCGGGAATCTAACATCCAGGACCCGGAACAGGACTCTCACATCTAGGACCAGGACCTTGACCAGGACTCTAACATCCAGGACCAGGACTCTAACATCCAGGACCAGGACCAGGATCGGTACTCTAAAATCCAGGAACAGGACCAGGACTCTAACATCCAGGACCAGGACCAGGACCGGGACTCTAACATCCAGGACCAGGACCAGGACTCTAACATCCAGGATCAGGACCGGTACTCTAACATCCAGGACCAGGACCAGGACCAGGACTCTAACATCCAGGATCAGGACCGGGACTCTAACATCCAGGACCCGGACCAGAACTCTCACATCTAGGACCAGGACCCTAACATCCAGGACCAGGACCAGGATCGGGACTCTAAAATCCAGGAACAGGACCAGGACCGGGACTCTAACATCCAGGACCAGGACTCTAACATCCAGGATCAGGACCGGGACTCTAACATCCAGGACCAGGTCCAGGACTCTGACATCTAGGACCAGGACCAGGACCAGGACTCTAACATCCAGGACCAGGACTCTAACATCCAGGACCAAGACCAGCACCAAGACTCTAACATACAGGACCAGGACCAGGACCGGGACTCTAACATCCACGACCAGGACCAGGACTCTAACATCCAGGATCAGGACCGGGACTCTAACATCCAGGACCAGGACCAGGACCAGGACTCTAACATCCAGGATAAGGACCGGGACTCTAACATCCAGGACCCGGACCAGGACTCTCACATCTAGGACCAGGACCTTGACCAGGACTCTAACATCCAGGACCAGGACCAGGACCAGGACTCTAACATTCAGGACCAGGACCAGGACTCTAACATCCAGGACCAGGACCGAGACTCTAACATCCAGGACCAGGACCAGGACCGGGAATCTAACATCCAGAACCAGGACCAGTACTCTAACGTCCAGGAACAGGTCCAGGACTCTGACTAGGACCAGGACCAGGACCAGGACTCTAACATTCAGGACCAGGACCAGGACTCTAACATCGAGGACCAGGACAGGTACTCTAACATCCAGGACCAGGACCAGGACCGGGACTCTAACATCCAGGATCAGGACCGAGACTCTAACATCCAGGACCAGGACCGGGACTCTAACATCCAGAACCAGGACCAGTACTCTAACGTCCAGGAACAGGTCCAGGACTCTGACATCCAGAACCAGGACCAGGACAAGGACTCTAACATCCAGGACCAGGACTCTAACATCCAGGACCAGGACTCTAACATCCAGGACCAGGACCAGGACCGGGACTCTAACATCCAGGATCAGGACCGGGACTCTAACATCCAGGACCCGGAACAGGACTCTCACATCTAGGACCAGGACCTTGAACAGGACTCTAACATCCAGGCCCAGGACTCTAACATCCAGGAACAGGACCAGGACCGGGACTCTAACATCCAGGACCAGGACTCTAACATCCAGGATCAGGACCGGGACTCTAACATCCAGGACCAGGACCAGCACCAAGACTCTAACATCCAGGACCAGGACCAGGACCGGGACTCTAACATCCAGGACCAGGACCAGGACTCTAACATCCAGGATCAGGACCGGGACTCTAACATCCAGGACCAGGACCAGGACCAGGACTCTAACATCCAGGATCAGGACCGGGACTCTAACATCCAGGACCCGGACCAGGACTCTCACATCTAGGACCAGGACCTTGACCAGGACTCTAACATCCAGGACCAGGACCAGGACCAGGACCAGGACTCTAACATTCAGGACCAGGACCAGGACTCTAACATCCAGGACCAGGACCGAGACTCTAACATCCAGGACCAGGACCGGGACTCTAACATCCAGGACCATGACCGGCACTCTAACATCCAGAACCAGGACCAGTACTCTAACGTCCAGGAACAGGTCCAGGACTCTGACTATGACCAGGACCAGGACCAGGACTCTAACATTCAGGACCAGGACCAGGACTCTAACATCCAGGACCAGGACCTGGACCGGGACTCTAACATCCAGGATCAGGACCGAGACTCTAACATCCAGGACCAGGACTGGGACTCTAACATCCAGAACCAGGACCAGTACTCTAACGTCCAGGAACAGGTCCAGGACTCTGACATCCAGAACCAGGACCAGGACAAGGACTCTAACATCCAGGACCAGGACTCTAACATCCAGGACCAGGACTCTAACATCCAGGACCAGGACCAGGACCGGGACTCTAACATCCAGGACCCGGAACAGGACTCTCACATCTAGGACCAGGACCTTGACCAGGACTCTAACATCCAGGACCAGGACTCTAACATCCAGGAACAGGACCAGGACCGGGACTCTAACATCCAGGACCAGGACTCTAACATCCAGGATCAGGACCGGGACTCTAACATCCAGGACCAGGTCCAGGACTCTGACATCTAGGACCAGGATCAGGACCAGGACTCTAACATCCAGGACCAGGACCAGGACTCTAACATCCAGGATCAGGACCGGGACTCTAACATCCAGGACCAGGACTCTGACATCCAGGACCAGGACTCTAACATCCAGGACCAGGACTCTAACATCCAGGACCAGGACTCTAACATCCAGGATCAGGACTGGGACTCTAACATCCAGGACCAGGTCCAGGACTCTGACATCTAGGACCAGGATCAGGACCAGGACTCTAACATCCAGGACCAGGACCAGTACTCTAACATCCAGGACCAGGACCAGGACAAGGACTCTGACATCCAGGACCAGGACTCTAACATCCAGGGCCAGGGTCTCTAACATCCAAGGCCAGGACCAGGCCCAGGACTCTCAACATTCAGGAGCAGGACCAGGACCAGGACTCTAACATCCAGGACCAGGACTCTCACATTCAGGACCAGGACCAGGATTCTAACATCCATGACCAGGACCAGGACCAGGACCAGGACCGGGACTCTAACATCCAGGACCAGGACCAGGACACTAACATTGAGGACCAGGACCAGGACACTAACATTGAGGACCAGGACCAGGACACTAACATTGAGGACCAGGACCAGGACTCTAACATCTGGGACCAGGACCAGGACCGGGACTCTAACATCCAGGACCAGGACCAGGACCGGGAATCTAACATCCAGGACCAGGACTCTGACATCTAGGACCAGGACCAGGACTCTAACATTCAGGACCAGGACCAGGACTCTAACATCCAGGACTACGACCAGGACTCTAACATCCAGGACCAGGACTCTAACATCCAAGACCAGGACCAGGACCAGGATCAGGACTCTAACATCCAGGACCAGGACCAGGACCGGGACTCTAACATCCCGGACCAGGACCAGGACTTTAACATCCAGAACCAGGACCAGGACTCTAACATCCAGGACCAGGACCAGGACTCTAACATCCAGGACCAGGACCAGGACTCTGACATCTAGGACCAGGACCAGGACTCTAACATCCAGGACCAGGACCAGGACTCTGACATCTAGGACCCGGACCTGGACCGGGAATCTAACATCCAGGACCAGGACCAGGACTCTAACATCCAGGACCAGGACAAGGACTCTAACATCCAGGACCAGGACCACGAGTCTGATATCCAGGACCAGGACCAGGATTCTAATATCGAGGACCAGGACCAGGACTCTCAACATTCAGGAGCAGGACCAGGACCAGGATTCTAACATCCAGGACCAGGACCAGGCCCAGGACTCTAACATCCGGGACCAGGACCAGGACTCTCAACATTCAGGAGCAGGACCAGGACCAGGACTGTAACATCCAGGACCAGGACTCTCACATTCAGGACCAGGACCAGGATTCTAACATCCAGGACCAGGACCAGGACCAGGACCAGGACCGGGACTCTAACATCCAGGACCAGGACCAGGACACTAACATTGAGGACCAGGACCAGGACTCTAACATCTGGGACCAGGACCAGGACCGGGACTCTAACATCCAGGACCAGGACCAGGACTCTGACATCTAGGACCAGGACCTGGACCGGGAATCTAACATCCAGGACCAGGACTCTGACATCTAGGACCAGGACCAGGACTCTAACATTCAGGACCAGGACCAGGACTCTAACATCCAGGACCAGGACCAGGACTCTAACATCCAGGACCAGGACTCTAACATCCAAGACCAGGACCAGGACCAGGACCAGGACTCTAACATCCAGGACCAGGACCAGGACCGGGACTCTAACATCCCGGACCAGGACCAGGACTTTAACATCCAGAACCAGGACCAGGACTCTAACATCCAGGACCAGGACCAGGACTCGAACATCCAGGACCAGGACCAGGACTCTGACATCTAGGACCAGGACCAGGACTCTAACATCCAGGACCAGGACCAGGACTCTGACATCTAGGACCAGGACCAGGACCGGGAATCTAACATCCAGGACCCGGAACAGGACTCTGACATCTAGGACCAGGACCAGGACCAGGACTCTAACATCCAGGACCAGGACTCTAACATCTAGGACCAGGACTCTAACATCCAAGACCAGGACCAGGACCGGGACACTAACATCCAGGACCAGGACCAGGACTCTAACATCCAGGACCTGGACCGGGACTATGACATCCAGGACCAGGACCGGGACTCTAGCATCCAGGACCAGGACCAGGACCGGCACTCTAACATCCAGGACCAGGACCAGCACTCTAACATCCAGAACCAGGACCAGTACTCTAACGTCCAGGAACAGGTCCAGGACTCTGACTAGGACCAGGACCAGGACCAGGACTCTAACATTCAGGACCAGGACCAGGACTCTAACATCCAGGACCAGGACCGGGACTCTAACATCCAGGACCAGGACCAGGACCGGGACTCTAACATCCAGGATCAGGACCGAGACTCTAAACTCCAGGACCAGGACCGGGACTCTAACATCCAGAACCAGGACCAGTACTCTAACGTCCAGGAACAGGTCCAGGACTCTGACATCCAGAACCAGGACCAGGACAAGGACTCTAACATCCAGGACAAGGACTCTAACATCCAGGACCAGGACTCTAACATCCAGGACCAGGACCAGGACCGGGACTCTAACATCCAGGACCCGGAACAGGACTCTCACATCTAGGACCAGGACCTTGACCAGGACTCTAACATCCAGGACCAGGACTCTAACATCCAGGACCAGGACTCTAACATCCAGGAACAGGACCAGGACCGGGACTCTAACATCCAGGACCAGGACTCTAACATCCAGGATCAGGACCGGGACTCTAACATCCAGGACCAGGTCCAGGACTCTGACATCTAGGACCAGGATCAGGACCAGGACTCTAACATCCAGGAACAGGACCAGGACTCTAACATCCAGGATCAGGACCAGGACTCGAACATCCAGGACCAGGACCAGGACTCTGACATCTAGGACCAGGACCAGGACTCTAACATCCAGGACCAGGACCAGGACTCTGACATCTAGGACCCGGACCTGGACCGGGAATCTAACATCCAGGACCAGGACCAGGACTCTAACATCCAGGACCAGGACAAGGACTCTAACATCCAGGACCAGGACCACGAGTCTGATATCCAGGACCAGGACCAGGATTCTAATATCGAGGACCAGGACCAGGACTCTAACATACAGGACCAGGACCAGGACTCTGAAATCCAGGACCAGGACTTGGACCGGGACTCTAACATCCAGGACCAGGACCAGGACACTAACATCGTGGACCAGGCCCAGGACTATAACGTCCATGACTAGGACCAGGACTGAAATCTAGGACCAGGACCTGGACCGGGACTCTGACATCCTGGACCAGGACTCTAACATTCAGGACCAGGACGCGGAGTCCAACATCCAGGACCAGGACCAGGACCAGGACTCTAATATCCAGGATCAGGACCGGGACTCTAACATCCAGGACCAAGACCAGGACCGGGAATCTAACATCCAGGACCCGGAACAGGACTCTCACATCTAGGACCAGGACCTTCACCAGGACTCTAACATCCAGGACCAGGACTCTAACTTCCAGGACCAGGACCAGGACTCTAACATCCAGGATCAGGACCGGGACTCTAACATCCAGGACCAGGTCCAGGACTCTGACATCTAGGACCAGGACCAGGACCGGGAATCTAACATCCAGGACCCGGAACAGGACTCTGACATCTAGGACCAGGACCAGGACCAGGACTCTAACATCCAGGACCAGGACTCTAACATCTAGGACCAGGACTCTAACATCCAAGACCAGGACCAGGACCGGGACACTAACATCCAGGACCAGGACCAGGACTCTAACATCCAGGACCTGGACCGGGACTATGACATCCAGGACCAGGACCGAGACTCTAACATCCAGGACCAGGACCGGGACTCTAACATCCAGGACCAGGACCGGGACTCTAACATCCAGGACCAGGACTCTAACATCCAGGACCAGGACCAGGACCGGGACTCTAACATCCAGGACCCGGAACAGGACTCTCACATCTAGGACCAGGACCTTGACCAGGACTCTAACATCCAGGACCAGGACTCTAACATCCAGGACCAGGACTCTAACATCCAGGAACAGGACCAGGACCGGGACTCTAACATCCAGGACCAGGACTCTAACATCCAGGATCAGGACCGGGACTCTAACATCCAGGACCAGGTCCAGGACTCTGACATCTAGGACCAGGATCAGGACCAGGACTCTAACATCCAGGAACAGGACCAGGACTCTAACATCCAGGATCAGGACCAGGACTCGAACATCCAGGACCAGGACCAGGACTCTGACATCTAGGACCAGGACCAGGACTCTAACATCCAGGACCAGGACCAGGACTCTGACATCTAGGACCCGGACCTGGACCGGGAATCTAACATCCAGGACCAGGACCAGGACTCTAACATCCAGGACCAGGACAAGGACTCTAACATCCAGGACCAGGACCACGAGTCTGATATCCAGGACCAGGACCAGGATTCTAATATCGAGGACCAGGACCAGGACTCTAACATACAGGACCAGGACCAGGACTCTGAAATCCAGGACCAGGACTTGGACCGGGACTCTAACATCCAGGACCAGGACCAGGACACTAACATCGTGGACCAGGCCCAGGACTATAACGTCCATGACTAGGACCAGGACTGAAATCTAGGACCAGGACCTGGACCGGGACTCTGACATCCTGGACCAGGACTCTAACATTCAGGACCAGGACGCGGAGTCCAACATCCAGGACCAGGACCAGGACCAGGACTCTAATATCCAGGATCAGGACCGGGACTCTAACATCCAGGACCAAGACCAGGACCGGGAATCTAACATCCAGGACCCGGAACAGGACTCTCACATCTAGGACCAGGACCTTCACCAGGACTCTAACATCCAGGACCAGGACTCTAACTTCCAGGACCAGGACCAGGACTCTAACATCCAGGATCAGGACCGGGACTCTAACATCCAGGACCAGGTCCAGGACTCTGACATCTAGGACCAGGACCAGGACCGGGAATCTAACATCCAGGACCCGGAACAGGACTCTGACATCTAGGACCAGGACCAGGACCAGGACTCTAACATCCAGGACCAGGACTCTAACATCTAGGACCAGGACTCTAACATCCAAGACCAGGACCAGGACCGGGACACTAACATCCAGGACCAGGACCAGGACTCTAACATCCAGGACCTGGACCGGGACTATGACATCCAGGACCAGGACCGAGACTCTAACATCCAGGACCAGGACCGGGACTCTAACATCCAGGACCAGGACCGGGACTCTAACATCCAGGACCAGGACCGGCACTCTAACATCCAGAACCAGGACCAGTACTCTAACGTCCAGGAACAGGTCCAGGACTCTGACTAGGACCAGGACCAGGACCAGGACTCTAACATTCAGGACCAGGACCAGGACTCTAACATCCAGGACCAGGACCGGGACTCTAACATCCAGGACCAGGACCAGGACCGGGACTCTAACATCCAGGATCAGGACCGAGACTCTAAACTCCAGGACCAGGACCGGGACTCTAACATCCAGAACCAGGACCAGTACTCTAACGTCCAGGAACAGGTCCAGGACTCTGACATCCAGAACCAGGACCAGGACAAGGACTCTAACATCCAGGACAAGGACTCTAACATCCAGGACCAGGACTCTAACATCCAGGACCAGGACCAGGACCGGGACTCTAACATCCAGGACCCGGAACAGGACTCTCACATCTAGGACCAGGACCTTGACCAGGACTCTAACATCCAGGACCAGGACTCTAACATCCAGGACCAGGACTCTAACATCCAGGAACAGGACCAGGACCGGGACTCTAACATCCAGGACCAGGACTCTAACATCCAGGATCAGGACCGGGACTCTAACATCCAGGACCAGGTCCAGGACTCTGACATCTAGGACCAGGATCAGGACCAGGACTCTAACATCCAGGAACAGGACCAGGACTCTAACATCCAGGATCAGGACCGGGACTCTAACATCCAGGACCAGGACTCTGACATCCAGGACCAGGACTCTAACATCCAGGACCAGGACTCTAACATCCAGGACCAGGACTCTAACATCCAGGATCAGGACCGGGACTCTAACATCCAGGACCAGGTCCAGGACTCTGACATCTAGGACCAGGATCAGGACCAGGACTCTAACATCCAGGACCAGGACCAGTACTCTAACATCCAGGACCAGGACTCTAACATCCAGGGCCAGGGTCTCTAACATCCAGGACCAGGACCAGGCCCAGGACTCTAACATCCAGGACCAGGACCAGGACTCTCAACATTCAGGAGCAGGACCAGGACAAGGACTCTAACATCCAGGACCAGGACTCTCACATTCAGGACCAGGACCAGGATTCTAACATCCAGGACCAGGACCAGGACCCGGACCAGGACCGGGACTCTAACATCCAGGACCAGGACCAGGACTCTGACACCTAGGACCAGGACCACCGCCGGGAATCTAACATCCAGGACCAGGACTCTGACATCTAGGACCAGGACCAGGACTCTAAAATTCAGGACCAGGACCAGGACTCTAACATCCAGGACCAGGACTCTAACATCCAAGACCAGGACCAGGACCAGGACTCTAACATCCAGGACCAGGACCAGGACAGGGACTCTAACATCCCGGACCAGGACCAGGACTTTAACATCCAGAACCAGGACCAGGACTCTAACATCCAGGACCAGGACCAGGACTCTGACATCTAGGACCAGGACCAGGACTCTAACATCCAGGACCAGGACCAGGACTCTGACATCTAGGACCCGGACCTGGACCGGGAATCTAACTTCCAGGACCAGGACCAGGACTCTAACATCCAGGACCAGGACAAGGACTCTAACATCCAGGACCAGGACCACGAGTCTGATATCCAGGACCAGGACCAGGATTCTAATATCGAGGACCAGGACCAGGACTCTAACATACAGGACCAGGACCAGGACTGAAATCTAGGACCAGGACCTGGACCGGGACTCTGACATCCTGGACCAGGACTCTAACATTCAGGACCAGGACGCGGAGTCCAACATCCAGGACCAGGACCAGGACCAGGACTCTAATATCCAGGATCAGGACCGGGACTCTAACATCCAGGACCAAGACCAGGACCGGGAATCTAACATCCAGGACCCGGAACAGGACTCTCACATCTAGGACCAGGACCTTGACCAGGAATCTAACATCCAGGACCAGGACTCTAACATCCAGGATCAGGACCGGGAATCTAACATCCAGGACCCGGAACAGGACTCTGACATCTAGGACCAGGACCAGGACCAGGACTCTAACATCCAGGACCAGGACTCTAACATCTAGGACCAGGACTCTAACATCCAAGACCAGGACCAGGACCGGGACACTAACATCCAGGACCAGGACCAGGACTCTAACATCCAGGACCTGGACCGGGACTATGACATCCAGGACCAGGACCGGGACTCTAACATCCAGAACCAGGACTTTACGATCCAGGACCAGGAATAGGACTCTAACATCCAGGACCAGGACCAGGACTCTAACATCTAGGACCAGGACCTGGACCGGGACTCTAACATCCAGGACCAGGACCAGGATTCTAACATCCAGGACCAGGACCAGGACTCTTACATCCCGGATTAGGACCAGGACTCTAACATCCACGACCAGGACCGGGACCAGGAAAGGGACTCTAACGTCCCAGACCAGGACCGGGACTCTAACATCCAGGACCAGGAACAGGACTCTAACATACAGGACCAGGACCTGGACCGGGACTCTAACATCCAGGACCAGGACCTGGACCGGGACTCTGACATCCAGGACCAGGAACAGGACTCTAACATCCAGGACCAGGACCAGAAGTCTCACATCCAGGACCAGGACCAGGATTCTAACATCTAGGACCAGGACCTGGACTCTAACATCCAGGACCAGGACCTGGACCGGGACTCTGACATCCAGGACCAGGAACAGGACTCTAACATCCAGGACCAGGACCAGAAGTCTCGCATCCAGGACCAGGACCAGGATTCTAACATCCAGGACCAGGACCAGGATTCTAACATCCAGGACCAGGACTCTTACATCCCAGATTAGGACCAGGACTAGGACCAGGACCAGGACTGGGACTCTAACATCCAGGACCAGGAACAGGACTCTAACATCCAGGACCAGGACCGGGACTCTAACATCCCGGACCAGGACCAGGACCAGTACTCTAACATCCATGACCAGGACCAGGACCAGGACCAGGACCGGGACTCTAACATCCAGGACCAGGAACAGGACTCTAACATCCAGGACCAGGACCGGGACTCTAACATCCCGGACCAGGACCAGGACCAGGACCAGGACCGGGACTCTAACATCCAGGACCAGGAACAGGACTCTAACATCCAGGACCAGGAACAGGACTCTAACATCCAGGACCAGGACACTAACATCGTGGACCAGGACCAGGACTCTCACATCCAGGACCAGGACCAGGATTCTAACATCTAGGACCAGGACCAGGACCAGAACTCTCACATCCAGGACCAGGACCAGGATTCTGACATCCAGGACCAGGACCAGGATTCTAACATCCAGGACCAGGACCAGGACTCTTACATCCCAGATTAGGACCAGGACTCTAACATCCCGGACCAGGACCAGGACCAGGACCAGGACCGGGACTCTAACATCCAGGACCAGGAACAGGACTCTAACATCCAGGACCAGGAACAGGACTCTAACATCCAGCACCAGGACCGGGACTATAACGTCCAGGACCAGGACCAGGATTCTGACATGCAGGACCAGGACTATAATGTCCAGGACCAGGACCAGGACTCTGACATCCAGGACC
Source organism: Telmatherina bonti (assembly GCF_933228915.1). Classification (NCBI taxonomy): domain Eukaryota; kingdom Metazoa; phylum Chordata; class Actinopteri; order Atheriniformes; family Telmatherinidae; genus Telmatherina; species Telmatherina bonti. The sequence continues at coordinate 570,536 of NC_136613.1, forward strand.
AGGACTATAATGTCCAGGACCAGGACCAGGACTCTAACATCCAGGACCGGGACTCTAACATCCACGACCAGGACCAGGACCAGGACCAGGACTCTAACATGCAGGACCAGGACCAGGACTCTAACATCCAGGACCTGGACCGGGACTATGACATCCAGGACCAGGAATAGGACTCCAACATCCAGGACCAGGACCAGGATTCTAACATCCAGGACCAGGAACAGGACTCTAACATCCAGGACCAGGACCGGGACTCTCACATCCCGGACCAGGACCAGGACCAGTACTCTAACATCCATGACCAGGACCAGGACCAGGACCAGGACCGGGACTCTAACATCCAGGACCAGGAACAGGACTCTAACATCCAGGACCAGGACACTAACATCGTGGACCAGGACCAGGACTCTCACATCCAGGACCAGGACCAGGATTCTAACATCCAGGACCAGGAACAGGACACTAACATCGTGGACCAGGCCCAGGACTATAACGTCCATGACTAGGACCAGGACTGAAATCTAGGACCAGTTCCTGGACCGTGACTCTGACATCCTGGACCAGGACTCTAACATTCAGGACCAGGACCAGGAGTCCAACATCCAGGACCAGGACCAGGACTCTAATATCCAGCATCAGGACCGGGAATCTAACATCCAGGACCCGGAACAGGACTCTCACATCTAGGACCAGGACCTTGACCAGGACTCTAACATCCAGGACCAGGACCGGGACTCTAACATCCAGGACCAGGACCAGGACTCTGACATCTAGGACCAGGACCAGGACCGGGAATCTAACATCCAGGACCCGGAACAGGACTCTGACATCTAGGACCAGGACCAGGACCAGGACTCTAACATCCAGGACCAGGACCTGTACCGGGAATCTAACATCCAGGACCAGGACCAGGACTCTAACATTAAGGACCAGGACCAGGACTCTAACATCCAAGACCAGGACCAGGACCGGGACACTAACATCCAGGACCAGGACCAGGACTCTAACATCCAGGACCAGGAATAGGACTCTAACATCCAGGACCAGGACCAGGACTCTAACATCTAGGACCAGGACCTGGACCGGGACTCTAACATCCAGGACCAGGACCAGGATTCTAACATCCAGGACCAGGACCAGGATTCTAACATCCAGGACCAGGACCAGGATTCTAACATCCACGACCAGGACCAGGACCAGGAAAGGGACTCTAACGTCCCAGACCAGGACCGGGACTCTGACATCCAGGACCAGGACCAGGACTCTAACACCTAGGACCAGAACTTGGACCAGGACTCTAACATCCAGGACCAGGAACAGGACTCTAACATTCAGGGCCAGGACCGGGACCAGGACTCTAACATCCAGGACCAGGACCAGGACTCTGACATCCAGTACCAGAACTATAATGTCCAGGACCAGGACCAGGACTCTAACATCCAGGACCAGGACCAGGACCAGGACTCTAACATCCAGGACCAGGACCTGGACCTGGACTCTGACATCCAGGACCAGGAAAAGGACTCTAACATCCAGGACCAGGACCAGAAGTCTCACATCCAGGACCAGGACCAGGATTCTAACATCTAGGACCAGGACCTGGACCAGGACTCTGACATCCAGGACCAGGAACAGGACTCTAACATCCAGGACCAGGACTCTAACATCCCGGACCAGGACCAGGACCAGGACACGGACCGGGACTCTAACATCCAGGACCAGGACCGGGACTCTAACATCCCGGACCAGGACCAGGACCAGGACCAGGACCGGGACTCTAACATCCAGGACCAGGAACAGGACTCTAACATCCAGGACCAGGAACAGGACTCTAACATCCAGCACCAGGACCGGGACTATAACGTCCAGGACCAGGACCAGGATTCTGACATGCAGGACCAGGACTATAATGTCCAGGACCAGGACCAGGACTCTAACATCCAGGACCGGGACTCTAACATCCACGACCAGGACCAGGACCAGGACTCTAACATGCAGGACCAGGACCAGGACTCTAACATCCAGGACCTGGACCGGGACTATGACATCCAGGACCAGGAATAGGACTCCAACATCCAGGACCAGGACCAGGATTCTAACATCCAGGACCAGGAACAGGACTCTAACATCCAGGACCAGGACCAGGACCAGGATTCTAACATCCAGGACCAGGAACAGGACTCTAACATCCAGGACCAGGACCGGGACTCTCACATCCCGGACCAGGACCAGGACCAGTACTCTAACATCCATGACCAGGACCAGGACCAGGGCCAGGACCGGGACTCTAACATCCAGGACCAGGAACAGGACTCTAACATCCAGGACCAGGACACTAACATCGTGGACCAGGACCAGGACTCTCACATCCAGGACCAGGACCAGGATTCTAACATCCAGGACCAGGAACAGGACACTAACATCGTGGACCAGGCCCAGGACTATAACGTCCATGACTAGGACCAGGACTGAAATCTAGGACCAGTTCCTGGACCGGGACTCTGACATCCTGGACCAGGACTCTAACATTCAGGACCAGGACCAGGAGTCCAACATCCAGGACCAGGACCAGGACTCTAATATCCAGGATCAGGACCGGGAATCTAACATCCAGGACCCGGAACAGGACTCTCACATCTAGGACCAGGACCTTGACCAGGACTCTAACATCCAGGACCAGGACCGGGACTCTAACATCCAGGACCAGGACCAGGACTCTGACATCTAGGACCAGGACCAGGACCGGGAATCTAACATCCAGGACCCGGAACAGGACTCTGACATCTAGGACCAGGACCAGGACCAGGACTCTAACATCCAGGACCAGGACCTGTACCGGGAATCTAACATCCAGGACCAGGACCAGGACTCTAACATTAAGGACCAGGACCAGGACTCTAACATCCAGGACCAGGAATAGGACTCTAACATCCAGGACCAGGACCAGGACTCTAACATCCAGGACCAGGAATAGGACTTAACATCCAGGACCAGGACCAGGACTCTAACATCTAGGACCAGGACCTGGACGGGGACTCTAACATCCAGGACCAGGACCAGGATTCTAACATCCAGGACCAGGACCAGGATTCTAACATCCAGGACCAGGACCAGGATTCTAACATCCAGGACCAGGACCAGGACCAGGAAAGGGACTCTAACGTCCCAGACCAGGACCGGGACTCTGACATCCAGGACCAGGACCAGGACTCTAACACCTAGGACCAGAACTTGGACCAGGACTCTAACATCCAGGACCAGGAACAGGACTCTAACATTCAGGGCCAGGACCGGGACCAGGACTCTAACATCCAGGACCAGGACCAGGACTCTGACATCCAGTACCAGAACTATAATGTCCAGGACCAGGACCAGGACTCTAACATCCATGACCAGGACCAGGACCAGGACTCTAACATCCAGGACCAGGACCTGGACCTGGACTCTGACATCCAGGACCAGGAACAGGACTCTAACATCCAGGACCAGGACCAGAAGTCTCACATCCAGGACCAGGACCAGGATTCTAACATCTAGGACCAGGACCTGGACCAGGACTCTGACATCCAGGACCAGGAACAGGACTCTAACATCCAGGACCAGGACTCTAACATCCCGGACCAGGACCAGGACCAGGACACGGACCGGGACTCTAACATCCAGGACCAGGACCGGGACTCTAACATCCCGGACCAGGACCAGGACCAGTACTCTAACATCCAGGACCAGGACCAGGACCAGGACCGGGACTCTAACATCCAGGACCAGGAACAGGACTCTAACATCCAGGACCAGGACACTAACATCGTGGACCAGGACCAGGATTCTAACATCTAGGACCAGGACCTGGACCAGGACTCTGACATCCAGGACCAGGACCAGAACTCTCACATCCAGGACCAGGATTCTAACATCCAGGACCAGGAACAGGACTCTTACATCCAGGACCAGGACCAGAACTCTCACATCCAGGACCAGGACCAGGATTCTAACATCCAGGACCAGGACCAGGACTCTTACATCCCAGATTAGGACCAGGACTCTAACATCCCGGACCAGGACCAGGACCAGGACCAGGCCCGGGACTCTAACATCCAGGACCAGGAACAGGACTCTAACATCCAGGACCAGGACCAGGACCAGGACTCTAACATCCCGGACCAGGACCAGGACCAGTACTCTAACATCCATGACCAGGACCTGGACCAGGACCAGGACCGGGACTCTAACATCCAGGACCAGGAACAGGACTCTAACATCCAGGACCAGGAACAGGACTCTAACATCCAGGACCAGGACCAGGACCGGGACTCTAACATCCCGGACCAGGACCAGGACCAGTACTCTAACATCCATGACCAGGACCAGGACCAGGACCAGGACCGGGACTCTAACATCCAGGACCAGGAACAGGACTCTAACATCCAGGACCAGGACACTAACATCGTGGACCAGGACCAGGACTCTAAAATCCAGGACCAGGACACTAACATTGAGGACCAGGACTTGGATCGGGACTCTAACATCCAGGACCAGGAACAGGACTCTAACATCCAGGACCAGGACCAGGACTCTAACATCTAGGACCAGAACTTGGATCGGGACTCTAACATCCAGGACCAGGAACAGGACTCTAACATCCAGGACCAGGACCAGGACTCTGACATCCAGTACCAGGACTATAATGTCCAGGACCAGGACCAGGACTCTAACATCCAGGACCAGGACTCTAACATCCAGCACCAGGACCGGGACTATAACGTCCAGGACCAGGACCAGGATTCTGACATGCAGGACCAGGACTATAATGTCCAGGACCAGGACCAAGACTCTAACATCCAGGACCAGGACTCTAACATCCAGGACCAGGACTCTAACATCCAGGACCAGGACCAGGACTCTGACATCCAGGACCAGGACTATAATGTCCAGGACCAGGACCAGGACTCTAACATCCAGGACCGGGACTCTAACATCCACGACCAGGACCAGGACCAGGACCAGGACTCTAACATGCAGGACCAGGACCAGGACTCTAACATCCAGGACCTGGACCGGGACTATGACATCCAGGACCAGGAATAGGACTCCAACATCCAGGACCAGGACCAGGACTCTAACATCCAGGACCAGGAACAGGACTCTAACATCCTGCACCAGGACCGGGACTATAACGTCCAGGACCAGGACCAGGATTCTGACATGCAGGACCAGGACTCTAACATCCAGGACCAGGAACAGGACTCTAACATCCAGGACCAGGACCAGGACTCTAACATCCAGGACCAGGACTCTAACATCCAGCACCAGGACCAGGACTCTAACATCCAGGACCAGGACCAGGACTCTGACATCCAGGACCAGGACTATAATGTCCAGGACCAGGACCAGGACTCTAACATCCAGGACCGGGACTCTAACATCCACGACCAGGACCAGGACCAGGACCAGGACTCTAACATGCAGGACCAGGACCAGGACTCTAACATCCAGGACCAGGACCAGGACTCTCACATCCAGGACCAGTACCAGGATTCTAACATCCAGGACCAGGAACAGGACTCTAACATCCAGGACCAGGACCAGGACCAGGATTCTAACATCCAGGACCAGGAACAGGACTCTAACATCCAGGACCAGGACCGGGACTCTCACATCCCGGACCAGGACCAGGACCAGTACTCTAACATCCATGACCAGGACCAGGACCAGGACCAGGACCGGGACTCTAACATCCAGGACCAGGACCAGGACTCTAACATCCAGGACCAGGACACTAACATCGTGGACCAGGACCAGGACTCTCACATCCAGGACCAGGACCAGGATTCTAACATCCAGGACCAGGAACAGGACACTAACATCGTGGACCAGGCCCAGGACTATAACGTCCATGACTAGGACCAGGACTGAAATCTAGGACCAGTTCCTGGACCGTGACTCTGACATCCTGGACCAGGACTCTAACATTCAGGACCAGGACCAGGAGTCCAACATCCAGGACCAGGACCAGGACTCTAATATCCAGGATCAGGACCGGGAATCTAACATCCAGGACCCGGAACAGGACTCTCACATCTAGGACCAGGACCTTGACCAGGACTCTAACATCCAGGACCAGGACCGGGACTCTAACATCCAGGACCAGGACCAGGACTCTGACATCTAGGACCAGGACCAGGACCGGGAATCTAACATCCAGGACCCGGAACAGGACTCTGACATCTAGGACCAGGACCAGGACCAGGACTCTAACATCCAGGACCAGGACCTGTACCGGGAATCTAACATCCAGGACCAGGACCAGGACTCTAACATTAAGGACCAGGACCAGGACTCTAACATCCAAGACCAGGACCAGGACCGGGACACTAACATCCAGGACCAGGACCAGGACTCTAACATCCAGGACCAGGAATAGGACTCTAACATCCAGGACCAGGACCAGGACTCTAACATCTAGGACCAGGACCTGGACGGGGACTCTAACATCCAGGACCAGGACCAGGATTCTAACATCCAGGACCAGGACCAGGATTCTAACATCCAGGACCAGGACCAGGATTCTAACATCCAGGACCAGGAACAGGACTCTAACATTCAGGGCCAGGACCGGGACCAGGACTCTAACATCCAGGACCAGGACCAGGACTCTGACATCCAGTACCAGAACTATAATGTCCAGGACCAGGACCAGGACTCTAACATCCAGGACCAGGACCAGGACCAGGACTCTAACATCCAGGACCAGGACCTGGACCTGGACTCTGACATCCAGGACCAGGAACAGGACTCTAACATCCAGGACCAGGACCAGAAGTCTCACATCCAGGACCAGGACCAGGATTCTAACATCTAGGACCAGGACCTGGACCAGGACTCTGACATCCAGGACCAGGAACAGGACTCTAACATCCAGGACCAGGACTCTAACATCCCGGACCAGGACCAGGACCAGGACCAGTACTCTAACATCCAGGACCAGGACCAGGACCAGGACCGGGACTCTAACATCCAGGACCAGGAACAGGACTCTAACATCCAGGACCAGGACACTAACATCGTGGACCAGGACCAGGATTCTAACATCTAGGACCAGGACCTGGACCAGGACTCTGACATCCAGGACCAGGACCAGAACTCTCACATCCAGGACCAGGACCAGGATTCTAACATCCAGGACCAGGAACAGGACTCTTACATCCAGGACCAGGACCAGAACTCTCACATCCAGGACCAGGACCAGGATTCTAACATCCAGGACCAGGACCAGGACTCTTACATCCCAGATTAGGACCAGGACTCTAACATCCCGGACCAGGACCAGGACCAGGCCCGGGACTCTAACATCCAGGACCAGGAACAGGACTCTAACATCCAGGACCAGGACCGGGACTCTCACATCCCGGACCAGGACCAGGACCAGTACTCTAACATCCATGACCAGGACCAGGACCAGGACCAGGACCGGGACTCTAACATCCAGGACCAGGAACAGGACTCTAACATCCAGGACCAGGACACTAACATCGTGGACCAGGACCAGGACTCTAAAATCCAGGACCAGGACACTAACATTGAGGACCAGGACTTGGATCGGGACTCTAACATCCAGGACCAGGAACAGGACTCTAACATCCAGGACCAGGACACTAACATCGTGGACCAGGACCAGGACTCTAAAATCCAGGACCAGGACTCTAACATCTAGGACCAGAACTTGGATCGGGACTCTAACATCCAGGACCAGGAACAGGACTCTAACATCCAGGACCAGGACTATAATGTCCAGGACCAGGACCAGGACTCTAACATCCAGGACCAGGACTCTAACATCCAGCACCAGGACCGGGACTATAACGTCCAGGACCAGGACCAGGATTCTGACATGCAGGACCAGGACTATAATGTCCAGGACCAGGACCAAGACTCTAACATCCAGGACCAGGACTCTAACATCCAGGACCAGGACCAGGACTCTGACATCCAGGACCAGGACTATAATGTCCAGGACCAGGACCAGGACTCTAACATCCAGGACCGGGACTCTAACATCCACGACCAGGACCAGGACCAGGACCAGGACTCTAACATGCAGGACCAGGACCAGGACTCTAACATGCAGGACCAGGACCAGGACTCTAACATCCAGGACCTGGACCGGGACTATGACATCCAGGACCAGGAATAGGACTCCAACATCCAGGACCAGGACCAGGACTCTAACATCCAGGACCAGGAACAGGACTCTAACATCCAGCACCAGGACCGGGACTATAACGTCCAGGACCAGGACCAGGATTCTGACATGCAGGACCAGGACTCTAACATCCAGGACCAGGAACAGGACTCTAACATCCAGGACCAGGACCAGGACTCTAACATCCAGGACCAGGACCAGGACTTTAACATCCAGGACCAGGACCAGGACTCTAACATCCAGGACCTGGACCAGGACTCTAACATCCAAGACCAGGACCAGGACTCTAAAATCCAGGACCAGCACCAGGACCAGGACCTTTAACATCCAGGACCAGGACCAGGACTCTAACATCCAGGACCAGGACCAGGACTCTAACATCCAGGACCAGGACCAGGACTCTAACATCCAGGACCAGGACCAGGACTCTTAACATCCAGGACCAGGACCAGGACTCTAACATCCAGGACCAGGACCAGGACTCTAACATCCAGGACCAGGACCAGGACTCTAACATCCAGGACCAGGACCAGGACTCTTAACATCCAGGACCAGGACCAGGACTCTAACATCCAGGACCAGGACCAGGACTCTTAACATCCAGGACCAGGACCAGGACTCTAACATCCAGGACCAGGACCAGGACTCTAACATCCAGGACCAGGACCAGGACTCTAACATCCAGGACCAGGACCAGGACTCTAACATCCAGGACCAGGACCAGGACTCTAACATCCAGGACCAAGACCAGGACTCTAACATCCAGGACCAGGACCAGGACTCTAACATCCAGGACCAGGACCAGGACTCTTACATCCAGGACCAGGACCAGGACTCTAACATCCAGGACCAGGACCAGGACTCTAACATCCAGGACCAGGACCAGGACTCTTAACATCCAGGACCAGGACCAGGACTCTAACATCCAGGACCAGGACCAGGACTCTTAACATCCAGGACCAGGACCAGGACTCTAACATCCAGGACCAGGACCAGGACTCTAACATCCAGGACCAGGACCAGGACTCTAACATCCAGGACCAGGACCAGGACTCTAACATCCAGGACCAGGACCAGGACTCTTACATCCAGGACCAGGACCAGGACTCTAACATCCAGGACCAGGACCAGGACTCTAACATCCAGGACCAGGACCAGGACTCTTACATCCAGGACCAGGACCAGGACTCTAACATGTTTATTCCTGCTGTGAAGTTGGTCTTTTTAACATAGGAGTCACGTAGGATTTGCTTTTTTTTTGCAGCCCCTAGTGGATGAATTAGGAACTGCAGTTTGATACACTTCCACATCGGCTTCACTCTTAACGGTCGGAGGCTCCGTTCATCTTTCATATACAGTCAGATTTAATATTTAACCCTGTGACTCCTCGAGATGACAGAGACCTCGTTATGGTTCATGTCTGTATAATCATTCAGCATGAAAAAAGACATCCAGCCTCATGTTCCTGGATCTTTTCATCAGGACCTGCTATCTGCCATGAAATGAGCTGTGGGAGAAAAGGGGCAGCGCTTCGCTAACAAAGGCCAGGTTTGGATTTGACGGCGCCTTCGAACTGGAAGGTTCTGGGTGCCACTGTGACGTATGTCGCCGACGAATCTGCTCTCGGAAGGGGACAAACCCTGTATTGGGACACAGCTGATATTCAAAGGCCTTTTAATGAATCTCCTCACATAGAGTCTGTAGAAATGTTCAGGCATCATGAAAACATCGCAACCAGCACTTTTATGCCCTCCTTTCACTTCCTGTTTTGGTCGTGCGGGAAATGCAGTGATGTGCAGCTAAGCTAGCTCTATGGGAAGCTAACATCATGTTCTGTTTTCCTTCATTTTAAAAGATGAAAGTATTTTCCTCCTTCCTGATTTCAAACTTTAAATGGTCATTTTATTTTTTTTAAGGAAAAAAAAGCTCTCCAACCCCCGTCAATAAAACAGTCAAGCTAACTAAGATTATTACAACTGTTCCTTTCGTAGCAGGAGCGCCGCCATCTTGCAGGACTGTAACCGGTGACGTCACGGTATTGGTTGGTTTTGCGGTGCTGATGAGAGTCCCATTGTCTGCATCAAACAGAGAAGGACAAGAGAGTGAACGATGGACACTGGTCCACCTAAGGAGAAGTGAAGACGTTACTCCTGCGCTGCTCCTGGGTGTAAAAATTTGTTTTACGGAGTTTTGGCTGAAGACAACAGTTCAATTCCATATACTCCCGCCAAATCGAAGAGCTGCGCTGGTTGGTGGCACTAAAGAGAAAAGTACCTGCGATGTGCCCGACTCCAGGGTCTGCAGTGAGCATTTTCTGGAGGAAGATTACATAGAGCAGAAAGAGTCTGGCAAGCTCGTGGTGCACCAGCCCACCCGACTAAAGCCTGAAGCTGAGTCTTCCCACCTGACAGGAACTCTACTGACTGACCAACACGCTTCAGTCACTGCTGCCAACATTCCAATTAAAACTCAAATAAATCCACATTGTTTAACGATCCCTTTGCCACAGGTCATCCCAGCTGCTGCAAAGTTCCAAACAAATCCACATATTTCTTCCCGTGACTTCCCGTTTTCCCAGAAGTCAGGCAGTTATGTTGCTGGGTTTGCAACACTGCAGCTGTGCCTGGAGAGGAGGGCAGGGATTCCCCCGCCTTTTCTTGCTTCACGGTACACAAATTCCTTCTCCTGGAAGTTTAGGAACCAGACCAAGACCGGTCTGTCCTGGCCCGGTCTTGCTGTCGTTAGCGTGCGATGGGCTTGTTCCAGCGTAAATAGTTCCAGCGTGTGTCTGGCATCGCCATATCGACAGCTTCTCGCCGACATATTCAATAAGCGTCTTTTTCCCCTCAACTCCTTCACAGATACCAAACACACAGAGGTTTTTATGCCTCCCATGGTTTTCTAAATCCTCTGTTTTGGCCTCCAGCATGACAGTGCGCTTATCAGATGACTGCACAGTAATGTCGGTTTCCTCCTGTTTCGTCTCGAATGCCACCATGCGAGCCTCAGCCTGCTCAATACAGGTAGCATTGGCCGAGACGTCTTGTCCGTGTTAGCTTACTCTCTAGTGATGTGAGAGTGGGTGGCATGTTGGTCAGTCTCTGGTCAATACCATTGAGTCTTCAGTCGGAGTGCATTGACTTAAGCTCAGATAGTACATCTTCAATGCTACCCATTTTAGCACTTTCCCTGCTTTTAGTAGGACTAGCATTCCTGCTATCCTGGACACTCGCCGGGATTGTCTTGGTGCTCGCTTTGCATCTGTGGGTAAAAAGTTTACATTGTTTAGTGGCTGGCGCTTTCGACATGACCTACACGTGGTTTATTTAGCAGGTGTTGACAGTAAGATTAGGGTTTTGTTCAGAAATATACGAGCATGGTGTCGTAGCCTAGACACCAAACCGCCACTTGGTCACATGACCCCCATCCACTAATCTATGATTGTTTGGAAATGATCCGGGTTTCACGCTGATGTTTTTCAGACATAAGTTCTGGATGACCATCATGTTCTCATCTCTGTTCCAGAGCTTCGAAATGTGGACAAATATGTCCTTTGATGTCTGTCTTGGATCCCTGTCATTATTGTCATTGTGGGGCGAAGGTATTCAGTTCAATTCAACTTTATTTATATCGCGTCAAATCAAGGCAATGCCATCTCAAGACGCTTTACAGACAGAGAAGAAAACATCATGAAAGCCAATTCATAACAGCCTATATAAGGAAACCAACAGATTGAGTTGAGTCCAACTCAATCTCCCATCCTGAGCAGGGTTAGGGTTAGATATAGGTCTATAATTTGCTATCACCTCTGGATCCAGAGATTGCTTTTTAAGTAAAGGCTTGATGACAGCAGTTTTAAATGATTGTGGTACATATCCTGTCACTAAAGACATATTGATAAGATTTAGTAGTGATGTATGAATTAAAGGGAAAATGTCCTTAAAGAGGCTCGTTGGGAGAGGGTCTAAGATACAGGTGGATGGTTTAGATGAAGCTATTATTTTAGTTAATTCAGAGGGTTGGACAGGACAGAAACTATTTAGACACAAGTCAGATCCTGGTTCTAAGGATGCTTCGGAGACCACAACAGGCTCAACATTATAGGTAGAAGGAAGAATATTGTGAATTTGATCTCTAATAGTGTCAATTTTATTCCTGAAAAAATACATGAAATCATCACAGCTAAGTGAGAAAGGAATACATGGCTCCACAGCGCTCCGGCTCCTAGTAAGCCTAGCTACAGTGCTGAAAAGAAACCGAGGGTTGTTTTTGTTTTCCTCTATCAATGATGAATAATAAGCTGTTCTTGCCGTACGTAAGGCTTTTTTGTATACGATTAAACTTTCTTTCCAGGTTAAGCGAGACTCCTCTAGTCCTGATGAACGCCATCTGTTTTCAAAACGCCTTGACACCTGTTTTAGAGCTCGAAGCTGGGAATTAAACCAGGGAGCCTTCATAATCTTACCTAATTTCTTCTTCTTTAGGGGAGCAACATTATCCAAGGTTGTACGCATTGAAGCTGTTATAGTATCAGCATGTTGATCAATCTGAGCAGGAGTAAGGCTTAAAGGGGGACTCTCAGTCATGCTAACACATGGTAGAGGGGAAAAAATTGATTCAATTGTTTAAATTTTGTAATATTATTGTCTGATAAACATCTACTATAGTAGAATTTATTTTTGGTCAGTGAGTAATCAAATAAAGTGAATTCAAAGGTTAATAAGAAGTGATCGGACAAGACAGGGTTTTGAGGAAATACTTTGAGCTTATCAGTCTCAATACCAGATGTTAGAACAAGATCAAGAGTATGACCATGAGAGTGAGTGGCTCCATGGACATTTTGTGAAAACCCAATGGAGTTTAGAATAGAGCTAAAGGAAATGTTTAAACTATCATTTTCATGGTCAACATGAATATTAAAATCACCTAGTACAATGACCTTATCAGTAGTCAGCACTAACTCAGACAAGAGATCAGAGAATTCGGTCAGAAACTCGGAGTAAGGTCCAGGTGGGCGATACACTAATGCTAAAAGGAGCGGTTTCTCTCAATTCCATTTTGGATGAGATAAATTTAATGTCAGGAATTCAAAGGATTTATAGTTAGTTTTGTGCTTAGGATTAATTAATAATTCTGACTTAAAAATAGCTGCAACACCTCCTCCTCTGCCTGTAGTTCTAGGAATGTGAAAGTTTAAATAGTTAGCTGGCGTAGCTTCATTAATACTAACATAATCCTCTTGCTGTAACCAGGTTTCCGTAAGACACAATAAATCAATGTGGTGATCACCTATCAAGTCATTGACTAATAAACTTATTTGGGAGGGATCTAATATTCAGTAGGCCACACTTTATTGTCTTATTTTCAGATTTTATTAGATCCATTGTTTTTATTTTTATGAAGTTTTCACGATTAACCCCAGAAGTGTTTTTGTGTTGTTTAATTCTTACTGCTGGGGAGGTGTATAAGGTCGGAATGGGGTTTTGGGTGGGCGGCGGCAGGTGGGAAGCTGCAGAAAAGTGTGTAGGACTACAATTCTGCCTCCTGGTCCCAACCTTGAGCTGTCAATTTAGGTACAAAGTAGAAACCAGAATCAGGTCCAAAGGAGGTTCCTGGCAGGAGGATGGTTCATATGTTCAGATGGTGGTCACATGATCTGTCGTTAAAGTCTGATCTCCTAAACAGCTCGGATTTGCAGCACATCTGTTCACACTTCAGATTAAAAGACACTCGGTGGGAAATTTGGACGCCTGCAAGCAGGAATTAAAGTTCAGTGGGATTAACGGCTGAGCGGCAGGTTGATCCAGGAAAAATCCTTCATTCCTTCTCTCCCTCTTTAACCTGACCGGATGTTCCTGGAATGTCACAATCCAAGTAAACCAGGTTCGAAGTAAAGACGCCAAACACCCAGAACCAGGACCGAAGAAAGACACCCGTCTGTCCACTGGTTATAAACTGGTTACTGGGAATAACCAGTTAGCTGGCGTTGTTGCCTGATGCTTGATGTTTAAAGTCGGTGTCCTGACAGGTGGACATGAGGCAGCAGGACTGACTAACAGCTTTGCTTCCAGACCTGGGCACCATCAGCAATCTTTGGACTAACTGAAGAGTCTGTCAGCATGGTAGTGTGTTACAGCTGGGTGGATGTTCCAGTCCGGGGGGGGGGGGGGGTGTTATAAATCTGCATGAGTGCATCCGCTTCCTGTAAACACATTTACAGCAGAAATAAACATGTTTACAGCAGGAATAAACATGTTTACAGCAGGAATAAACATGTTTACAGCCTGGTACAAAAATCCATTTTAGGTTTAATAGGTCAGGTTTACCTTCATGACAACTGTGGGGAGAGAGAATTTTTTTCTAACTCGCCCGTTTAAAAGTAATTTAATCTCGAAGTTCGGCATATTTAGGGGCGTGTCCTTTTGATTGACAGGTACCCGATCTCCCGCTTCAAGTCAGAAGAACGTAGAACAACCACGGTTTTTAGCCGGTTAACAACGTGACTTAGCTTTAGCCCGCTTACCTCCGTTAGCTGGTTAGCTCCTGTTATCTCCGGGTTAGCTCGGTTAGCTCTTTGCTACAGAAAGCTCGGAGTTCGCATGTTAGTAGCATGTTATGTAGCGTCTCCACTATCTGCAGACATCTGCAGCTGTACAACAGGTTTCCTCCTGGGCATGGAGGCACCTCCACCTGCCTCCATCTGCCCGATGGCCGCTACACCACGTCTGGCTGTGGAGAACATCGTTCTGTTCCTCTGCTCTGGGTTGGGAAAAGGAGCGGACCCGACCTGTCAGTCCCTTCCCTTTGGAAGGTGCCAGACTGGAGTCCAGAGTCTCCATGTTCCATGTCCACCAGCAGGGACAGATAAGCCACATTGGGGAGCATTTTATCTCCAACCATCACTTCATGTTCTGTATCTGCAGGTGGAGGAAACACCTGAGCAGCCTGATGATGGGCTGTTGTCATGGCGACCGCCTCCTTTTACCTGCAGGTCTTCATGTAGAGCTTTATTAGTACGGCAGCTTCTGTACGACTTATTAACTGTGTGATGTGGCTTTTCTAACATGTAGAACTGCTTGGTTTCAGAACATTTTACTGCTGGACGTTTTACGTGCTGGAGGAACTTTTTCTCTTCTTCTGCAGATGCTGTTAATGTCCAACATTCTGGGGGAAAGTTTACATTTCATTTGGAAAAAATGGCTCAGATTTCTTTTTATTTCCTGCCTTTGGTGTCGCCGTTTCCCGTTTCTCCAGATGTTGTCGTACGCCGGGGTCAGAGTTGGCGTGGAGGTCGGGACGTTTTACCGCCAAGTCCTGCTTTTAGAAACCCCAGAAGTGGACTAGAAGCGACGTACGCCGGGTTTGGTGCGACAGCTTCATAAATGAGGCCCCTGGTGTTTATAGGCATCTGGACGGGGGAGGGGCTTACGCGGCTTCAATCGCTGATGCTAATGGAGATGTTAGTCACATTATTCACCTAAAGTCCTATATAACACTAAAAAAATGCTTTGAGACTTGTTGATAGTAATTTTTTTTCTTGAAAAAATTGCCTCGCTGGTCTGAAACACGACTAGATATAATTTTGCTGAGTTAGCAGTGGTCCACCGTGGGCATCCCTGTAAACATCGTACCAGGAACGTAGAGTTTCCTGTTTTTATTATTGTTTCTTTTGTTTGGTTTCAGTTACCATGGTGACGTTCTGCTGATTGTAGTTTCGTCTGTATTGCATTCAGCCTTACTGAAGCGTAGAGCGGTCACCCAAATAACACCGATCACGTTATCATGATGTAACGTTTAATCGTAAAAATATAAAAAACTTGACCCGTTATAATAAGGTCCATCTTTTCATTTTGGTGACGGCTTTACGCATCTCAGCTCTTTTCCTCTTCTTCTGCTGTTTTATTGGCGGTTTGTAAACCTTCATGTAGAGGCGTTGGCTGGAGTTTGTTTCCTCCGGCCTGATGGTGGAGGCGGATGGAAGCTGCAGCCAGTTGGGTCTTGTTCTCGTTTCTGATTTTTATGTGAGGTCAGTTTGACGTGTTTTCCTTGTGCTGACGGTCGGCAGGTCACTGCAGTGACCGGCTACTGATACAATCAGTAAACGTGCGTGAAAGTGGCAGGATGTGATGTCACTCTTGTGATCGGGCAGATGGATCCGAGCGACACATGGTGTCACTTCATCTGCACTTTGGGGATTATCAGGATTTAGCAGGTTTATGTTGAAATCTCCACAAACAAAAACCACTTTGTGAATAATCTGCTGCTGTTTTTCCTTCTTTCTCCTGATTTTCATTCCATCCCTCCGTCGTCATCCTTCCCACTGGCTCATCATGCTTTCATCAACATAAACACATCTGAGGAGGAGGATGGGGGTGGAGGAGCTTCATCTTCATCCTGGGATCAAAGCCAAACTTCATTTGCCAGTTTGTGAAATGTGGAAATGAAAGTCTCTCTGGTCGGTTTGGAAATTAATGAAGTTTCTACTAATGCTGATAGACATCACCACTGACATCACCACTGACATCACCACCTTGCTGTTGCAGGAGAGTCTGAAATGACGTCAAGGGAATCGAACCTGTTCAGTTCTGATGGTTCAACGTTTATAAAATAAAATAATTTTTCCTGTTTCAACCAGAAGTGTTATTAACATCCTATCCAATCAGCTTTGTGGGGTCCGTTTCTGACCCAGTTCTGATCTGGTTGAGCCGGTTCTGACCCGGATCAGACCCGGTTCTGACCCAATTCTGATCTCATTCTGATCCGGTTCTGACCTGGATCGGACCCGGTTCTGACCCAATTCTGATCTCATTCTGATCCGGTTCTGACCTGGATCGGACCCGGTTCTGACCCAGTTCTGGTCTGGTTCTGATCTGGTTCTGACAAAAGACATGAAAACCTGAAACAGAATGAAACATTAGATTTTATTCGAGGGAATGACTTGAGGGTGAAATCATGTTTCTGTATTGATCTGTGTGTCTGCACAGATAACATGATGCGGCGTATTGATCAGATATTGGCGGCGGTGTTGCAGCTGTCGGTGCAACATGGTGCTGTTGCTCCCCCTGCTGGACACGTACAGTCATTCACTAATTCTATCCTACAGACCCCGATGTGCCAACAGGGGTCTGTCAGTCATCTAGGGTCTTGATGACTCCCCCTGAATCAGTTCATTCACCAAAACAGTTTGAGTAGGGAGCCAAAAGCAATGCACGGGCCGTCGCTGGTCACTCTGGGCTCCATTTCTCTGTGTGGTTCAACTAAGAGCATATTGTGGTTTTGTTGGACTTGCTTGTTTAGTTTTAATAAGTGTAATTTGATTATTTTGGCCAGTATCAGGTGATGTTCTGTGTTTTGGTTTGAGTATTTCCTCTGTTTAAGGTTCTTTTTCCATTACTTGACACTGATTTGTATTTTAGTCTCTTGGTTTACTTTCTTGTTTGTTATTTAATATTGGTTGTCTTTTACTTTTGTTTGAGGACACATCATCATCAGTAGTAGAATTACTGGGGGGTTATGGGTTAGAATTTCCGTCTGGATGAATGAAGTGTCTCAGGAGACTTCAGTGAGTGAATGGTGCTTTACACTTTGTAATTATGACTTTAGAATAAACATAACGTGCTGAAATCAGTTCTCTCGTGATGATGATGATGATTTGCTCTTCCCTTTTTCTGCAGTTTCTATGTGGAGGTAACTTTCAACGAGAGAAACAGACTAACCAGGTAGTTATGTAATCGCGTGTGTTTATTGACATGTGATCAGGTTGAAAGATCAATCCACCAGCTGTAAATGGCTGTGTTGTGTCGGACCCACCGCAGTTCGGTGGCTCGGTGCTTTCATACTGGAGAAGAAGCATCAAGCTGAGTTCTTGCATTATGTGTCTTTACTGCGAGGCGTTTTCATTCTGCAGTGTCCTGAGAAATCACCGGTTGCATCTCTCATCGTTTTCCTACAGAAGTGGTTCACATTTATCTTCTGTTTTCTTTTGAGATTGAAGCATGTGGCGTCATGTGTCTGATCTGGGATGTTTCCACGAACCTCTGAGGATCACACAGCAGTTTTCACATTCAGTTAAATTCTATTTGTTGCTGGATTGTATGGTTTTCTTTGCTTTTAAGCTTCTGTGGTGGAATTATGCGTATAGAGTAGTTTTAATATGTTACTCATTTATGGTAAATGGACTTGTACTTCTATAGCGCTTTTCTAGTCATACAGACCACTCAAAGCGCTTTACACTACTTGTCACATTCACCCATTCACACACACACTCACTCATACCCCGATAGGCACATCGGGGGGCAGTTTGGGGTTCAGTGTCTTTCCCTAGGACACTTCGGCATTTCAGGGGAAGCCTGGAATCGATCCCTCAACTTACCAGTTGAAGGACAACTGCTCTTCCTCCTGAGCTACAGCCGCCCTGTTATATTATATTATTAAGCTTGTAGATTCGTGCATAAAACTAAGTGTTCTGCTCAAGGCCTGTTTCAGCTTTGACTGTCGTTATCTCCAAGCTAGCAGTTGTTTTGACTAGTGCTGCCAGGCAAAGGTTGTTTGTGTCTGCTTAAAGAACACTGTAGCACTCTGAGCGGGGCAGAGCTCTCGAGACCTCTCGCCCGCAACATCTGTACATGGTCAATAAATTGAACAGAAAACAGTTGATTTATAGATTTATTTCTCATCGGATAAATTCCACGACAATTTGGTGTCAGAAGTGGGATCCCATGTGTTTCTGCCGGGACCAGACTGAGGGGCAGGTCGCCGGAATCCAAACAGATTCATCTTCAAACCTCGAATAGGCCTTAAGAGTGACGAGGGCCACAGTCACCGGTTTCGGTCGAGCACGACGGGATCTCAACTCACCTGTGGGTTTATGTGGTGAGAAGTATATTTTTCCAAATTATGATCTGATTGAAAGTGGTTTTTGATATAATATTATAGACTGAGTGATTCTTAATGCTAATCGAATTGAAAAAGTTTTGTTTATAAAATTGTTGACTGTTTTCATAATAATGGTGGTTGCGCTCCTTTTCCCCAGGACTGACTTTGACAATAAATAAAAATAAAGCAAAAACAAAACAAAAATAGGGACATAGACTCTACGAGATCAGGTTACTAAACGAAGTCCTGTGAGTAGAAATACGAGATCAGGGTCCAAAACGAAGCCCTGTTAAGTCCATGTGTATGTATGTATGTATGTATGTATGTATGTATGCATGTATATATATATATATATATATATATATATATATATATATATATATATATATATATATATATATATATATATATGTATGTGTGTGTGTGTGTGTGTGTGTTGTGCGAGTGTATATACATATATATGTAGGTGGGTATGTATGTGCATATAGGTGTATGCATTGATCTCTTTCTTTTGTTTTCTCTCTTCTCTTTCTGCCCCTTTTCTATCCTCTCCGGTCCAGCAGCATAAACTCGGTAATACAAACTATTATCCAAAACAAATAGGAAAATAAAATGAGAATAAAAAAATACAAGGGGATCATTACATCTATAAAAGTTTCCCTTGGCAAAATAAATTTGCTCAGCAGAACATCCAGAACATCAGTCTGCTGCTTAAATGCTGGACAAGACAAAAAAAAGAAAGAAAAAAAAGAAATACGAGATCAGGTTACTAAACGAAGTCCTGTGAGTAGAAATGACTGACTATTCTGACATAACAGAAATATAAGACCAGGTGGCGCTGAAGTAAGGCCGACCCATTATTCCACTGTCTCCGATCCAGCTGGTGTCTTAGCAGAAGCTGCCCTTTTTAAATCCATTCCCCCGGTATCCGCCTGATAGTCTACCCTGACATACTTAGTTAACTTCATTAGACTTGCCATCTTTCCAGCCTTCCTAGTTGTGTAAGTTATGTAAGATGCTTGTGTGTGTTTACGTGTGTGTTAATGTGTGTGTTTATGTGTGTGTTTATGTGTGTGTGTGTTTACGTTTGTGTGTGTTTACGTGTGTATATGTTTATGTGTGTTTATGTGTGTGTGTGTGTTTCCGTGTGTGTTTACGTGTGTTAATGTGTGTGTTTATGTGTGTGTGTGTGTTTCCGTGTGTGTTTACGTGTGTTAATGTGTGTGTTTATGTGTGTGTGTGTGTGTTTACGTGTGTATGTGTGTGTTTATGTGTGTGTTTATGTGTGTGTGTTTACGTTTGTGTGTGTTTACGTGTGTATGTGTTTATGTGTGTGTTTCCGTGTGTGTGTTTACGTGTGTGTTTCTGTGTGTGTGTGTTTACGTGTGTGTGGGTTTACGTGTGTGTTTATGCATGTGTGTGTGTTTACGTGTCTATGTTTTTATGTGTGTGTGTTTACTAGTGTGTGTGTTTATGTGTGTGTGTGTTTACGTTAGTGTGTTTATGTGTGTGTTTAGGGTTAGGGTTAGGGGTTAGGGGTAGGGTTGGGGTTAGGGTTATAGGTTTCCCATTCATTTCTATGGAATTTGGAAGGCTTCCAATTTCTCATTGAGCCCCAATGCATTCCAGATTCCAGATTCCATGTGGAATTCATCATGAGTTGGAAGTCACTAGGGGGCAGTATTGTATCACAAATGGGAATTGGAAGATCAAATTGGAGGTTCATTCATATACATTTTAGGAATCAAATCTAACCAAAATCATCAATTATATTATTTCATACCCTTTATTAGCCTGGATATGCCTGATGTCCTCCAGTCACCTGGAATGTGTGGGAAACTGATGGGGGACTTCAATGACCCAACTATAAGCCTTGGTTGCATCCAAGCAGCCATATGTAGCTCCACATGTGCCCAATGGCTTGCTAGAGTTCCGCAGTGTGTGGGCTGAACATTGTGGGTATAGGTCTGATTACAAAGGCCCACCTATGTGAAGCAGGGGGGGGTTAGTGTATTGTTCTGTGTGCTGCATGCCTCCCTCTTTAAAATGCTCCAGGTTTGGAGGAGATCAGACACTTTCCATTTTCAGGGAAGGGTCCAGGGCTGTTGATCAAGATATCTTTGTGTAGATCATGTCGATACGACTGCAGGCATGTTCGAATGAGGCACGTGGGGTCTATGGCTGCGACAGGAGGTGTGACCAAAGTGGGTCAATATCCAGATTTTGGGCCCTCATCCTAGAGTGCAGGAAAGGTCTCAGAATGAAACGATAGCATTTCTGAGATCAGTCCATCTAGACCTACAACATACCTGTCGGTGAGGGGCCTGCGGACACTTTTTGGAGGGGTTGGCTTAGGCTTGGGGCAATAAAAAACACAAACATGTAAGCCCTGGAAGGTCCCACACAGGCCCCCAAGACAGGAAGCCTGTATGTCAGACTTGAAAAATCAATGGATCTCTGCTCCTGAAACTCTCAGAGCTGAAACTCAACTTCACTGATGGACTGAGAAGATGGGGGATGGGCAGTCCAAAGCTTAAAAATGTCCAAACTTTGAAGGGGCATATCTCTGCTAAGGAGGGTCGCAGGAGCCATTCAAAGGCATTGATGTGCTTGTGGCAAGGTGAACAACGACATACCTGGGGCCTGAGGGTGTGGCTTAAAGTTTTGGACCAAAGTTGGTCCCAGCATCAAAGAAGCATTGATTTTTCTAAGCGAGTCGAGACTAGCTGTGGAGTGTTTCAACAATCTCCGTAGGTCCCACAGTCTTTGAAGAATTGGCTCCTGAAACCCTCAAAGCTGAACTTTGGCTTCACAGATGGACCAAGAAGGTGGGGGATGGGCAGACAATTCCATTTTCCTATTTACAAAAGGTTCAAGTCTTATCTCCTGAGAAATCACACTCCAGCTCTGACACCCTGTGATGCAGGCCTGTGTGCTTGAAATATGTTGGTGCACAGTAAGTCCTCTACCAATCCGCCAAAATTCAGCCCTCTGCCTGATTCCTGTCAGGTGATATTGCCCCACATCCACATTCCATTTTTCTATTTATTCAAGATCAGTGCGTCATCCCTAACCTTTTTAGATAGGCATTTGGAATTGTGAAAATGTTACTTTTTCAAGTAAAAAACACACCAATCCTGTTAGCCTCGATAACCCGATCGCAGCGGTCACATGGACATTGGTGTATGACAAACAGTCCCAGAATTACACCCTATCAAGTGAAAACGCCCACTTTTGGGGGTGTGTAACTTTTGAACCATTTGACCGAAACATGTATATGAGGTGTCTATGGAAAGGGGGCTAAAGCCTCGACAACATGTCCCAGACACTTGCCTTCACTTGGCATGCTGTTTGAGTAAACTGCCGTAGAGGCTTAGAAATTGCGATTTTTAGGAGGAAGAGGGAAGCTCTAAAGAATGCGGGGGTGCAGCGGGACAGAGGAGTCATCTTCGGAAGGTACTCAGCACCCCAGCCAACAGATACAAAAAATCAGCTCCATCGGATCCCTCTTTCTTCCTGACTGATGACCCATTTTGCCAAAAAAAAATGCATTAAAGATCCAATGGTGTCTACTGCCTGCATAAATCCCAGCTCTGGGGATGACATTCCTTTGTTTCAAGGCCGATCGGGACAAGTGAGGGCTCGTTGGAAAGGTCTGGGGACCCTGAATCCAAAAATGTAAGAATGGGGCCTCTGCAGTGTACCATTCAGACGCTAGGTGGTGCCAAAGCCTAAAATTGTCCAAATTTTGAGGGGGCATATCTCCTTAAAGGAGGGTGGCAAGAGCACACCGGAAGCATCTATGCTATTGTGACAAGGCCCTCAATGACATACCTAGGGCCTTTGAGCATAGCTCAAAGTTTTGGCAAAAGTTGTTTGCACGCCCCCCAAAATCACACCACATAAAAACCATGTCACTGTGAGGGCAGCCATGGGCCACCTGTTTCCTCTTGAGAAATCACACTCCAGCTCTCACACCCTGTGAGCCAGGCCTGTGTTTTTTAGATATGTTGGTGCACAGTAAGTCCTCTACCAATGCACCACAATTCAGCCCTCTGACTGCTTCCTGTCGGGTGGTGTTGCCCCACATCCACATTCCATTTTTCCATTTATTCAAGATCAGTGCGTCATCACTAACCTTTTTAGATAGGAATATTGAATTTCTGAAGACAATAAACAGTGAAATAAATAGGAATATGGAATATTTGTACACCGCAAATGCGGGAACATAAATAGAAAGATGCAAGAAAGGTAAGGCATACATTGGAATTTGGAATATTTGCATAGCACAAAAGATGTGAAATAAATAGTTATATAGAAGACAGGTAAGGGATAAATGGGAAATTTGAATTTCGGGAGACAACGAGCGTGGTGAAATAAATAGGAATATGGAAGAAAGATCAGAGATGAAAGAATTGGGAATTTTTGGAGACCACAAATGTGGCAAAATAAATATGAACTGAAAAAACTGCTAAAATATCAATTTTCCCCATAGTTTGGGGTCCTCCTGAGTGAACTGGGCATAGTTTAAGTCAATTCTGAGCATCTCCCAAATTTTGCCCCATTGGAAATAATAGGACTTGGAAGTTGGAAATTGTGGCAAAGTACTGGTGGGGGGATTTGAAAAAGGTTTGTGAAGGTTCTATTTAGAAACACATTTTGGATGATTTAGAGTCGATAGGACCCCACATTGCAGTTGGAATTGGGGCAGCCCCCCAAACAAAGAATATGGAAGGGGTACATAGGACTTATTTCCATAATATGTGTATGTGATTGTTTTTTTGAGTCAAAGTGAGTAAAACTGCTAAAATAACAATTTTCCCCATAGTTTGGAGTCCCCCTGAGTCTACGGGGTGTGGTCAAAGTTAAACCTGGGCATCTTCCAAATCTTCCCCATTGGAAATAATAGGACTTGGAAGTTGAAATTTGTGGCAAAGTACTGGTGGGGGGATTTGAAAAAGGTTTGTGAAGGATCTATTTAGAAACACGTTTTGGATGATTTAGGCGATAGGACCCCACATTGCAGTTGGAATTGGGGGAGTCCCCCATACAAAGAAGATTAAAGGGGTCAACAGGCCTATTTCCATATTATATCTATTAGCTGGTTGTTGATTCACTTTCAGCCAATCAGAGACATTCTGGGGACACTTTCAGCCAATCAGACACACTATGAGGATAGTTTCAGCCATTTAGAGACATTCTGAGGATAGTTTTCGCCAATCAGAGATGTTCTGCAGGCACCTTCAGCCAATCAGAGACATTCTAAGGACACTTTCAGCCAATCAGAGATTTGCTGCAAGGCACCTTCAGCCAATCAGAGACATTCTGGGGACACTTTCAGCTAATCAGAGACATTATGAGGACACTTTTAGCCAATCAGAGTCACTATGAGGACACTTTTAGCCAATCAGATACATTATGAGGACACTTTTAGCCAATCAGATACATTATGAGGACACTTTTAGCCAAACAGAGACACTATGAGGACACTTTTAGCCAATCAGATACATCCTGAGGACACTTTCAGCCAATTAAAAGACATTCTGAGGACGCTTTTAGAAAATCAGAGACACTATGAGGATAGTTTCAGCCATTTAGAGACATTCTGAGGATAATTTTAGCCAATCAGAGATGTTCTGCAGGTACTTTCAGGCAATCAGAGACATTTTAAGGACACTTTTACCCAATCAGAGACACGACGAGGATACTTTCAGCCAATCATAGATGTTCTGTAGGCACCTTCAGCCAATCAGAGACATTCTGAAGAAACTTTTAGCCAATCAGAGACATTATGAGGACACATTCAGCCAATCAGAGACATTCTAGGGACACTTTCAGCAAATCAAAGACACTATGAGGACATTTTGATGATATTTTTAGCCAATCAGAGATGTTCTGTAGGCACCTTCAGACAATCAGAGACATTCTGAGGACAATTTCAGCTAATCATAGAAATTCTGGGGACACTTTCAACTAATCAGAGACATCCTCAGGACAATTTTAGCCAATCAGAGACATTATGAGGATAGTTTCAGCCAATCAGAGACATTCTGAGGATACTTTTAGCCAATCGGAGAGGTTCTGCAGGTACCTCCAGCCTATTGGAGATGTTCTAATGACACTTTCAGCCAATCAGAGACACTATGAGGACACGTTCAGCCAATCAGAGATGTTCTGTAGGCACCTTCAGCCAATCAGAGACATTCTGGGGACACTTTCAGCTTATCAGAGACATTCTGAGGACACTTTTAGCCAAAAGGAGATACTATGAGGACACTTTTGGCGAATGAGAGACATTCTGATGACACTTTTGGCCAATCAGAGATGGTTTGCAGGCACCTTCAGCCAATAAGAGACATTCTGAAGACACTTTAAACCAATCAGAGACATTATAAGGACACTTTCTAAGGCACATCAATCAGAGATGTGCTGGAGGAACCTTCTGCGAATCAAAGACATTCTGAGGACACTTTCAGCCAATCAGAGACATTCTAAGGACACTTTCAGCCAATCAGAGACATTCTGAGGACACTTTTAGCGAATAAGAGATGTTCTGCAGGCACCTTGAGCCAATCAGAGACATTCTAAGGACACCTTCAGCCAATAAGAGACATTCTGAAGATACTTTAAGCCAATCAGAGACACTATGAGGACACTTTCAGCCAATCAGAGATGTTCCGCAGGCACCTTCAGCCAATCAGATACATTATGGGGAAACTTTCAGCTAATCATACACATTCTGAGGACACTCTTAGCCAATCACAGATGTTCTGCAGAAACCTTCAGCCAATAAGAGACATTCTAAGGACACTTTCAGCCAAGAAGAGATGTGCTGTAGGTAACTTCAGCCAATCACCGACATTCTGAAGACACTTTAAGCCAATCAGAGACATTCTGACTACACTTTCAGCCAATCAAAAGACATTTTGAAGATCATCAGAGACACTATGAGGACACTTTCAGCTAATCAGAGATGTTTTGCAGGCACCTTCAGCCAATCAGAGACTTTGTGAAGACACTTTAAGCCAATGAGAGACATTCTGAGGACACCTTTAGCCAATCAGAGATGTTCTGCAGGCACCTTCAGCCAATTAGAGACTTTCTGAGGACACTTTCAGCCAATCAGAGACATTCTGAGGACACTTTTAGCCAATCAGAGACACTATGAGGACACTTTCAGCCAATCAGAGATGTTCAGAGGACACTTTAAGCCAATCAGAGACACTATGAGGACACTTTTAGCCAATCAGAGACACTATGAGGACACCTTCAGCCAATCAGTAACTTTCTGAGGACACTTTTAGCCAATCAGAGACATTCTGGGGACACTTTCAGCCAATCAGTAACTTTCTGAGGACACTTTTAACTAATCAGAGACATTCTAAGGACACTTTCAGCTAATCAGAGACACTCTGAGGACACTTTTAGCCAAACAGACACTATGAAGATACTTTCAGCCAATCAGAAACATTCTGAGAACACTTTTAGCCAATCAGAGATGTTCTGCAGGCACCTTCAGCCAATCAGAGACATTCTGGGAACACTTTCAGCCAATCAGAGACATTATGAGGACACTTTCAGCCAATCAGAGATGTTCTGAGGACACCTTTAGCCAATCAGAGACACTATGCGGACACTTTCAGCCAATCAGAGACATTCTGGGGACACTTTATGCCAATCAGAGACATTCTGAGGACACTTTAAGCCAATCAGAGATTTTCTGCAGGCACCTTCAGCCAATAAGAGACAGTGTGAGGACACTTTTAGACAATCAGAGACAGTATGAGGACACTTTTAGCCAATCAGAGACATTCTGAGAACATTTTAAGCCAATCAGAGATTTTCTGCAGGCACTTTCAGCCAATAAGAGACATTATGAGGACACTTTTAGCCAATCATAGACATTGTGAGGACACTTTTAGCCAATCATAGACATTGTGAGGACACTTTTAGCCAATCAGAGACATTCTGAGGACACTTTTAGCCAATCAGAGATGTTCTTCAGGCACCTTCAGCCAATTAGAGACATTTTAAGGACACTTTCAGCCAATCAGAGATGTTCTGCTGGCACCTTAAGCCAATCAGAGACATTCTGGGGACACATTCAGCTAATCAGACATTCTGAGGACACTTTTAGCCAATCAGAGACATTCTGGGGACACTTTCAGCTAATCAGAGATATTCTGAGGACACTTTTAGCCAATCAGAGACACTATGCGGACACTTTCAGCCAATCAGAGACATTATGAGGACACTTTTAGCCAATCATAAGCATTGTGAGGACACTCTTAGCCAATCAGAGACATTCTGAGGACACTTTCAGCCAATCAGAGATGTTCTGCAGGCACCTTCAGCCAATAAGAGACAGTGTGAGGACACTTTTAGACAATCAGAGACAGTATGAGGACACTTTTAGCCAATCAGAGACATTCTGAGGACACTTTAAGCCAATCAGAGATGTTCTTCAGGCACCTTCAGCCAATTAGAGACATTTTAAGGACACTTTTAGACAATCAGAGACACTATGAGGACACTTTCAGTCAATCAGAGATGTTCTACAGGCACCTTCAGCCAATCAGAGACATTCTGGGGACACTTTCAGCTAATCAGAGATATTCTGAGGACACTTTTAGCCAATCAGAGACACTATGCGGACACTTTCAGCCAATCAGAGACATTATGAGGACACTTTTAGCCAATCATAAGCATTGTGAGGACACTCTTAGCCAATCAGAGACATTCTGAGGACACTTTCAGCCAATCAGAGATGTTCTGCAGGCACCTTCAGCCAATAAGAGACAGTGTGAGGACACTTTTAGACAATCAGAGACAGTATGAGGACACTTTTAGCCAATCAGAAACATTCTGAGGACACTTTCAGCCAATCAGAGATGTTCTGCTGGCACCTTAAGCCAATCAGAGACATTCTGGGGACACATTCAGCTAATCAGACATTCTGAGGACACTTTTAGCCAATCAGAGACATTCTGGGGACACTTTCAGCTAATCAGAGATATTCTGAGGACACTTTTAGCCAATCAGAGACACTATGCGGACACTTTCAGGCAATCAGAGACATTATGAGGACACTTTTAGCCAATCATAAGCATTGTGAGGACACTCTTAGCCAATCAGAGACATTCTGAGGACACTTTCAGCCAATCAGAGATGTTCTGCAGGCACCTTCAGCCAATAAGAGACAGTGTTAGGACACTTTTAGACAATCAGAGACAGTATGAGGACACTTTTAGCCAATCAGAAACATTCTGAGGACACTTTAAGCCAATCAAAGATGTTCTTCAGGCACCTTCAGCCAATTAGAGACATTTTAAGGACACTTTTAGACAATCAGAGACACTATGAGGACACTTTCAGTCAATCAGAGATATTCTGTAGGCACCTTCAGCCAATCACGGACCTTTTGGGGACACTTTCAGCTAATCAGAGACACTATGCGGACACTTTCAGCCAATCAGAGATGTTTTGCAGGCACCTTTAGCCAATCAGAGACAGTGTGAGGACACTTTAAGCCAATCAGAGATGTTCTTCAGGCACCTTCAGCCAATAAGAGACATTATGAGGACACTTTTAGCCAATCATAGACATTGTGAGGACACTTTTAGCCAATCAGAGACATTCTGAGGACACTTTTAGCCAATCAGAGATGTTCTTCAGGCACCTTCAGCCAATTAGAGACATTTTAAGGACACTTTCAGCCAATCAGAGATGTTCTGCTGGCACCTTAAGCCAATCAGAGACATTCTGGGGACACATTCAGCTAATCAGACATTCTGAGGACACTTTTAGCCAATCAGAGACATTCTGGGGACACTTTCAGCTAATCAGAGATATTCTGAGGACACTTTTAGCCAATCAGAGACACTATGCGGACACTTTCAGCCAATCAGAGACATTATGAGGACACTTTTAGCCAATCATAAGCATTGTGAGGACACTCTTAGCCAATCAGAGACATTCTGAGGACACTTTCAGCCAATCAGAGATGTTCTGCAGGCACCTTCAGCCAATAAGAGACAGTGTGAGGACACTTTTAGACAATCAGAGACAGTATGAGGACACTTTTAGCCAATCAGAAACATTCTGAGGACACTTTAAGCCAATCAGAGATGTTCTTCAGGCACCTTCAGCCAATTAGAGACATTTTAAGGACACTTTTAGACAATCAGAGACACTATGAGGACACTTTCAGTCAATCAGAGATATTCTGTAGGCACCTTTAGCCAATCAGAGACAGTGTGAGGACACTTTAAGCCAATCAGAGATGTTCTTCAGGCACCTTCAGCCAATTAGAGACATTTTAAGGACACTTTTAGACAATCAGAGACACTATGAGGTAGTTTCAGCCAATCAGAGACACTATGAGGACACTTTTAGCCAATCATAGACATTATGAGGACACTTTTAGCTAATCGGAGACATTCTGAGGACACTTTAAGCCAATCATAGATTTTCTGCAGGCACCTTCAGCCAATTAGATTTTATGTACACACTTTTCAGCCTGGCGCCTGAGAGAGAGGCAGCAGGTCACAGTAGCTCCTGGGTTTCACACCTTTTCACACCTTTTAGAGTTGACTTTTGTCTTTTTTTTTTTTTTTTTTCTTCTTTCTTTTTTCCTCACTTTACCTGCCTTATGAAACATGAAACATGTTTTTCGGGCGTTTTTGTTTGTTTAAACTGCTTTTTTGGTTTTTCTCTGGGCTTTTTGTGTTTGGCTGTCTGGCCCAGCAGCACTGCCGGCCCTTTGTGTATTCCAGAGAACAGCTTCTTTCTCTGGCCAGGGTCCCATTCCTGAGTGGAGCTAAGCCAGTCATCCCCAAGCAACTGCAGAGGAAGAAGCGCCGAGGAGTCCGTGCTGGAGCGAAAGTGAAGGAGCGGAGGAGGAAGTTCAAGCCTGCAGTTCCAGCTGTGCTTATGGGGAACGTGAGGTCTTTGGGGAATAAGATGGACGAACTTCATGCGCTTGTCCGGACTCAGAAGGAGTATGCTGTGAGTAGTATCATGTGCTTCACGGAGACATGGCTCCATGCGGACTTCCCTGATCACAGCGCGTCTGTACCCGGCTTCAAAACTCTACGTGCGGACAGAGACAAGCACCTGAGCGGTAAGAAGAAAGGCGGTGGAATTGCTATTTTTGTGAACGAGCGGTGGTGCAATCCTGGACATATTACTGTGAAGGAGCGTGTCTGCTCACCGGACATTGAGCTTTTGGCTGTGGGATTACGTCCTTATTATTTACCAAGGGAATTCACGTCTGTGCAGTTCATTGGAGTCTACATTCCGCCCTCAGCGGACGAGGCTGCTGCGTGTGACACTTTACACTCCACTGTAGCAGGACTACAGGCTAAACATCCGGAGGCCCCCGTCCTTATTTCTGGGGATTTTAATCATGTTTCTCTTGACTCTGTCCTGCCCACCTTTAATCAGTTTGTGAACTGTGCCACACGGGACAATAAAACTTTGGACCTGCTGTATGCTAATTCCAAGGATGCATACAGCTCCACTGCCCTGCCCCCCCTCGGCCGATCGGATCATAACCTCATCTGGATGTCACCGGAGTATGTCCCTGTTGTGAAGAGGCTTCCTGTTTCCACTAGAACTGTGAGGAAGTGGAGCCAGGGGGCCACTGAGGCGCTGCAGGACTGCTTTGGCACTACAGACTGGGATGTGCTCTGTCAGGACCATGGGGAGGACATCAACAGTTTAACGGACTGCATCACGGACTACATCAACTTCTGTGAGGATGTAGCTGTGCCCACTCAGACTGTCAGCTGTTATCCGAACAACAAGCCCTGGATCACCAGTCAGCTGAAGGGTCTTCTTAATCAGAAGAAGAGGGCTTTTGCGTCTGGTGATAAGGACAAGTTGAAAGAGATACAGGGACAGATCAAGGTCAGACTAAGGGAGTGTAGGAGCGCTTATGGGAGGAAGCTGGAGGCCAAGCTCCAACAGAACAACACCAGAGAGGTTTGGAGGGGTGTAAAGTCCATCACTGGCTTCAACACCAAAGCCAAACAACAGGATGGTGGAGAGGACATGGCTGAACGACTCAATCTGCATTTCAACAGATTTAGCCTCTCACCTCCTGTTGCCCCCTCCTCCTCCCCTCCTGTACTCACACTTCCTGGACCGTCTACACACACCTCCCCACAGAGCACTCAGACGGACAATCAACAACCCTCACCTTCAGCCCCCTTGTCCCAGCTCAACACCCCTGCCCCCCTACCTGCCCCCCTGTCGCAGCTCAACACCTCTACCCCCCTACCTGCCCCCCACCCCCACAGAGGAAACGTCCCCTCTGACATTGACAGCCGGCCAGGTGAGGAAGCAGCTGGAAAAGGTTCGTCAGAACAAGTCTCCTGGACCGGACAAAGTCAACCCATGGGTCCTGAAGACTTGTGCTGCTCAGCTGACTGGAGTCCTGCATCTCATCTTCAACCTGAGTCTGAAGCTGGAGAAGATACCGGTGCTATGGAAGACCTCCTGTATAGTACCGGTACCAAAGAGGCCCGTCCCATCTGGCCTCAATGACTTCAGACCGGTTGCACTGACATCTCACGTGATGAAGGTGTTTGAGAGACTCGTCCTGGCCCAGCTGAGACCCCTCGTGTCATCTGCCCTGGACCCTTTACAGTTTGCATATCAGGCTCAACTTAGTGTGGATGATGCTGTCATCTATCTTCTGCAGCGTGCTCACTCACACCTGGATAGTGTTAAAGGCTCGGTGAGAATCATGTTTTTTGATTTCTCGAGTGCCTTTAACACTATTCAGCCTGTTTTGATGAGTGACAAGCTGCTCGGGATGGGTGTCAGCTCCTCCACTGTCTCCTGGATTGCTGACTACCTGTCTGGCAGGCCTCAGTATGTGCGGCTGGGGAACACCCTGTCTGATACTGTGGTCAGTAATGTAGGAGCTCCGCAGGGCACTGTCCTGTCTCCTTTCCTGTTCACTCTGTACACCTCTGATTTCCAGTACAGCTCCGGGTCCTGCCACCTGCAGAAGTTCTCTGATGACTCTGCGGTGGTGGGGTGTATCGGGGATGGACAGGAGATGGAGTACAGGACACTGATTGCAGACTTTGTGAAGTGGTCCCAGGCTAACCATCTGCTCCTGAATGTGGACAAGACAAAGGAGCTGGTCATCGACTTCAGGAGAAAGAGGACACCAGTGGAGCCCATCACCATCCAGGGCTCAGAGGTGGAGATAGTGGACTGCTACAAATATCTCGGAGTCCATGTGAACAGCAGACTAGACTGGAGGGACAACTGTAATGCTGTTTACAAGAAGGGCATGAGCAGACTGTACTTCCTGAGGAAGCTCAGGTCTTTCAATGTGTGCAGTAAACTGCTGGAGATCTTTTACCAGTCTGTGGTCTCCAGCGCCCTGTACTTCGCTGTGGCCTGCTGGGGCAGCAGTACATCCAAAAGGGACATCTCTCGGATTGACAAACTGATCCGCAAAGCTGGACAGGTGGTTGGCTGTCAACTGGAGACATTTGTGACAGTGAGGGACAGGGGGACTCTGGACAAACTGCTCTCTATTATGGACAATCCTGCTCATCCACTCCACCGGACTGTAGCGGGGCAAAGGAGCTCCTTCTCCAATAGACTTTTACAGCTGCGCTGTCACAGTGAGCGCTACAAGAACACATTCTTACCATTCTCTATACAGATGTACAATAACTCCCCACTTTGTGACAGATAACTAACATTCATTTCAAAGCCTCTGTGTAAACTGGCACTGCATTTAGTCACATGTTGTATATATTGTAAATTTCTAAATTTCCATATTCTATATTGCCAATTTTACTTTAGATAGTTTTATTTATCTTTTATCTTTGTAAAAGTGTACATATTCCAGATTGCTTTATGGATAGTACCTATTCTATTTTATTATTATTATTTACTTTTTTTTTCTTACCTACTATTGCTGTTCTATTTCTTCCTCTATTGCTGTTCTGAGCTACTGTGACAACAGAATTTCCCTTGTGGATGAATAAAGTCTGTCTAAGTCTAAGTCTAGGCAATCAGAGACACTATGAGGAAACTTTCAGCCAATCAGGGACGTTCTGTAGGCACCTTCAGCCAATCAGAGACATTCTGGGGAAAATTTCAGCCAATCAGAGACATTCTGAGGTCACTTTTAGGCAATCAGAGACGCTATGCGCACACTTTCAGCCAATCAGAGATGTTCTGCTGGCACCTTAAGCCAATCAGAGACATTGTGGGGACACTTTCAGCCAATCAGAGACATTGTGGGGACACATTCAGCTAATCAGAGACATTCTGAGGACACTTTTAGCTAATCAGAGACAATGTGGGGACACTTTCAGCCAATCAGAGATGTTTTGCAGGCACCTTCAGCCAATCAGAGACATTCTGAGGATAGTTTCAGCCAATCGGAGACATTCTGAGGATACTTTTCGCCAATCAGAGATGTTCTGAGGACACTTTCAGCCAATCAAAAGACACGATGAGGACACTTTCAGCCAATCAGAGACATTCTGAGAACACTTTCAGCCAATCAGAGACATTCTGAGAACACTTTCAGCCAATCAGAGACATTCTCTAGGCACCTTCAGCCAATCAGAGACATTCTGAGAACACTTTCAGCCAATCAGAGACATTCTCTAGGCACCTTCAGCCAATCAGAGACATTTAGGGGACACTCTTAGTCAATCAGAAACATTATGAGGACACCTTCAGCCAATCAGAGACATTCTGAAGACACTTAAAGCCATACAGAGATATTCTGAGGACAATTTTAGCCAATCATAGATGTTTTGCAGGAACCTTCAGCCAATAAGTGACATTCTGAAGACACTTTAAGCCAATCAGAGACACTATGAGGACACTTTTAGCCAATCAGAGACACCACGAGGATAGTTTCAGCCAATCAGAGACACTATGAGGATACTTTCAGCGATTCAGTGACATTCTGAAGACACTTTCAGCCAATCAGAGACGCTATGCGCACACTTTCAGCCAATCAGAGATGTTCTGCTGGCACCTTAAGCCAATCAGAGACATTGTGGGGACACTTTCAGCCAATCAGAGACATTCTGGGGACACATTCAGCTAATCAGAGACATTCTGAGGACACTTTTAGCTAATCAGAGACAATGTGGGGACACTTTCAGCCAATCAGAGATGTTTTGCAGGCACCTTCAGCCTATCAGAGACATTCTGGGGACACTTTTAGACAATCAGAGACACTATGAGGATAGTTTCAGCCAATCAGAGACACTATGAGGGCACTTTTAGCCAAACAGAGATGTTCTGCAGGCACCTTCAGCCTATCAGAGACATTCTGGGGACACTTTCAGCCATTCAGAGATGTTTTGCAGGCACCTTCAGCCTATCAGAGACATTCTGGGGACACTTTTAGACAATCAGAGACACTATGAGGATAGTTTCAGCCAATCAGAGACACTATGAGGATACTTTCAGCGATTCAGTGACATTCTGAAGACACTTTCAGCCAATCAGAGACACTATGAGGGCACTTTTAGCCAAACAGAGATGTTCTGCAGGAACCTTCAGCCAATCAGAAACATTTTAAGGACACTTTCAACTAATCGGAGACACTATGAGGACACTTTTAGACAATCAGAGACACTATCAGGGTACTTTCAGCCAATCAGAGATGTTCTGAAGACACTTTCAGGCAATCCGAGATACTCTGAGGATACTTTCAGCCATTCAGAGACATTCTGAAGACACTTTTATACAATCAGAGACATTATGAGGACACTTTCAGCCAAGCAGAGACATTCTGAGGACACCTTCAGCCAAGCAGAGACATTGTGGGGACACTTTCAGCTAATCAGACACATTCTGAGGACACTTTCAGCCAATAAAGACATCCTGAGGACACTTTTAGCCAATCAGACATTACAAGGACACTTTCAGTCAATCAGAGATGTTCTGTAGGCACCTTCAGCCAACCAGAGACCTTCTGGGGACACCTTCAGCCAATCAGAGACATTCTGAGGACACTTTCAGTCAATCAGAGATGTGCTGTAGGCACCTTTCGTCAATGAGAGACATTCTAAGGACACCTTAGGCCAATTAGAAATGTTCTGAAGGCACCTTCAGCCAATCAGAGACATTCTGGGGACACCTTCAGCTAATCAGAGACACTATAAGGATAGTTTCAGCCAATCAGAGACATTCTGGGGACACCTTCAGCTAATCAGAGACACTATAAGGATAGTTTCAGCCAATCAGAGACATTCTGAGGATACTTTTAGCCAATCAGAGACATTATGAGGATACTTTCAGCCAATCAAGATATTCTGAGGACACATTTAGAAAATCAAAAGACATTCTGATGACACTTTTAGATAATCAGAGACACTATGAGGACACTTTTAGCCAGTCAGAGACATTCTTAGGACACTTTTAGCCAATAAGAGATGTGCTGTAGGAACCTTCAGCCAATCAGAGACATTCTGAGGACACTTTTGACCAATTAGAAATGTTCTGCAGTCACCTTCAGCCAATAAGAGACATTCTTAAGACAGTTTCAGCCAATCAGAGCCATTCTGTGTGCACCTTTAGC
This sequence comes from Telmatherina bonti, assembly GCF_933228915.1. Classification (NCBI taxonomy): domain Eukaryota; kingdom Metazoa; phylum Chordata; class Actinopteri; order Atheriniformes; family Telmatherinidae; genus Telmatherina; species Telmatherina bonti. The sequence continues at coordinate 606,193 of NC_136613.1, forward strand.
CCATCAGAGACATTCTGAGGACATTTTTAGCCAATAAGAGATGTTCTGCAGGCACCTTCAGCAAATCAGAGACATTCTGAAGACACTTTTTTGCCAATCGGAGATGTTCTGCAGGCACCTTCAGCCAATCAGAGACATTCTGGGGACTATTTCAGCCAAGCAGATATATTCTGTAGGTATCTTCAGCTAATAAGAGACAGTCTGAGGACACTTTCAGCCAATCAGAGACATTATGAGGACACTTTCAGCCAATCAGAGATGTGCTGTAGGCACCTTCAGCCAATCAGAGACATTATGAGGACACTTTCAGCTAATCAGAGAGACTATGAGGACAACTTCAACCAATCAGAGGCACTATGAGGATAGTTTCAGCCAATCAGAGACATTCTGAGGATACTTTTAGAAAATCAGAGACACTATGAGGACACTTTCAATCAATCAGAGATGTTCTGCAGGCACCTTCAGCCACTCAGAGACATTCTGGGGACACTTTCAGCTAATCAGAGACACTATGAGGATAGTTTCAGCCAATCCGAGACATTCTGAGAATGCTTTTAGCCAATCAGAGACATTACGAGGACACTTTCAGCCAATCAGATACATTCTGAGGACACCTTCAGCCAAGCAGAGACATTCTGAGGACACCTTCAGCCAAGCAGAGACATTCTGGGGACACTTTCAGCTAATCAGACACATTCTGAGGACACTTTCAGCCAATAAAGACATCCTGAGGACACTTTTAGCCAATCAGACATTACAAGGACACTTTCAGCCAACTAGAGATGTTCTGCAGGCACCTTCAGCCAATCAGAGACATTCTGGGGACTATTTCAGCCAAGCAGATATATTCTGTAGGTATCTTCAGCTAATAAGAGACAGTCTGAGGACACTTTCAGCCAATCAAGAGAAATTCTGACGACACTCTCAGCCAATCAGAGACACTACGAGGACAATTTCAGTCAATCAGAGATGTTCTGCAGGCAACTTCAGCCAATTAAAGACATTCTGGGGACGCTTTCAGCCAATCAGACATTATGAGGACACTTTCAGCCAATCAGAGATGTCCTGTAGGCACCCTCAGCCAATCAGAGACATTATGAGGACACTTTCAGCCAATCAGAGACATTCTGAGGACACGTTTAGAAAATCGGAGACATTCTAAGGACACTTTTGCGTCGAGGTGAGTCCAACTATATCTAGTCGGAACCGCTCAACCTCGCGCACAAGCTCAGGCTCCTTCCCCATCAGAGAGGTGACGTTCCACGTCCCTAGAGCCAGCTTCTGCAGCCGGGGATCGGACCGCCAGGGTCCCCGCCCCTTGCTGCCGCCCAGCTCACATTGCACCCGACCCCTACGGCTCCTCCCGCAGATGGTGAACCCATGGGAGGTGGCGCCCATGTAACCCTTTCGGGCTGAGCCCGACCGGGCCCCATGGGTAAAGGCCCGGCCACCAGACGCTCGCTCTCGTACCCCACCTTCAGGCCTGGCTCCAGAGGGGGGTCCCGGTAACCCGCGTCCGGGCAAGGGAACATTCATGCCCAGGTTGGTCGTCATCATAGAGGTCGATGAGCCGTGCTTGGTCTGGTCCCTCCCCTAGACACCTGTTTGCAATGGGTGACCCTACCAGGGGCATAAAGCCCCCGACAACATAGCTGCTAGGATCTTCGGGACACACAAACCCCTCCACCACGATAAGGTGACGGCTCAAGGAGGGGGGTGACGGCTCAAGGAGGGGCCCACAGATGGAGAGATTTCCTCCTTGGTCTCTCTCAGGCCTTCCTTGGACCAGAGCACTTCCTCTCGTGCTGTTGTCCATGCGCATGCGTAAAAGGGGAGGGCCAAAGAGGTCCCCCCGTAGATTCTTTTCACAGGTCCACCCGAATGGGCATGAGCCCCTCCGAGGCTCCCCCTCCAGACACGGCCCTGTATGATAGGAATGTTTTAACATACTGTGCTGATCTCATGTGAACCTTTTCAGGCATTTGCTCTCAGGTTGCTGCAGACCTTCCTGAACCAGCGTCTAAGTAGCTCCGTTTACTTCAGCCTGGAGACTTTGTACTGATGAGAAGCTTCAAAAGGTCAATGCTGGGACCATCCGTTTCAGATTCTTCTGGCGACCCAGACAGATGACCATGCTACTTGGCTGAATACATGCTACTTTGGTGCCTGTAGTATCCGACTGCCGTAGTATCACTGCAGGAAGTTTCCTGCACTGACCGTGGCTCCCCGGCTTGCTGCTGCTCCTGACGCAGCAGAATAACGCACCACCCGAAAGAGGGCAGAATAATCCCTGTGGTGGCGTGGGTAGTGAGACAGTCTACTCTCACATTAAGAATGTTCTTTTTGTTGCTCAGATTTTGTTTGGTTTGTTTTTTATTTTTCAGGGTTAATTATGTAGATGATAATTTTATGACTGTAGTTCTACGACGTCAGTGTGTTCATGTCCGTTTTTGTCATTTTAGTTTTCATGGTGAAGAATAAAGACGGGATTTTCCACAGCTTTTCTCTTATTGTTCAAGCATCAGGTTTTCAATTGTTTTCATTTTTATCTCACTCTCTTACTGTTGTGGTTCCTGCTCTGACCTGTGCTGCAGTGGGTGTGCCTGTTTCCCTGGCAACCAAGTCCACACCAGGTTCTCATCCGGCAATCAGTAGCAGCGAGATAAAGGGCCAGCTCAGTTCTCCCGTCATCGCCTGATTGTTGTTTAATCAGTGGTAACAGCTCTCGGCCATTGCAGCATTACTGCCTAAGAAATCATTTGCTTTGTCTAACAATTGTCTGTTCTGTCACCAGTGCGTGATTCTTGCCTGCCTGCCCGTCAACCTGCCTGCCTGGCCACCTACCAATCTGCCCAGGAAAACAATAAAACCTTCCGAGTATCCACATCCAATCTGCACTTGGGTCCTTGTTTGTCCTACACCACAACAGAACAATCAGGCCATCAGGTATGGATCCAGCAGATTCTAACCCAGAAGGCGCCGCCGGACAACTTCAGCAAGCCCTATCCGGTCAGAATGCTCACTTAGCTCGACATGAGCAGATGCTTCTAACTTTGGACCAGAATTACCACACCATCCTTACGCAGTTGTCTCAACTCACCAGTCATGTAGCTGGTCTAGTCCAGCCTGTTTCCGATCAGCAACAGGTTCCTGACTCATCCATGCATCCTAGCACTTCTGCCACCCCGGTAAGAGAGACACACATCCCGGACCCCAAGCCTTATCCCGGGGATCTGGGTAAATGTAGAGGGTTCTTACTCCAATGCTCACTGGTGTTCGACCAGAAGCCCATCACTTATGCCAGTGACAAATCCAAGATCTCCTACATCATCGGACTTCTGGAGGGCAAGGCTTTGTCATGGCAGAAGCAGGGTTCGAACGGCAGGGTTTCAGGCACTTGTCTTACACAGCTTTTATAGATGAGCTGAAGAAAGTGTTTGACTGGTCCTGAGCTGTCTTCTCCCAGCTCCACCGTCGGAGCGGTCCGCCCTTCCCTTCTTAGCACAACACAGTCCGAGGAGCCCATGCAGCTGGGCCGAGCTCATCTGTCCACGGAGGAACGACAGAGGAGGAGGGACACCGGACGGACACCCCCCCTCCCCACAACCCAGAATGATGGTATCTGCCAGGGAGGAGCATACGCAGCAGTCTACACGCTTAGGAGGGGAACCCTCCTGCCTGGCCCTGCAGCCAGCCTCTCCCTCTGGACCCTAAACTAGGCCATTTTACTCACGCTTGGTCCTGGACCAGGAGTATCCGTAGGCCCAGGACTTGGTAGCTGCGCCTTAGGGTCCAGATCGGCTGCCGCACTTCAGGCTCTGCCTTGCCACCACCAAGCCGCGGCGGGACCAGTCGTCACTGGCCCCTCAGCAATCTCTTCTTCGTCGTCGCCGTCTTCCATTTTCCAGGAGCTCCGTCCCCTTCCTTGTCCTGCTCCTCTCCTGCTTCTCTTCTGCTCCTCCGCCACACCTGTTGCTCCTTTAAAGAGTCTGCCCAGACACTGACAGGTGTTCCCACTTAACCATAGGGTTGAGCTCGTTAGGCCTCCAGGGGGGTTAGTGGCACAGCAAAGATAGAAACACATGCAATAAAAACTACTTCATTTAAAAACCATGCGTTGACCCCGTCACACCTACACTGTCCAGACAGCTGCAGTAGTGAGGAACAGGTGCTTTAACAATCGTACCAAACAAACTCCTCTCTATATGTTAACGGGTAGAAAAGCCAACATTGCCAGGATGCAGAACTTCGGACAAGTGTGTTATGCATACAGGCATCATAAAGGGAAACTGGACTCTAGATGTGAGAAAGGTATTTTTGTTGGATACAACAAGAACAGTCCAGCCTTTCTGGTTTATCATCCTAGTTACATAAAAATCCACAAACACTGACTTGTAAAGTTTGTATCTAAAATAAATGAAATATCTGAAGACATGTTGGATGCTGAGGAGGATGATGTTGTTATCCAAAGTAAAAGACACTCAGTAAAAAGCCCACCAGTCACAGAAAGCAGAAACCAAGAGGTGGTCATTGAACACAGTACAGTGGAGTGTGATTCAGACAAAGCAAACTGAGGTAGAAGAAAGAGAAGACGAAGAAAAACCTGAAGTTAGGCGCTGTCCTGTAAGAGGGAGGAACAAGCTGGATTATTATGGGGACTATACTTGTTGTATGGAAGATGACATGGCTGATGTTGTCTGCTGTTATAGACTTCTATGTGATCTACTCCAGACATACAAACACTTCAGTTGATGCTGATAATGGGTTAATGCTATGAATGAGGAAATGTTACAGACCTGATGTTACACTGCAAGCAGAGAAAGACCCCATGTGAACAGAAGCTTGACTACGGCGATGACGCTGAACAAATGAGTGATGTGACAAATACAGAGAAGCAGTTTAATCTATCATGCAACCTGTACAAGGCCAGACTTAAACTCTGTAGTGAGGAAACTGTCCCAGGACTTCACTGAACCAACGACTGAACAATGTACAACTGTTCAGCATGTTTTAAGGGATCTAAAAGGAACTCAAACTCAAACTCAAACATGTGTTTAGGTGATAAAAAACAGTGTCGTTCTCATGTCTGATGAGGATTCAACACTGTAACACTGTAGAAAGCTCAGAAAACTCCACATACCAGAATAGGAACCCTTTAAAGTCTGTAGTGAGGAAACTGTCCCAGGACTTCACTGAACCAACGACTGAACAATGGACAACTGTTCAGCATGTTTTAAGGGATCTAAAAGGAACTCAAAACAAAGAACTCTGTTTTGGGAAAAGCAAAGACGAGAGCCTAATATATGCTTAGGGTGATGCCAGTTGGGCTGCTGATGTAGACGATCGGAAAAGTACCACAGGGTATTGTGTTAGCTTAAACAACAATGGCCCACTGGTATCATGGAGAACTAAGACCTACAGTCGCATTGTCAACCTGTGAGGCTGAATATATGGCATCGGCTGCTACTATGCAAGAGTGCCTTTACCTAAAGCAGCTTTTACATGGTTTTGATGGTCAGGACTACAGATGTGTTGTTTATGAAGACAGTCAAGGTGCGATAGCTTTAGCCAAGAGTCCTAGGAACAGACAACGTTGGAAACATGTGGATGTGAAATATCACCAATAAATGGAGGTCAGATTAACTTGGACTACTGTCCAACCAATGATATGGTTGCAGACATATTAACAAAACCTTCAACTAAAGTCAAGCTGATGAAGCTTCAGATGTTTATGTTTGGAGTATGAAATGTTTTCTTATGCAAATGAGCAACATGACATGTATGTTTATGTCATAGATTCTTTTTGTATGTGAGCAGTGGGGTGTTGATGTGCTCCCATCCTAACTTGTCACTAACTTTTTTCTAAGCTGTTTGTTTTGTTTTGACACCATGATCACATGACACACCTGGTGAGATGATGCATGTCAGGTGAACTAAATAAAAGAGCTGCGTTCCTGCAACACGTTTGCTTCACAGAGAACGATCAGTGTGTGCTGTGCTGATGTTCACGTTGAACGCTGTGTGGATGGATTCTAACAGGTTTCTATGACAGGCTATGTATGAATTGGCTTGAAATGATGTGTATGTAAAGTGATCTGTGACAACATTGTTGTGAGGTGGCGCTGTACAAATAAAGTTGAATTGAGTTGAATAAGCCACTGTGCGCCTTTACGCATTGGGGAGCATTTTATCTCCAACCATCACTTCATGTTCTGTATCTGCAGGTGGAGGAAACACCTGAGCAGCCTGATGATGGGCTGTTGTCATGGCGACCGCCTCCTTTTACCTGCAGGTCTTCATGTAGAGCTTTATTAGTACGGCAGCTTCTGTACGACTTATTAACTGTGTGATGTGGCTTTTCTAACATGTAGAACTGCTTGGTTTCAGAACATTTTCCTGCTGGACGTTTTACGTGCTGGAGGAACTTTTTCTCTTCTTCTGCAGATGCTGTTAATGTCCAACATTCTGGGGGAAAGTTTACGTTTCATTTGGAACAAATGGCTCAGATTTCTTTTTATTTTCTGCCTTTGGTGTCGCCGTTTCCCGTTTCTCCAGATGTTGTCGTACGCCGGGGTCAGAGTTGGCGCGGAGGTCGGGACGTTTTACCGCCAAGTCCTGCTTTTAGAAACCCCAGAAGTGGACTAGAACTGGTGTACAGCTGGCGTTTGTATAGCCGTGAGTTTTATAGAGGAGGCTCCAAGTACCTTGGCATGTACTGGGTAGAGGTCCGCATCTGTTCCACAGAAAAAGCATCCATAACTTCCTCCTGGACTCCTGGTTTTTAATATTCCAGCCGTGGAGCTTTGCTGATGTCCCCCACCAGAAGGAAGGAGTGTTTGTGTGTAGCTCCTGTTTGCTCCATTCATCCAGTGAGTCTAATTGATTATTCCCCGATTCTTCTCGGACGCATCATGCTTGTAAGGTAGTAAAATTTATTTATATAGTGCTTGTCACAGACACAAATTGCTTTACAACAATAAAACATACAACATATAGATAAACAGAAGTGTCCAAGGCATGTGGCCGCAGGTCCGACGATACGACTACAAAATCGATCATTGAACTGCGGCCCAGGGAATCCTGATGCCAGGTGTACATATGGACACTCTTATGCTGGAACATGGTGTTCGTTATGGACAATCCATGACGAGCACAGAAGTCCAATAACAAAACACCATTTGGGTTCAGAGGGGGGGGACCATGCCTCCCAATCACTCCCCTCCAGGTCTCACTGTCATTGCCCACGTGAGCATTGAAGTCCCCCAGCAGAACAATGGAGTCCCCAGAAGGAGCACCCTCCAGCACTCCCTCCAAGGACTCCAGAAAGGGTGGGTACTCTGAACTGCTGTTCGGTGCATAAGCACAGACAACAGTCAGGACCCGCCCCCCCACCCGGAGGCGGAGGGAAACTACCCTTTCATCCACCGGGGTAAACCCCAACGTGCAGGCACCAAGCTGGGGGCTGATGAGAATGCCCACACCTGCTCGGCGCCTCTCACCATGAGCAACTCCAGAGTGGAAGAAGGTCCAGCCCCTCTCGAGGGTTCTGGTTCCTGGTTTTTTAGTTATTTCAAGTACCACATATATCTGGCTATATTTAAATAAACTTTGCTGATAAAGATAAGATTAGAGGAAGATAAGAGGAAGAGCGACGCCAGAAAATTGATCGCTAACGCATGTGCTGCTAGCAAGACGGTGGCTTCAGCTTCCACAGAACAAGCAGATGTTAACAACGTGCTCATTGACAACATGCATGTTTACCTTGAGTCTGATACCAGTGCTTTAAAAATCTCCATACCGGAGGACAAGTTTCGCCGCTCCCTGTCAGCCCAGTTAAATCAACTGCAACCAAAGTGAGACGAGTGGAAGACATGACAAATGGCGCTATCCTCGCCCAGCTTCCCTCTCTCAGCTCATCAACAGCAGGTCGATGGAAAGTTCAGTCAGCAACAACTCTGTGCTGATTGCTGACGTGAAACTGGCAGTCAGGGAAAATTCTCAGCAAATCGCTGGTATGAAAGAGTCCTTGAAGGCAGTTAGTGCTGATATTAAAAGCAAGAAACAGAGAGTTGATTACCGTGAAGCGCTGGTTCAAACTTGTCGTGTAAACGTAGGGAAAACAGTAGCATACGCCGCTGGAATCTCAAACTCTATGGCCTGGAGGAGAATGACCTGCAGAAAGAAATCATTCAGATGTTCCAGGAGCTACTTCCAGAGGCTAAAGCCAAGCTGCCAGACGCCATAGACGTCGTACACCGCTTGGGTCTGAGAAAGCCAGGTACCCAGCAGAGGCATCATCATACGCTTCACCTCCAGATCCCATCGAGATGCTCTATGGCGCGCTGCAAAAGAGTCCAGGTTGCTGAAGAACAAGGACTGAAAACTGGTGGAGGACAGGAAGAAAAGGAAAAAACTGCAGCCCATCGTTGAACAAGCGCGTAAGGATGGCAAGTTAGCCTTCTTCGTGGGTGCTCGTGTCTTTGAGGGGGGAATAGAAGCTTTTCCATCAGAAGACGTCGATGGTGAGACATGAGTACACATACATTTTGGAAACTGTTCATTGTTTGCATTTTCATTTTGCAATTTACTCCGGGTTCAATATATATATATATATATATATATATATATATATATATATATATATATATATATATATATATATATATATATATATATATATATATGTATATGTATATATATGTATATCTCGAAATGGGAAAATAAAAATACTACATGCTGGTTTGAGCAAAGCAAGTCATCTTACATGTGACTAAATTTTTATTACCTTTCCTCATTCTGTATGAAGGTTGTATGGCTGTATGGCTGTCCCACAGATCTGCACAATCAGCTGGTGTCGTATTCTAAACTGCTTTAATGGAAAAGTAATAAACTCTGGCTGTGACAAAAGCAGCCATTATATAATTCTGATTATAGAAATTACTGACGTGACATACATTATTGTTCATGTTCATGGCTTTAACTCACTAACAGAAAATAATGCTTTTTTTTTTTTATAAATTGGAGGAGCAACTTTTGTACTGGCTGGCTGAATTTCCAAATTCTTATATCATCCTAGGCGGAGATTTCAACACTGTTTTAGATAATCATTTGGACAGGATGCCTGTAAGGAACTTGGAACCTAATTCCTATTTAAAAAACCTCATGCATAGTTTTAGTTTAACCGATATATGGAGGGATAATCACTCACAGCAGAAGTTATACACATGGAGTAATAAAGCACAATCAAGGCAATCCTGGACTGACTTCTGGCTCATATCCAAAGATGTAAAAAATGTAGCTGCAAATATTTTACCATTGCCATCATCTGACCATAAAACTATTAAAATTCACTTTCCTTCATTCTCCAGTAACTCCCCTAAATCCTCTTACTGGAAACTGAAAGACACTGAAAGAAGTCATAACTGCAATTAATCAGCTAAAGATGAATAAATGACCTGGAACAGGTGGCTTGACAGCTGAATTTTATCAACATTTTCTTAAAGTCTAGCCCCATTTTTAAATGAAGTTTTTTCTGAGAGTACTACCAGAGGTTCCTTACCCCCTACTTCAACTCAGAGCCTAATAGCACTAATTCCTAAACCCAGGAAAGATTCTCTCTTGTTAGACAACTGGAGTCCCATCTCCTCATTAAATAATTATTATAAAATCTTTACCCTAATACTTGCTAAAAGTTTTAAACCAGCTCTGGACTCAATTATTGATTAAAGCCATCTGGATTTAAACAAAATAGACATATTTCTAATAATGTGAGGTCCTGGATATACTGGATTACTCTGAGCTCATTAAAAGTACAGTTTTATTCTTTTCTTAGACTTTTTAAGGCCTTTGATTCTTTAGAGCATAGTTTTATTATGAAACCCTGGACAAATTTGGATTTGGTCTTTTTTTTTTGCAAATTAGTTCAAACATGGTATACAAATGGAAACAGTTCTATTAAATTAAGCAACGGGACCTCCCCAAGGTTCCCTCTAAGTCCTGGAGTCCCTCTCTCTGTTTCTCCCGCTGCCCAACTTCTTAATTTACACATTAAAAACAGTCCTATTAGAGGAATTAGTATTGCAAGCAGGCAAATTTTGATTCACCAGTTGGCGGATGATACAGCGCTGTTTATTGCTTGACAGAAACCATGAGCCATCAACACTATTCAGTCCTTTTCCAAAGCCTCGGGTCTCACGCTAAATCTAAATAAATGCGAGTTGCTGCCTGTGAATAATTGCTCTACACCTACATTGTGTGATATCCCTGGAAAAGATTCAGTTTTATATCTTAGCATTCATATTACTAAAGATAGACAATCTAGAGCCAAATTGAATTTCTGTCCCCTGATTGATAAAGCTGAAAAAGCTTTTAATCAGTGTGTAGCGTATGATTATTAACGTTAACCTGGAATCCAATGTCGGAGTGACAGTGGGTGTTTTAATTATTAATCTGCTGTGTCCTTAGACAAGCGGATGATCTCGGGGGACCACCCAGCCCTAAATGTGTTATACGGTCAGGCAGGGAATACCGCAATATGACAATGATATTTGTCTAATAACAGATAACCATCAGTCTCAGAATACACTTACTGTCAGTTTTCGTCAGAGGGAACAAATCACTTCTCAAAGATCGGTCTCGCTACCACGACTTCTTAAGATATAACACACTTTATTAAAACCCACACCGGTTAAAATCATCAGGCACAAATGAAATTAATAATGTAAACCAGAAATAGCGTCAGCAAGCATCACATACTGAATTAGCCAAGATGAGAGAGAGAGAGTTATATATATATATATATATATATATATATATATATATATATATATATATATATATATATACATATATATATATATATATATATATATATATATATATATATATATATATATATATATAGAGAGAGAGAGAGAGAGAGAGAGAGAGAGAGAGAGAGAGAGAGAGAGAGAGAGAGAGAGAGTATGGAAGCTCGAGCCGAGCCAACAGCATAAATATAAAATAAAACTATTAAAGGTAAAGTTATGTAAGCAGCTTGCATAACTTACACAACTAGGAAGGCTGGAAAGATGGCAAGTCTAATGAAGTTAACTAAGTATGTCAGGGTAGACTATCAGGCGGATACCGGGGGAATGGATTTAAAAAGGGCAGCTTCTGCTTACTAAGACACCAGCTGGATCGGAGACAGTGGAATAATGGGTCGGCCTTACTTCAGCGCCTTGGTGGTCCAGAACCCGAACCTTGGGTCCAGTGGGCAAGGATTCAGTGGTCGTCCTGATACTTGTCCAAAGGGGACCTCCGCAGAAGTCAGGAGCTCGCCTCGAACTGGTTCGACGTCTGAAGCTGGACCCAACTCCGATTAGAATCCACGGGTGCCGGCAAAGTCCTGGGATCAGCTGGAGCAGTAACGTTCAGGTCGTCCGTACGTTACTGGTTACAGTCTTTGTGGGCCGGGAGAGCAGCTACGATGGTGTGTCAGAAGCAAAAATTGTTCAGCCAGGATTGGATGAGTTTTCTGGTGTTAAGCAGTCGAGCGAGCGAACTTACTTAATAAAAACGAGCACGGCACCAGACGGACAAAAACATGACTAAAGCAAGCATTAAACGAAAACAAAAAAAAACAAGAGAGAAACAAAGAAAACGAGAGAAAAACGAGCAGAAAAAAAGACAAAAGAAGATAAGAGAGGAAGACAAAAGAGAAGTAAGAGCCCGAGTTCCAGAAAGACCCGTAGTTAAATTTGCCGGCGCTCTGGGGCGGACCTTAGATTATCCAATCAGAGCGCAGGGGTCAGGACATGGAGTCTGAAGGTTTGGTCAAAATACTGAGTTCTTGGGGAATTAAACTTAACATTTTTCCAACCTCAAAACATGTCTATAAAATCCATTTATAGACGAGCAGAAGTATGAATGATCCTTATAAACATGAACCTTAAAACAGTTTTGCTGCTGTCAAAAGGGGAAAAGGTTTGTTAACAGGTACAAGACATTTCAACGATGATTTTCACTTTCCACGGACCTGGTGGGTCAAGAAATCATTTCCACACAACAAGTTCTTACTTTGAGTCGGAGTCGTTAATAACAACAGCATATAATGTTAATCACTGGGTATTTAATCAGCCTGAAATGCATATCTCAACCTGTTCGAGGGTGTCTGCTAGATGGCACCATTGCTCCATCCAAGGAATCACAGAAATGAACTAACTTGCTAACTTCTGTGGATTTCACATCTGAAAAACGGTTAAAGTCTTGGATTAATTTAGAAAGGAAGAAGAGTCCATTTATCCAGGTGTACTGAGGATACATCCAGTATCTTATACAGTTTTAGAGTTCAGAGCTTAAAGGTCCTGCTCTGGAATCTGGTCTCTGTGTGCTGTGGATACAGAGGGACCTCCTGGGGTGATGGACAACAGGCTCTTACCAGGGTCCAACTTCAAAAGGGTGCCACAGTCTGTCTGTGTAGACATTTCCTACCAGGAACAAGATAAAACCAGCAGGGTTCCTGGTTTAAAGTGGAGGTCTGGCTACCCAGATTGAGATGGATCTGATTTTTAGGGCTTTCATTGAGCTCTGTTTCGGAGATGTGTGGATGGACTTCCTTTTGAAGCAGAAAGTCCTGAGTTCTTATCTGATTCGGGGGTTAATTCGGCCTTGGGGGTTGCTACAAGTGGTTGCAAAGAGATTTGTCCCTAAAAGGCAGAGTTGTGATCACCAAGACGGAAAGCATCTCTTGTTTAATGCTGCCCAGTCTCGACATGTCAACGACCCTTTCTGCAAATGTATCGATAAGATGTTATATCATTTCTTATGGAAAAACTAAATTCACTACATCCGTAAATCTCTGGTTCTAAATTCATCTAACAAAGGAGGTTTGAACTTCACCCACTTTAATTCTCTCAATTGTACATTCAAAATAAACTGGATCAAACAATATCTAAAAAAGCCCACTTCCATCTGGAACTTCATACCTCATGTTTTTTCACAGTTAGGTGGTCTAAAGTTAATTTTGTTCTGTAAAACACAGAAAATCCCAGTTAAAGTCTCCAACTTCCATCAGCAGGCTCTGTTGGCGTGGGCTTTGCTCTACAAGCACAACTTCTCTCCACAGAAATGTTATTTATGGAACAACTGCAACGTTGTCTAAAGAATAAGTCTCTCTTATGACAACTGGTTCCACAATGGTATTATTTCAGTCAGCTTTTTAACAAAGATGGTCTGCTATACAGTTATTCAGAATTCCTTGCCAAGTATCAGATCCCAGTGACTCCAAAAGAATTCTCCATAGTTTTTATGCTGTGCCGTCTGGCCTCTGTATGTTATTTAGATCTGTCACCAGCTCTCCACCAGTATCAATATCACCTCCAGATCCAACTCAGTGTTGCACCCTTAGAATGAACAGTAGTCCGGCACTTCCTTCTTTGTCTTTATTTTATTATTTTTTCCACATTTCCATGCCACAGATGTACACACACACGTCGGTCCCACGTCTGGAAGCTTTCGCCGGCAACTACAGCCCAGCAATTCTCACCTGAGAACGCTGTGGGCCCCGTATTTAAAGGAAGCTAGGAAGTTGCACACGGGCTTACCCAGTGACTTCCGCTCGCTTCACACCGCTCGCTTCACAATAAAAGCGGCACGCTTGATAAATTGCAATATATATGTACTGTGATTAGAGGTGCACATAGTTAAACGTATACGGGCTGACAACATCAGCTCATGTTAGGTACAATATGTTTTTCTGCATATAAAGGCTCCAATTCCCAAGTTACATCCTTGCTTCAGGCTGAGCGAGTCTCTACTTCTTCTGTTATTTTTTCTGGAATAAACTGGACTCAAACATAGACTGGGAGAAAGTCTGGTCCCTACCCCAGGGGTTTTTATTAACAAACAAAGTGAAAGAAGTCTCATTTAAGTTACTCCACAGATTTTATCCCACAAATGTACATATAAATAAGTTTAAGATAAATGTGGATGTGAAATGCTCTTGTAGTCTCCTGAGACCGTTTCACATTTGTTTTGGTCCTGTCAGTTCACATATAATCTCTGGAAAGAATTTATTCATTTATTATTGCTAATATTCTCCCTGATTTCTCCTTGTACTACAAAGATGTTATACTTGTTTTTTTTAGACCCCGTATGATTAATAATGATGCACTTTTTCCTGTAAATCTAATTTTATTTGTGACCAAACATCACATTCATAAATGCAAGTTTACAAGAAAAACTCCACTGTTTTTGGTGCTAAAGACTGAACTGGAGCAGTATGTCTCAACTATCATTCCAAAGCAAAAAAAAAGTAAGGCTGTTAAAACAGTAAATATTTGCTGAGTTTCAGGTATTTGTTTGAATAACCATATGAAAAATTATCAATAGTAACAAAAATGTATCAATGATAGTATGAATAATCTTGTTTTCTTCTTGTGATGTTTTTATTTTCATTTTTTTTATTTTATGTGTCATTATTATTATTATTATTATTATTATTATTTACATGTTTCCTTATTTTCTCTGTTTGCTGTTCTCATTATATGCATCAATACGTTCTTGTGGATGTATTCATGTATTGATTATTCTCAAAGCTTTAAGGGGGAAGAAAAGGGATCGCGCACGGCGCATACTTCCGGTCTGGCTCCTTTAAAACAAAATCGCCGGAACACAGTTTATCGAACACATTTACTCTTTTACAATAATAATAATAATCAAATGCGGGGTTGAGGAACAAAAAACGGCCTTAACTTTATCATCTCCTGCGCGTTACAATACGGTCACGTGAGCAAAGTGACTGCGCATGCTCGGTATTCTGTTGCTACTCAGTTGTTGTAGTTACGGACATAGACATCACGATGTCTATGATATATACGATGTCTATGGTTACGGAGAGGAACCTGGTGGAAGGATATCTAGCTGTTAGCAGGCTCGGTGAAAGGACAGCGAGCTGTTAGCAGCTGTTAGCAGGTTTGGTGGAAAGACGGCTAGCTGTTAGCAAGTTCGGTGGAAGGATAGCTAGCTGTTAGCAGGCTCGGTGGAAGGATTGCTCGCTGTTAGCAGGCTCGGTGGAAGGATAGCTCACTGGTAGCAGGCTCGGTGGAAGGATAGCTAGCTGTTAGCAGGCTCGGTGATAGGATAGCGAGCTGGTAGCATGCTCGTTGGACGGATAGCTAGCTGTTAGCAGCTGTTAGCAGGCTCAGTGGAAGGACGGCTAGCTGTTAGCAGGCTCGGTGGAAGGACAGCTAGATGTTGGCAGCTGTTAGCAGGCTCGGTGGAAGAATAGCTAGCTGTTAGCAGCTGTTATCAGGCTCGGTGGAAGGATAGCTAGCTGTTAGCAGGCTCGGTGGGAGGATAGCTAGCAGTTAGCAGCTGTTAGCAGGGACGGTGGAAGGATAGCCAGCTGTTAACAGGCTCGGCGGAAGGACGGCTAGCTGTTGGCAGCTGTTATCAGGCTCGGTGGAAGGATAGCTAGCTGTTATCAGGCTCGGTGGAAGGATAGCTAGCTGTTATCAGGCTCGGTGGAAGGATAGCTAGCTGTTAGCAGACGCGGTGGAAGGACGGCTACCTGTTGGCAGCTGTTAGCAGGCTCGGTGGAGGGATAGCTAGCTGTTAGCAGGCTCGGTGGGAGGATAGTTAGCTGTTAGCAGCTGTTAGCAGGCTCGGAGGAAGGATAGCTAGCTGTTAGCAGGCTCGGAGGAAGGATAGCTAGCTGTTAGCAGGCTCGGTGGAAGGACGGCTAGCTGTTGGCAGCTGTTAGCAGGCTCGGTGGAAGGATAGCTAGCTGTTAGCAGGCTCGGTGGGAGGATAGTTAGCTGTTAGCAGCTGTTAGCAGGCTCGGTGGAAGGATAGCTAGCTGTTAGCAGGGTCGGTGGAAGGATAGCTAGCTGTTAGCAGCTGTTAGCAGGCTCTGTGGACGAACAGCGAGCTGTTAGCAGCTGTTAGCAGGTTTGGTGGAAGGACGGCTAGCTGTTAGGAAGTTCGGTGGAAGGATAGCTAGCTGTTAGCAGGCTCGGTGGAAGGATAGCTAGCTGTTAGCAGGCTCGGTGGAAGGATAGCGAGCTGGTGGCAGGCTCGTTGGACGGATAGCTAGCTGTTAGCAGCTGTTAGCAGGCTCGGTGGAAGGATAGCCAGCTGTTAACAGGCTCGGCGGAAAGACGGCTAGCTGTTGGCAGCTGTTAGCAGGCTCGGAGGAAGGATAGCTAGCTGTTAGCAGCTGTTATCAGGCTCGGTGGAAGGATAGCTAGCTGTTAGCAGGCTCGGTGGGAGGATAGCTAGCAGTTAGCAGCTGTTAGCAGGGACGGTGGAAGGATAGCCAGCTGTTAACAGGCTCGGTGGAAGGACGGCTACGTGTTGGCAGCTGTTAGCAGGCTCGGTGGAAGGATAGCTAGCAGTTAGCAGCTGTTAGCAGGGACGGTGGAAGGATAGCCAGCTGTTAACAGGCTCGGCGGAAGGACGGCTAGCTGTTGGCAGCTGTTAGCAGGCTCGGTGGAAGGATAGCTAGCAGTTAGCAGCTGTTAGCAGGCTCGGTGGAAGGACGGCTAGCTGTTGGCAGCTGTTAGCACGCTCGGTGGAAGGATAGCTAGCTGTTAGCAGACGCGGTGGAAGGACGGCTAGCTGTTGGCAGCTGTTAGCAGGCTCGGTGGAAGGATAGCTAGCAGTTAGCAGCTGTTAGCAGGGACGGTGGAAGTATAGCCAGCTGTTAACAGGCTCGGCGGAAGGACGGCTAGCTGTTGGCAGCTGTTAGCAGGCTCGGAGGAAGGATAGCTAGCTGTTAGCAGCTGTTAGCAGGCTCGGTGGGAGGATAGCTAGCAGTTAGCAGCTGTTAGCAGGGACGGTGGAAGGATAGCCAGCTGTTAACAGGCTCGGTGGAAGGATAGCTAGCTGTTAGCAGGCTCGGTGGAAGGACGGCTAGCTCTTGGCAGGTGTTAGCAGGCTCGGTGGAAGGATAGCTAGCTGTTAGCAGGCTCGGTGGGAGGATAGTTAGCTGTTAGCAGGCTCGGTGGAAGATAAACCCAAAGTTCCGGTGGTTGTAGCTTCTTGTTCAGGTCCAGGTCTGGACAAGGTTTATGTGCACCATGCTCACTGAGCCTGTTCAGCCAGCTGCTAGCAGCCGTCGCACCGTCGGGCTTCTGTCGCATTAACTGCAGGTGGAACGTACCTGTTGTTACGTCATTGTGGGCTCGCTTTTATCGACCGGGACCCGGGTACCGTCACGTGACCCGGGTACCAGCACATGACGTTTAGTCCGTTTGGTTCCAGGAGGATCTCAACCTGAAGTCAGTCTGTCTCCATGAGGAGATGCCTGCTGTGGTTGGAGGGAGGAAGGTGATGGAGTCTTCCTCAGAGGACGAGCATGAGTAAGTCCAGATCCCCAGGTCATAAACCTGGATCTGGATCTACCCAGGATCTGTTCTGATCCAGCTTTCTTGACTGTTTCTGTTGCTTTTCCACCAGAGTCCATCCCTACGTCACCTGGAGCGGCCTGAGCCGGACCGTCCCAGTCCTTCTCTTCCTTCCAGATGCTGTGGTCTCCAGGGACCGGAACATCTGCGTTGTTGGAGGTACTGTTCAAAACCAGATGGGACCCAGCGGGTCAGAACAGGACTGATAGACCTTTGTCTTATGTTTGGTTTGTCCAGAACGATATAATCTGGCCTTCAAGATTGTCCGAACGGAGAGCTGCCTGGTGCGGAGAATTCTGAACAGTCATGGATTCCATGAGGTAAAGTCCACCTGGAACCATTCACACCATCCAGTCTGCACCCTGGAAACCACACACCCTTCCAGGGTGCCACTGCTGTTTTCTGGGGTTCTTGCAACTTAAAATGTTCTGTTTTTAAGCAAAGTTGGAAAACATGTTGTGGGTGGAATATTTATTGATGTGTAAGGAGCTATTGATCATACAGGGTTTCTTACATGATTGATGTTGACCGGAAGTAGAAGCACGTGTGACTCCTCACCGCTAGAATGACGGTAAATGTGGTGTAAGTGTGTGAAATGGTGTGTTTCAGGTCCATCCAAACAGTAATGACTTCAACCTGATGTGGACCGGGTCTCACTTGAAGCCCTACGTCCTGCGCAGCCTTCAGGACTTCCAGAAGGTCAACCACTTCCCCAGGTAAGCTGAGAATATGGAGGGAATAACAGTGTCCAAGCTCTCTATAGCTCCCTCCTTGTGTTGGTGCCGTCGGCTTCAAAACTGGAATTTCTTCCTGTTTCCAGGTCATACGAGCTCACCAGGAAGGACCGTCTCTACAGGAACATCCAGAGGATGCAGCAGACTCATGGGTTCAGGAACTTCCACATCATTCCTCAGACCTTCGTTCTACCCTCAGAACTCCAGAGGTTCCACAGTAAGAGATGTCGCCATTATGTCTCCAGGGCAACTCCAGCGTTATGGTAGTTACGTTCAGATAGTCCCGTGGGCTCACCATCTGCAGGAGGAGCCGTAGGGGTCGGGTGCAATGTGAGCTGGGCGGCAGCAAGGGGCGGGGACCCTGGCGGTCCGATCCCCGGCTGCAGAAGCTGGCTCTGGGGACGTGGAACGTCACCTCTCTGGTGGGGAAGGAGCCTGAGCTTGTGCGCGAGGTTGAGCGGTTCCGACTAGATATAGTTGGACTCACCTCGACGCATGGCTTGGGCTCTGGAACCAGTACCCTCGAGAGGGGCTGGACCTTCTTCCACTCTGGAGTTGCTCATGGTGAGAGGCGCCAAGCAGGTGTGGGCATTCTCATCAGCCCCCAGCTTGGTGCCTGCACGTTGGGGTTTACCCCGGTGGATGAAAGGGTAGTTTCCCTCCGCCTCCGGGTGGGGGGACGGGTCCTGACTGTTGTCTGTGCTTATGCACCGAACAGCAGTTCAGAGTACCCACCCTTTCTGGGGTCCTTGGAGGGAGTGCTGGAGGGTGCTCCTTCTGGGGACTCCATTGTTCTGCTGGGGGACTTCAATGCTCACGTGGGCAATGACAGTGAGACCTGGAGGGGAGTGATTGGGGGGCATGGTCCCCCCCCCTCTGAACCCAAATGGTGTTTTGTTATTGGACTTCTGTGCTCGTCATGGATTGTCTATAACGAACACCATGTTCCAGCATAAGAGTGTCCATATGTACACCTGGCATCAGGATTCCCTGGGCCGCAGTTCGATGATGGATTTTGTAGTCGTATCGTCGGACCTGCGGCCACATGCCTTGGACACTCGGGTGAAGAGGGGGGCGGAGCTTCAGCTGATCACCACCTGGTGGTGAGTTGGCTCAGATGGTGGGGGAGGAAGCCGGTCAGATCTGGCAGGCCCAAACGTGTTGTGAGGGTCTGCTGGGAACGTCTGGCTGAGTCCCCTGTCAGAGCGGGCTTCAACTCCCACCTTCAGCAGAGCTTCAACCATGTCCCGAGTGAGGCAGGGGACATTGAGTCCGAATGGGCTGTGTTCCGTGCCTCTATTGCTGAGGCGGCCGGCCGGAGCTGTGGCTGTAAGGTTGTTGGTGCCTGTCGTGGCGGTAATCCCAGGACTCGTTGGTGGACACCAACAGTGAGGGATGCCGTCAAGCTGAAGAAGGAGTCCTATCGGGCCTTCTTGGCCTGTGGGACTCTGGAGGCAGCTGATGGGTACCGGCGGGCTAAGCGGCATGCGGCTTCGGCTGTTGCCGAGGCAAAAACTCGGGCATGGGAGGAGTTCGGCGAGGCCATGGAGAAAGACTTCCGGACGGCTTCGAGGAGATTCTGGTCCACCATCCGGTGGCTCAGGAGGGGGAAGCAGTGCTCCATCAACACTGTGTACAGTGGAGATGGGGAGCTGCTGACCTCAACTCGGGACGTTGTGGGTCGGTGGAGGGAATACTTCGAAGACCTCCTCAATCCTACCAACACGTCTTCCCATGAGGGAGCAGAGCTGGTGGA
Organism: Telmatherina bonti; assembly: GCF_933228915.1. Taxonomy (NCBI): domain Eukaryota; kingdom Metazoa; phylum Chordata; class Actinopteri; order Atheriniformes; family Telmatherinidae; genus Telmatherina; species Telmatherina bonti. The sequence continues at coordinate 626,070 of NC_136613.1, forward strand.
CTCAGGGGTGGACTCTCCTATCTCTGGGGCTGAAGTCGCTGAGGTGGTCAAAAAGCTCCTTGGCGGCAAGGCCCCGGGGGTGGATGAGATCCGCTCGGAGTTCCTTAAGGCTCTGGATGCTGTGGGGCTGTCCTGGCTGACACGCCTCTGCAGCATCGCGTGGACATCGGGGACAGTACCGCTGGATTGGCAGACTGGGGTGGTGGTCCCCCTTTTTAAGAAGGGGGACCGGAGGGTGTGTTCCAATTACAGGGGAATCACACTCCTCAGCCTCCCTGGTAAGGTCTATTCAGGGGTCCTGGAGAGGAGGGTCCGCCGGATAGTCGAATCCCGGATTGAGGAGGAGCAGTGTGGTTTTCGTCCTGGTCGCGGAACAGTGGACCAGCTCTATACCCTCTTTGGGGTCCTGGGGGGGGCATGGGAGTTTGCCCAACCAGTCTACATGTTCTTTGTGGACCTGGAGAAGGCGTTCGACCGTGTCCCCCGGGGGCTCCTGTGGGGGGTACTCTGGGAGTATGGGGTACCGGACCCCCTTGTACGGGCTGTCCGGTCCCTGTACGACAGCTGTCAGAGCTTGGTCTGCATTGCCAGCAGTAAGTCGGATCCGTTTCCAGTGAGGGTTGGACTCCGCCAAGGCTGCCCTTTATCACCGATTCTGTTCATAACTTATATGGACAGAATTTCTAGGCGCAGCCGGGGTGTTGAGGGGATCCGGCTTGGTGGTCTCAGGATTGGGTCTCTGCTTTTTGCGGATGACGTGGTCCTGTTGGCTTCATCTGGTCGTGATCTCCAGCTCTCACTTGAGCGATTCGCGGCCGAGTGTGAAGCGGCTGGGATGAGAATCAGCACCTCAAAATCTGTTCACGAGAGAGGGAAGGATGGAGCGCGAGATCGACAGACGGATCGGTGCGGCGTCTGCAGTAATGCGGACTCTGCGCCGGTCTGTCGTGGTGAAGGAGGAGCTGAGCCAGAAGGTGAAGCTCTCGATTTACCAGTCGATCTACGTTCCTACCCTCACCTATGGTCATGAGCTGTGGGTCGTGACCGAAAGAAGGAGATCTCGTATACAGGCGGCTGAAATGAGTTTCCTCCGCAGGGTGGCCGGGCTCTCCCTTAGAGATAGGGTGAGGAGCTCGGTCATCCGGGAGGAGATCAGAGTAGAGCCGCTGCTCCTCCGCATCGAAAGGAACCAGTTGAGGTGGCTCGGGCATCTGGTCAGGATGCCTCCTGGACCTCCCTGGTGAGGTGTTCCAGGCACGTCCCTCTGGGAGGAGACCCTGGGGAAGACCCAGGACACGCTGGAGGGATTATATCTCTCGGCTGGCCTGGGAACGCCTCGGGATCCCCCCCGCAGAGTTGGCAAATGTGGCTGGGGAGAGGGAAGTCTGGGCTTCCCTGCTTAGGCTGCTGCCCCCACGACCCGACCCCGGATAAGTGGCAGAAGATGGATGGATGGATAAATGAGAAACAAACAGAAATGAGAAAACCAGCTGCTGTTAGTGAATAAACCTGCAGACGACTCGGTGACTGTGTCACATGCAGAACATACAGAGTGGTTCAGAGAAGATCATGCCAGTGTGACCCCTCCCACACAAAGGCAAGAGGCACGCCAGGAGGACCCCCGAGACCCGGGCCACCAGCACACGCGTACACACACACACACACACACATCGCATCCACACTTCTTCCTTAAACACATCCTATCCACCCATTCTCTTACACCCACTCAGACTCACACTCTCCTACCCCCGTGCCCCCACTCACATACTCCCCTATACACACAAACACGCCTCATAACACCCCCCCCACACACACACACACACACAAGGTCCCCCTACATACACTTTAACATGCACCCCCCTACTAAGACCCCATTCACACACTCCCTTCTTTATACTCACACACCCCCTCACACACACATCCCTGCTCCCTCTATAATCACCCATTCTTCCATACACACACACCCCACTCTACACACACACACACACACACCTCCCTACACCCCTCTATCCACATTCACAGTCCTCATTGTACACCCACCCCATCACTCCCCCGTACCACCAACATAACCCCACATACACACCCCCACCCATCTGCATACCCCCCCCCTCCCCCTATCCCAGCGGCCACCCACTTTCCTAAATTCTTTCACCCTGATCCCCCCACCCCCCCTCTACTCTAACATTCGTTCACCACTTCATCCATTGGCTCATGCACGCCCTCACCTTTCTTTCCCAACGTGTCCCCTGTGAGATACCCCCCGGGGAAGCAGGGGATAGGAGGGCCCCGATCAGGGCCCCACAACTACCCCCCACCCCTGTCAACGCCCCCCCACCACTCCACACATGCAGCCGATCCAGCACCACCCAGAGCCAGCAGCAGTCCCACCCCCGCCAGGCTAGCCCAGACCCAGGCCCCCTGAACAGCACCACTCCCCCGCCCAAACCCCCCCGGCACAGCCCCGGAAATAGGGGCGTGGCAGGACCCCATTGTCACCCCCTCCCTCCCAGCTTATGAATGATTGTGAAGTGTGTGTTGTTTGCAACTAAAACTGGGAAGAAGTAGCATCATCATGTTGGGAGCGGGACCACCAAAGCAGCCCCGCCCACCGCACACTGCATGGCCCCCCCCCCAAAATATGTCCCTGTGTTGTCAGTGTGTGTTTTTTGTGTTATGTTGACTAAGTGTAAATAAAACTGGGAGGTGAACCGATGCTGGGTGCAGCGATGGAGACCACCTTGATGGCCTCTCTCACCATCCAGATCAACGTGTCCACCTCCCAACGCCCTGCCTGTGTGGTGGAAGAAGGGAAGGAGGGGGGTCCGGGGATTTAGGTCCCGAGGGAAGCGCCCCTCCCTCAAGAAGACGAGCCACCTGCGGCACGAGGCACGTCCCCCATTCCCGGGGCCCCCGAAGGCCAGGACAGGCCAAGGGCAGCTGCCCCAACAACCAGGGCCCTCAGCAACCCCAACAAAGGAGCCGCCACCGGCCCCAGAAGGCACCAACGAACCACATGCAGAAGTGGGGGGGGGGGGGGCAAAGAAGAGGAGGGGCGGGAGAAGGAGAGACAGACCAAGGGCCCACCGCCCCCACACCCCTAGGAGACGCCCCCACCCAGAGACACGTTGCATTCCCTCCTCCTTTACACACCAACACATTCACACCCCCTCACCATCAGCCTGGTATACACACACATCTACACACCTACAGACCCACACATCTACACACACACACACACACACCTGCAGACCCACACACACACCTACAGACCCACACATCTACACACATCTACACACCTACAGACCCACACATCTACACACACATCTACACACCTACAGACCCACACATCTACACACACACACACACACACCTGCAGACCCACACACACACCTACAGACCCACACATCTACACACACACACACACACACCTGCAGACCCACACACACACCTACAGACCCACACATCTACACACACATCTACACACCTACAGACCCACACATCTACACACACATCTACACACCTACAGACCCACACATCTACACACACACACCTGCAGACCCACACACACACCTACAGACCCACACATCTACACACACACACACACACCTGCAGACCCACACACACACCTACAGACCCACACATCTACACACACACACACCTACAGACCCACACATCTACACACACACACACACACATCTACACACCTACAGACCCACACATCTACACACACACACACACACATCTACACACCTACAGACCCACACATCTACACACACACATCTACACACACACACCTACACACACACACACACACACCTACAGACCCACACATCTACACACACACACACACACACACACACCTACAGACCCACACATCTACACACACACACACCACCCACTCCCTCATCCACACCCCCACCCCCCCACACAATCATGTCCTATCACACTCCCTCATACGTACCCCCCCTACACCCCACACACTCATGTACTTTCGGACTCCCCTAAACCCCCACCCCTACACCCCCACACATACATGCCTCAACACACTCCCACATACACGCACCCCTACCCCCCATACATTCATGTACCACTACACTCCTCCATACACACCCCATATATACACAGGCACCCCCCCATCCTCAACTATCTTGGGCCCGGGTCCCTCTGCCGGGCACCAGGGCACGGACCCGCCCCCACTGCAGCGGCAGGTCCAGGTCAGCCCAACCCCCCCACGGCAGGGCCGACCCCCGATCCCCGAGAAGCAGGGGACAGCCCCGGGCACCAGAGCCCAGGACCCGCACCCCGCCCCCCCACAGCGGCACGGCCACCCGTCACGGAGCCAATACCCGCCGATCCAGCCCCCGCCAGCGACCTCGCCCCACCGCCAAAAGGCAACTCCAACCATTGATCAACCCAAGGCCTCCCGCCAGGTCTGGAAACCTAGCCCCCCCAGTAATGAAGCAGCCAAGATCCCCGTCCAGGGGTCCACCCCAGACCCATAGCCACCTGAGCCACCCAGCCACTCCCCAGCCCCGAGCGGGATGAGGTCACACCCCCCCCCTACACTAAGTGATGGAGCTGATCACAGGAGACCAGAGAGAGAGTGAAATCCAACTGACTGATCCTTTGAGGAGGCAGACATCATTTCCATGCTGATGTAATCTAATAACAGATTTCTAAACTGCTGGATACACAGATTCTGTTTGCTTTTCCAGTTCACAAGGATAGTTTTCTTTGCGATGCACAGGCTGCTGAGGATTGGTTTTGCTAAATTAAACCCTGTTATTTTCACCTAAGTGACTCAAGAGGCCCAGTTTGGGGTTTGCAGGGATATTACATTTAAACCAGTCAGACAGATCTTTACATACCTGGAGCCAGAATCTCTGGACAGGTGGACAAGACCATAAGGCATGGTAGTAGCTGTCAATCATGTTGTCAGTACAGTGTGAACAGATATGTGAGTGTAACAGACCCATCTTGAACATCCTGTGTCCCGTATAATGAGTTCTGTGTAGAATTTTGAATTGTATTAATTGCATGTTTGAATTCTTAGTCATTCTGAATGTGTTTGAGCAGATTTGTGACCATTCATTTTGATTGAAGTTACTGGATAAGTCTGCTTCCCATTTAGAAGTTGGGAGAGAGATGGAATCTTCTAGCTTCAATAGTAATCTGTATATTTTGGATCGGAGCTTCGGGGCCTTAAGATTTAGGAATTCTGCAGCCCTGATAGGTAACTGTAAGTTTAGTTGATCAGTGGTGTATTTCTTACTTATGATAGATTTAAGTTGGTGGTATTCTAAGAATTTGGTGCTGCTGAATTCATACCGTGAAGAAATTGCATCAAATGGCAGAAAGTTTCCATTTTCTACTATATGTTCTAACTGCTTTACTCCTTTATTCTTCCACCGAGGGAAGTTTATCATCTTTCTGTTTTGCAGGAAGTCAGGATTGTTCCAGATGGGTGTGAGCTTACATGGAATAAGCGCAGACTTGGTTACTTTCAGGAATTCCCACCAAGCCGTTAAACTGGAGCTGATGTTAATGCTTTTGAAACACTTATATGACTTGACAGTTGAGCTGATGAATGGTAAATCAGAGATGACTAAGTCTTCACACAATGCTTGCTCAACATCCTGCCATGGCTCATCCAAAGAACTTGGATTAAGCCACTTGGAGATGCATTGCAGCCTATTACATAAGAAATATTGATTAAAATTTGGCAGGTCCAACCCACCTCTGTCTTTGGTCTGTTGTAAAGTTTTTAGACTAATGGCTTGTTTCTCCAGAGAAATCTGGATATGTGGGAGTCTAGTGATTTAAACCAAGTGGAGGATGGTCTGATGGGAACCATTGAGAAAAGGTAATTAACTTTTGGTAAAACCATCATTTTAACAGTGGAAACCCTCCCCATAAGTGATATGGGCAAGCGGTTCCACCTTGAGAGGTCATCCTCCACTGTTTTTATTAGCTGATCATGATTTAACTTTATTAGTTCGGTTAGTCTGGGAGATATTATTATACCTAAATAACTAATATTTCCTGACTGTATAGTGGTGTTAGATATGTTTTTAAAGTCACAGTTAATGGGCATTGCTGTAGTCTTTAACCAGTTAATAGAAGAGTCTGATATTGAAGAGAATTTATTAATTAGTGTGATTGTTTGAGAAAGTGTTGTTTGTGAGTTGTGAAGGAAAAGTAAAACGTCATCTGTGTAAAGACTAATTTTATGTTCAATATTTTTAGCTTGAATTCCTTTGATTTCTGGGTTTTGTCTTATGGCAGCTGCCAGGGGTTCGATAAAAACGGCAAAGAGTGATGGAGAAAGTGGGCAGCCCTGTCTGGTGCCTCTCTGTAAGCAGAAGTTTGGAGAAGTTTGATCATTAGTCTTCACACATAGATTAGGTTTGCTGTATAATATTTTTATCCAGTCAATAAATGATGACCCAAACCCAAATTCTTTTAAAGTTGCAAATAAAAGTTTCCGGTTTACACGGTCAAATGCTTTTTCTGCATCTAAAGATATAACTGTGGACTTCAGATTGTGTAGAGTTGAATAATCTATTATGTTAATTAATCTGCGCATGTTAGTGTAGGAATGTCTACCTTTTATAAAGCCTGTTTGATCAGCGTGAATAATGGAAGGGGTTATTTTCTCTATCCTTCTGGCTAGAGCTTTGCTGATTATTTTGAGATCTACGTTTATTAATGAAATTGGACGATAACTGGATGGGAGTGTAGGGTCCTTTCCTGGTTTTAATAGGACTGAAATATTCGCCAAGTTCATATTGGAGGGTATTTTTTGCTTTTCCTTTATTTCTGAAACCATGCTGTAAAAGGTTGGAGCCAGTGTGGTCCAGAATTCTTTGTAGAATTCAGCTGGATAACCATCTGGACCTGGTGCTTTATTATTTGGCATACGGTGGAGAGCTTCATACTATTTCATTTCGATCAAAGTTAGCTCTGCTTAGAAAGTTTGGTTGAAATTACTTTCCAAATGGATATTTTACAAAAACTCTTTCATAAAAACGGTATGAATGTTACATGAGCATCATAACAGCACATTCCAGCTCCTAATGAGAAGGCAAATAAGTACAAATGATTTTACATATTGATAGAACAACACTTCCTGATTAAAAAGTGAGGTTAGAAGACCTCTGCAGGTGATTTTCTTATTGCGCTTCTGGGCTTTTAGAAAGACATACAATTTGTTACATTGAAAATAAATTGCTACATAATGACATCTTGTTATGGTGAGATAAACATGTATTTGCCTGACTATTGTGATCAGAAGTATTTTTGACTAAAAAATATAGACCATGATGAGATCTTTTTGTTATATTTTAAAAAAGTTTTATTTTAAATACGGTTACTTTTCGGGCTGGGCAATTAATCAATTTAATCGATTAATTCCGATTTTCTTTTTTTGAGGATTTATTTTGATGAAAATCTGGACTTTATTTTGCCCCGCCAGCACCATTTGGGTTTCTGTACTTTTTAGCGACGTCAGCGCACTCCCACTGGTTTCCCACAAAAACGCATAAACAGAACAACATGGCAGCTAGCAACGAACAACAAGTGCCCCCTCTGCGTTTCCATTACAATTTTTTGCTAATAAAACGATATTTGTAAGTTTCGACAAACAACAATTGTGATTTGCGGATGTTTCTGTTGAACAATGTTTAGGAAAATCTTGTTTCTCTTGTGTGATTTTAGAAAAATTGCGGTTAATGCAAAGTGGGCACTTAATTTAATTTAATTAATTAACTTAACGTTATTTTAGGGTTTTCTACTTGCTGTGGAGAATTTACTTCGGAATGTCGAAGCTTTTCTCCCTCACTTTTTTTTTTCTTTCAAAAACTCTGAAATTTGCTGTTGTTTATTCCACGCTGTGCCATCTTTACTGGGAATTAACTGGTCACGTCTCCCCATGTCACGTCTGGGGACACCTAAATGCAAAAAAAGTGTTTTATTACACTTTTGCGAGATATCAAAATGTCTAAAAAAAAAACCACCTCTTGAGATTGTAAAAACTTTTTTTTCGCAATATTTGAGACTTTATTTAAAATGTTGGTGTTTTCATTAGTGGGTTTTATTATGATATTTAGTTTTTGCGCAGTTCTAGGTGTAATGGAAACGCAGGGTTTTCAGTGTGGGAGGGGGCATTGTCACATGCCACAGGGGTCTGAAGCCAGATGCAGTTGACAGGCTTGTCTTTCTTGCCAAAATGTGTAAATTAAACAACAAACAGCAAGAATGTAAGAATACATGTATGTTAGATTAACATTCAGGGATTTTTTTAAAAATAGTTTTTTTTATCAAAGAGATCAGTTTTCTCCAAACACACATGCTAAGTGTAAAGAAACATTCTTTTTTTTTTTTTTACCTCATTGTCAATGTGGGAAATTGTTTTGGTTATTTAATGTAAAAATACTCTAAAAGGAATCACTATGTTTCTTCCAGGAGGAGGCACTTTTATTTATTATTTTTAAGTTTTTATTTTAGAATAAAGTTACACAAGTGAAATGAGGCCTATTAAATGTATGATCAAAAGTGGAAACTCAAACATTTGTTTGTTGTTTCTTATAATGTTTACAGTGGCATCCCCTGCATCTCTTTTTACAATCTTGTGTAACAGCTTGTTTATTTGCACTTCCTATTCAGGTAAACTCCTAGGCTGACTGCAATAAAAGGATTTTGAAAAAGAATAATTTTTAATGTTTGTCATTTTTTTTTTCTTTACAGTAGGGGGGAAAATATCTATTAAAATGGGAAATCGGTTTTGGTTTTAAAAAATCTGAGATTTTATTTTTCTGTCATATCACCCAGCCCTAGTTGATTTTTTTTCATGGTGATGTTGACATTTGCATGGAATTGCTCTCCTCTCGTGTGTTCTCAAACTAACGTGTCCCGTCACCCTCAGGCTGCTCGGCTAAGGACGGCGGTCCGTGGATCATTAAACCTGTGGCGTCCTCCAGAGGACGAGGCATCTACCTAGTCAGTAATGTAAGTCAGGTTTCTCTGAGGCTTGGTTTTCATTGCAGCAGGGACCAAATCGAGACATTAATGAAGGGACCAGTCCGAAACATCGGGGTTGGTACCAGCCTGAGATATTACCGTACGGACGAGTCCGAGACATCGAGGTAGGGATCAATCCGAGACATTTATAATGGGACCAGTCCGAGACATCGTGGTTGGGACCAGTCAAGACATCGCGGTAGGGACCAGTCCGAGACATCGCGGTACGGACCAGTGCGAGACATCGCGGCCGGGAACAGTGCGAGACATCGCGGGTAGGGACCAGTGCGAGACATCGCGGGTAGGGACCAGTGCGAGACATCGCGGGTAGGGACCAGTGTGAGACATCGCGGCCGGGACCAGTGCGAGACATCGCGGCCGGGGACCAGTGCGAGACATCGCGGCCGGGGACCAGTGCGAGACATCGCGGCCGGGGACCAGTGCGAGACATCGCGGCCGGGGACCAGTGCGAGACATCGCGGCCGGGGACCAGTGCGAGACATCGCGGCCGGGGACCAGTGCGAGACATCGCGGCCGGGGACCAGTGCGAGACATCGCGGCCGGGGACCAGTGCGAGACATCGCGGCCGGGGACCAGTGCGAGACATCGCGGGTAGGGACCAGTGCGAGACATAGCAGTTGGGACCGGTGCGAGACATCAATGAAGCAACCAGTCCATGACATTGCGATAGGGACCAGTCCGAGACATCGATGCAGGGACCAGTTCAAGACATTGCGTTAAGGACAAGTCTGAGACATAAAAGAAGAGACCAATCCGAGACATTGTGGTAGGGACCAATCCGAGACATTAAGATGGGAACTAGTCCGAGACATCGCGATAGGGACCAGTCCGAGACATTGCGATCGGGACCAGTCCGAGACATTGCGATCGGGACCAGTCCGAGACATTGCGATCGGGACCATTCCGAGACATTGCGATCGGGACCAGTCCGAGACATTGCGATCGGGACCAGTCCGAGACATCAATGAAGGCGAGACATGGCGGCAAGTACCAGTCTAAGACATGACCTTAGGGACCAGTCCGAGAGATTAAGGAGGAGACCGGTCTTAGACATCGCGGTAGGGACCTGTCCAGACATTGCGATCGGGACTAGTCCGAGACATCGCGGTAGGGACCAGTCCGAGACATCGCGGTAGGGACCAGTCCGAGACATCGCGGTAGGGACCAGTCCGAGACATCGCGGTAGGGACCAGTCCGAAACATCATGGTGGGGACCAGCACAAGACATTGCAATAGGGACCAGTCCAGACATTGCGATCGGGACCAGTCCGAGACATTGCGATAGGGACCAGTCCAGACATTGCGATAGGGACCAGTCCAGACATTGCGATAGGGACCAGTCCGAGACATTGCGATAGGGACCAGTCCAGACATTGCGATAGGGACCAGTCCGAGACATTGCGATAGGGACCAGTCCGAGACATTGCGATAGGGACCAGTCCAGACATTGCGGGTAGGGACCAGTCCAGACATTGCGGGTAGGGACCAGTCCAGACATTGCGATAGGGACCAGTCCAGACATTGCGATAGGGACCAGTCCAGACATTGCGATAGGGACCAGTCCGAGACATTAAGATGGGAACTAGTCCGAGACATCGCGATAGGGACCAGTCCGAGACATTGCGATCGGGACCAGTCCGAGACATTGCGATCGGGACCAGTCCGAGACATTGCGATCGGGACCATTCCGAGACATTGCGATCGGGACCAGTCCGAGACATTGCGATCGGGACCAGTCCGAGACATCAATGAAGGCGAGACATGGCGGCAAGTACCAGTCTAAGACATGACCTTAGGGACCAGTCCGAGAGATTAAGGAGGAGACCGGTCTTAGACATCGCGGTAGGGACCTGTCCAGACATTGCGATCGGGACTAGTCCGAGACATCGCGGTAGGGACCAGTCCGAGACATCGCGGTAGGGACCAGTCCGAGACATCGCGGTAGGGACCAGTCCGAAACATCATGGTGGGGACCAGCACAAGACATTGCAATAGGGACCAGTCCAGACATTGCGATCGGGACCAGTCCGAGACATTGCGATAGGGACCAGTCCAGACATTGCGATAGGGACCAGTCCAGACATTGCGATAGGGACCAGTCCGAGACATTGCGATAGGGACCAGTCCAGACATTGCGATAGGGACCAGTCCGAGACATTGCGATAGGGACCAGTCCAGACATTGCGGGTAGGGACCAGTCCAGACATTGCGGGTAGGGACCAGTCCAGACATTGCGATAGGGACCAGTCCAGACATTGCGATAGGGACCAGTCCAGACATTGCGATAGGGACCAGTCCGAGACATTGCGATAGGGACCAGTCCGAGACATTGCGATAGGGACCAGTCCGAGACATTGCGATAGGGACCAGTCCAGACATTGCGGGTAGGGACCAGTCCAGACATTGCGATAGGGACCAGTCCAGACATTGCGATAGGGACCAGTCCAGACATTGCGATAGGGACCAGTCCGAGACATTGCGATAGGGACCAGTCCGAGACATTGCGATAGGGACCAGTCCGAGACATTGCGATAGGGACCAGTCCAGACATTGCGGGTAGGGACCAGTCCAGACATTGCGGGTAGGGACCAGTCCAGACATTGCGATAGGGACCAGTCCAGACATTGCGATAGGGACCAGTCCAGACATTGCGATAGGGACCAGTCCAGACATTGCGATAGGGACCAGTCCAGACATTGCGATAGGGACCAGTCCAGACATTGCGATAGGGACCAGTCCAGACATTGCGATAGGGACCAGTCCGACACATTGCGATAGGGACCAGTCCGACACATTGCGATAGGGACCAGTCCAGACATTGCGATAGGGACCAGTCCGAGACATTGCGATAGGGACCAGTCCGAGACATTGCGATAGGGACCAGTCCAGACATTGCGATAGGGACCAGTCCAGACATTGCGATAGGGACCAGTCCAGACATTGCGATAGGGACCAGTCCAGACATTGCGATAGGGACCAGTGCGAGACATTGCGATAGGGACCAGTGCGAGACATTGCGATAAGGACCAGTGCGAGACATCGCGGGTAGGGACCAGTGCGAGACATCGCGGGTAGGGACCAGTGCGAGACATCGCGGGTAGGGACCAGTGCGAGACATCGCGGGTAGGGACCAGTGCGAGACATCGCGGGTAGGGACCAGTGCGAGACATAGCAGTTGGGACCAGTGCGAGACATAGCAGTTGGGACCAGTGCGAGACATAGCAGTTGGGACCAGTGCGAGACATCGCGGGTAGGGACCAGTGCGAGACATCGCGTTAAGGACAAGTCTGAGACATAAAAGAAGAGACCAATCCGAGACATTGTGGTAGGGAGCAATCAAAGACATCAAGATGGGAACTAGTCCGAGACATCGCGATAGGGACCAGTCCGAGACATCAATGAAGGCGAGACATTGCGGCAAGTACCAGTCTAAGACATGACCTTAGAGACCAGTCCGAGAGATTAAGGAGGAGACCGGTCTTAGACATCGCGGTAGGGACCTGTCCAGACATTGCGATCAGGACTAGTCCGAGACATCGCGGGTAGGGACCAGTGCGAGACATCGCGGGTAGGGACCAGTGCGAGACATAGCAGTTGGGACCAGTGCGAGACATCAATGAAGCAACCAGTCCATGACATTGCGATAGGGACCAGTCCGAGACATCGATGCAGGGACCAGTTCAAGACATTGCGTTAAGGACAAGTCTGAGACATAAAAGAAGAGACCAATCCGAGACATTGTGGTAGGGACCAATCAAAGACATCAAGATGGGAACTAGTCCGAGACATCGCGATAGGGACCAGTCCGAGACATCAATGAAGGCGAGACATGGCGGCAAGTACCAGTCTAAGACATGACCTTAGGGACCAGTCCGAGAGATTAAGGAGGAGACCGGTCTTAGACATCGCGGTAGGGACCTGTCCAGACATTGCGATCGGGACTAGTCCGAGACATCGCGGTAGGGACCAGTCCGAGACATCGCGGTAGGGACCAGTCCGAGACATCGCGGTAGGGACCAGTCCGAGACATCGCGGTAGGGACCAGTCCGAGACATCGCGGTAGGGACCAGTCCGAAACATCATGGTGGGGACCAGCACAAGACATTGCAATAGGGACCAGTCCAGACATTGCGATAGGGACCAGTCCAGACATTGCGATAGGGACCAGTCCAGACATTGCGATCGGGACCAGTCCGAGACATTGCGATCGGGACCAGTCCGAGACATTGCGATCGGGACCAGTCCGAGACATTGCGATCGGGACCAGTCCGAGACATTGCGATCGGGACCAGTCCGAGACATTGCGATAGGGACCAGTCCGAGACATTGCGATAGGGACCAGTCCGAGACATTGCGATTGGGACCAGTCCGAGACATTGCGATTGGGACCAGTCCGAGACATTGCGATAGGGACCAGTCCAGACATTGCGATAGGGACCAGTCCAGACATTGCGACAGGGACCAGTCCAGACATTGCGATAGGGACCAGTCCGAGACATTGCGATAGGGACCAGTCCGAGACATTGCGATAGGGACCAGTCCGAGACATTGCGATAGGGACCAGTCCGAGACATTGCGATAGGGACCAGTCCGAGACATTGCGATAGGGACCAGTCCAGACATTGCGATAGGGACCAGTCCGAGACATTGCGATAGGGACCAGTCCAGACATTGCGATAGGGACCAGTCCAGACATTGCGGGTAGGGACCAGTGCGAGACATCGCGGTAGGGACCAGTGCGAGACATCGCGGTAAGGACCAGTGCGAGACATCGCGGGTAGGGACCAATGCGAGACATCGCGGGTAGGGACCAGTGCGAGACATCGCGGGTAGGGACCAATGCGAGACATCGCGGGTAGGGACCAGTGCGAGACATCGCGGGTAGGGACCAGTGCGAGACATTGCGTTAAGGACAAGTCTGAGACATAAAAGAAGAGACCAATCCGAGACATTGTGGTAGGGACCAATCAAAGACATCAAGATGGGAACTAGTCCGAGACATTGCGATAGGGACCAGTCCGAGACATCAGTGAAGGCGAGACATTGCGGCAAGTACCAGTCTAAGACATGACCTTAGGGACCAGTCCAAGAGATTAAGGAGGAGACCGGTCTTAAACATCGCGGTAGGGACCTGTCCAGACATTGCGATCGGGACTAGTCCGAGACATCGCGGTAGGGACCAGTCCGAGACATCGCGGTAGGGACCAGTCCGAGACATCGCGGTAGGGACCAGTCCGAGACATCGCGGTAGGGACCAGTCCGAGACATCGCGGTAGGGACCAGTCCGAAACATTGCGATAGGGACCAGTCCGAGACATCGCGGTAGGGACCAGTCCGAGACATTGCGATTGGGACCAGTCCGAGACATTGCGATAGGGACCAGTCCAGACATTGCGATAGGGACCAGTCCAGACATTGCGATAGGGACCAGTCCAGACATTGCGATAGGGACCAGTCCGAGACATTGCGATAGGGACCAGTCCGAGACATTGCGATAGGGACCAGTGCGAGACATCGCGGTAGGGACCAGTGCGAGACATCGCGGGTAGGGACCAGTGCGAGACATCGCGGGTAGGGACCAGTGCGAGACATCGCGCGTAGGGACCAGTGCGAGACATCGCGCGTAGGGACCAGTGCGAGACATCGCGCGTAGGGACCAGTGCGAGACATCGCGCGTAGGGACCAGTGCGAGACATCGCGCGTAGGGACCAGTGCGAGACATCGCGCGTAGGGACCAGTGCGAGACATCGCGCGTAGGGACCAGTGCGAGACATCGCGCGTAGGGACCAGTGCGAGACATCGCGCGTAGGGACCAGTGCGAGACATCGCGCGTAGGGACCAGTGCGAGACATCGCGCGTAGGGACCAGTGCGAGACATCGCGATAGGGACCAGTGCGAGACATCGCGATAGGGACCAGTCCAGACATCGCGAGAGGGACCAGTCCAGACATTGCGAGAGGGACCAGTGCGAGACATTGCGATAGGGACCAGTGCGAGACATTGCGGGTAGGGACCAGTGCGAGACATCGCGGGTAGGGACCAGTGCGAGACATCGCGGGTAGGGACCAGTGCGAGACATCGCGGGTAGGGACCAGTGCGAGACATCGCGGGTAGGGACCAGTGCGAGACATCGCGTTAAGGACAAGTCTGAGACATAAAAGAAGAGACCAATCCGAGACATTGTGGTAGGGAGCAATCAAAGACATCAAGATGGGAACTAGTCCGAGACATCGCGATAGGGACCAGTCCGAGACATCAATGAAGGCGAGACATTGCGGCAAGTACCAGTCTAAGACATGACCTTAGAGACCAGTCCGAGAGATTAAGGAGGAGACCGGTCTTAGACATCGCGGTAGGGACCTGTCCAGACATTGCGATCAGGACTAGTCCGAGACATCGCGGTAGGGACCAGTCCGAGACATCGCGGTAGGGACCAGTCCGAGACATCGCGGTAGGGACCAGTCCGAGACATCGCGGTAGGGACCAGTCCGAGACATCGCGGTAGGGACCAGTCAGAAACATCATGGTGGGGACCAACACAAGATATTGCAATAGGGACCAGTCCAGACATTGCGATAGGGACCAGTCCAGACATTGCGATAGGGACCAGTCCAGACATTGCGATAGGGACCAGTCCAGACATTGCGGGTAGGGACCAGTGCGAGACATCGCGGTAGGGACCAGTGCGAGACATCGCGGGTAGGGACCAGTGCGAGACATCGCGGGTAGGGACCAGTGCGAGACATTGCGTTAAGGACAAGTCTGAGACATAAAAGAAGAGACCAATCCGAGACATTGTGGTAGGGACCAATCAAAGACATCAAGATGGGAACTAGTCCGAGACATTGCGATAGGGACCAGTCCGAGACATCGCGGTAGGGACCAGTCCGAGACATCGCGGTAGGGACCAGTCCGAGACATCGCGGTAGGGACCAGTCCGAGACATCGCGGTAGGGACCAGTCCGAGACATCGCGGTAGGGGACCAGTCCGAGACATCGCGGTAGGGACCAGTCCGAGACATCACGGTGGGGACCAGTCCGAGACATTGCGATTGGGACCAGTCCGAGACATTGCGATTGGGACCAGTCCGAGACATTGCGATAGGGACCAGTCCAGACATTGCGATAGGGACCAGTCCAGACATTGCGATAGGGACCAGTGCGAGACATCGCGGGTAGGGACCAGTGCGAGACATCGCGCGTAGGGACCAGTGCGAGACATCGCGCGTAGGGACCAGTGCGAGACATCGCGCGTAGGGACCAGTGCGAGACATCGCGTTAAGGACAAGTCTGAGACATAAAAGAAGAGACCAATCCGAGACATCGCGTTAAGGACAAGTCTGAGACATAAAAGAAGAGACCAATCCGAGACATTGTGGTAGGGAGCAATCAAAGACATCAAGATGGGAACTAGTCCGAGACATCGCGATAGGGACCAGTCCGAGACATCAATGAAGGCGAGACATTGCGGCAAGTACCAGTCTAAGACATGACCTTAGAGACCAGTCTGAGAGATTGAGGAGACCGGTCTTAGACATCGCGGTAGGGACCTGTCCAGACATTGCGATCGGGACTAGTCCGAGACATCGCGGTAGGGACCAGTCCGAGACATCGCGGTAGGGACCAGTCCGAGACATCGCGGTAGGGACCAGTCAGAAACATCATGGTGGGGACCAGCACAAGACATTGCAATAGGGACCAGTCCAGACATTGCGATAGGGACCAGTCCAGACATTGCGATCGGGACCAGTCCAGACATTGCGGGTAGGGACCAGTGCGAGACATCGCGGTAGGGACCAGTGCGAGACATCGCGGTAGGGACCAGTGCGAGACATCGCGGGTAGGGACCAATGCGAGACATTGCGATAGGGACCAGTCCGAGACATCGCGGGTAGGGACCAGTTCAAGACATTGCGTTAAGGACAAGCCTGAGACATGAAAGACGAGACCAATCCGAGACATTGTGGTAGGGACCAATCAAAGACATCAAGATGGGAACTAGTCCGAGACATTGCGATAGGGACCAGTCCGAGACATCAGTGAAGGCGAGACATTGCGGCAAGTACCAGTCTAAGACATGACCTTAGGGACCAGTCCGAGAGATTAAGGAGGAGACCGGTCTTAGACATCGCGGTAGGGACCTGTCCAGACATTGCGATCGGGACTAGTCCGAGACATCGCGGTAGGGACCAGTCCGAGACATCATGGTGGGGACCAGCACAAGACATTGCGATAGGGACCAGCACAAGACATTGCGATAGGGACCAGTCCAGACATTGCGATAGGGACCAGTCCAGACATTGCGATAGGGACCAGTCCAGACATTGCGATAGGGACCAGTCCAGACATTGCGGTAGGGACCAGTCCGAGACATTGCGGTAGGGACCAGTCCGAGACATTGCGATAGGGACCAGTCCGAAACATCATGGTGGGGACCAGTCCGAGACATTGCGATAGGGACCAGTCCGAGACATTGCGATAGGGACCAGTCCAGACATTGCGATAGGGACCAGTCCAGACATTGCGATAGGGACCAGTCCAGACATTGCGATAGGGACCAGTCCGAGACATTGCGATAGGGACCAGTCCGAGACATTGCGATCGGGACCAGTCCGAGACATTGCGATCGGGACCAGTCCGAGACATTGCGATCGGGACCAGTCCGAGACATTGCGATCGGGACCAGTCCGAGACATTGCGATCGGGACCAGTCCGAGACATTGCGATAGGGACCAGTCCGAGACATTGCGATCGGGACCAGTCCGAGACATCAATGAAGGCGAGACATGGCGGCAAGTACCAGTCTAAGACATGACCTTAGGGACCAGTCCGAGAGATTAAGGAGGAGATCGGTCTTAGACATCGCGGTAGGGACCTGTCCAGACATTGCGATCGGGACTAGTCCGAGACATCGCGGTAGGGACCAGTCCGAGACATTGCGATAGGGATCAGTCCGAGACATTGCGATAGGGACCAGTCCAGACATTGCGATAGGGACCAGTCCGAGACATTGCGATAGGGACCAGTCCGAGACATTGCGATAGGGACCAGTCCAGACATTGCGATAGGGACCAGTCCGAGACATTGCGATAGGGACCAGTCCAGACATTGCGATAGGGACCAGTCCGAGACATTGCGATAGGGACCAGTCCGAGACATTGCGATAGGGACCAGTCCAGACATTGCGATAGGGACCAGTCCGAGACATTGCGATAGGGACCAGTCCAGACATTGCGATAGGGACCAGTCCGAGACATTGCGATAGGGACCAGTCCAGACATTGCGATAGGGACCAGTCCAGACATTGCGATAGGGACCAGTCCAGACATTGCGATAGGGACCAGTCCAGACATTGCGATAGGGACCAGTCCAGACATTGCGATAGGGACCAGTCCAGACATTGCGATAGGGACCAGTCCGAGACATTGCGATAGGGACCAGTCCAGACATTGCGATAGGGACCAGTCCGAGACATTGCGATAGGGACCAGTCCGAGACATTGCGATAGGGACCAGTCCAGACATTGCGATAGGGACCAGTCCAGACATTGCGATAGGGACCAGTCCAGACATTGCGATAGGGACCAGTCCGAGACATTGCGATAGGGACCAGTCCAGACATTGCGATAGGGACCAGTCCGAGACATTGCGATAGGGACCAGTCCAGACATTGCGATAGGGACCAGTCCAGACATTGCGGGTAGGGACCAGTCCAGACATTGCGATAGGGACCAGTCCAGACATTGCGATAGGGACCAGTCCAGACATTGCGATAGGGACCAGTCCAGACATTGCGATAGGGACCAGTCCGAGACATTGCGATAGGGACCAGTCCAGACATTGCGATAGGGACCAGTCCGAGACATTGCGATAGGGACCAGTCCAGACATTGCGATAGGGACCAGTCCGAGACATTGCGATAGGGACCAGTCCAGACATTGCGATAGGGACCAGTCCAGACATTGCGGGTAGGGACCAGTCCGAGACATTGCGATAGGGACCAGTCCAGACATTGCGATAGGGACCAGTCCGAGACATTGCGATAGGGACCAGTCCGAGACATTGCGATAGGGACCAGTCCAGACATTGCGATAGGGACCAGTCCAGACATTGCGATAGGGACCAGTCCGAGACATTGCGATAGGGACCAGTCCAGACATTGCGATAGGGACCAGTCCGAGACATTGCGATAGGGACCAGTCCAGACATTGCGATAGGGACCAGTCCAGACATTGCGATAGGGACCAGTCCAGACATTGCGATAGGGACCAGTCCAGACATTGCGGGTAGGGACCAGTCCGAGACATTGCGATAGGGACCAGTCCAGACATTGCGATAGGGACCAGTCCGAGACATTGCGATAGGGACCAGTCCAGACATTGCGATAAGGACCAGTGACTGATTAACTGGTCCTTGCTGATGGTTTCTGAATGTCCTGATGTCTTTCTGTCCTCTGTGTCTTGCAGTCTAGCCAGGTGTCGGTGGATGAAAATATCCTGGTGTCACGTTACATCAATGATCCGTTGCTGATCGACGGTAAGGATTCTGTTATTGATCAGCTCCCAGAGGAAGACGTCCATGACTCGCTGCTGTTGTTGTTGACAGAATTCAAATTTGACGTGCGGCTCTACGTGTTGGTGACGTCGTACGACCCTCTCCTTATCTATGTGTATGAGGAAGGGCTGGCCAGGTGAGTGCAAATCAATTCATTTATCCACCAGATCAGTTCATGGATCAGTATGAATTGTGTCGGTCTGCAGGTTTGCAACGGTTAAATACGATCAGACGTCCACCAACATCAAGAATACCTTCATGCACCTGACCAACTACAGTCTGAATAAGAAGAGTCAGGACTATGTCAGGTGAGCCTCAGGTGAGCTTTTCAGGCAGTCTTAATCCTGCTGACTGGATTTCTGTCTTTTCAGCTGCGAAGACCCTGAAGTGGAGGATTATGGGAACAAATGGAGTATGAGTGCAGTGCTGAGGTATCTGAAGCAGGAAGGGAAGGACACCAGCGGTGAGTCTTCTTCGTCCAGGATTGGTTCTGTGGTTGTTCCAGACAGGAAGTGACACAACATTCCATCCTGTGTTCCAGTGCTGATGAGGAAGGTGGAGGACGTCATCATCAAAGCCGTGCTGAGCGCGGAGCAGCAGATTGCTGCTGCCTGCAGGTCGTCGGTTCCTCACAGGAACAACTGCTTCGGTAATCTGACCTGCCACATGTTCAATTCAGCTTTATTTATACAGAAACTCTTCACAACAAAGTCATCTGCACTTCCTGTCCGACAGGATCAGTTCAGTCCAGTCCAACCTTACATCATACCGGTTTGGAATAAATGTCTTTGGGCTGACCAGTTCGTAAACATAAGTACCTTGCCAAGGAATTCCGCACCAGCACCTGGAAGGAAGACCTCCATCAAACTATAGGTTGCAGCTATTGATTATTTTAAAACCTGATTGATCTGGAACTAAAGATACATTAATCCGATGAGCTTTGTTCCTTTTTCTTTGTAGGACTTGTGAGTGAAATGCAGCAGCGTAGAAACTGTCCCGAGTCTGTAACACTTCCATATTTCCACACAGCAGT
This sequence comes from Telmatherina bonti, assembly GCF_933228915.1. Taxonomy (NCBI): domain Eukaryota; kingdom Metazoa; phylum Chordata; class Actinopteri; order Atheriniformes; family Telmatherinidae; genus Telmatherina; species Telmatherina bonti. Next base: position 646,695 of record NC_136613.1, read on the forward strand.
AAACTGCTGCTCTTTGTTCTGGCTTTAAACCAGTAATGACATTACCCAGTAATCTGATTACAGGATAGAACATGACAAGCTCAATAGTGCTTCATTATGTTTTTGTCTTTAACACATAAAACCACAAAGCGCCAAATAAATTATCGACAGGAGAGGATTTAAAACTTTGAACATTTAAACATTTTTCTTTTACAGACACAAAATCTTCATGTTTTAATTGTCTTTTAAGAGAATTAGATTGTAGATTTAACTTCAAAATTTTTCTGGGTTGTGTTTTAGGCAAGAGACTGCAGCTTGATGCAACTTAAGTCATCTGGTTAAACTGGCTGACTCTCTCTGGCCCTTTTAACGATCTGCCTGGCCTGTTTTTGTTTGTCATGTTTATTTTATGTCTGAAAACCAGGGTAGACCAGGTTGGGACTAGAGAAGAGGACTCTGGTCTGGGGAAAACCAGGGTAGACCAGGTTGGGACTAGAGAAGAGGACTCTGGTCTGGGGAAAACCAGGGTAGACCAGGTTGGGACTAGAGAAGAGGACTCTGGTCTGGGGAAAACCAGGGTAGACCAGGTTGGGACTAGAGAAGAGGACTCTGGTCTGGGGAAAACCAGGGTAGACCAGGTTGGGACTAGAGAAGAGGACTCTGGTCTGGGGAAAACCAGGGTAGACCAGGTTGGGACTAGAGAAGAGGACTCTGGTCTGGGGAAAACCAGGGTAGACCAGGTTGGGACTAGAGAAGAGGACTCTGGTCTGGGGAAAACCAGGGTAGACCAGGTTGGGACTAGAGAAGAGGACTCTGGTCTGGGGAAAACCAGGGTAGACCAGGTTGGGACTAGAGAAGAGGACTCTGGTCTGGGGAAAACCAGGGTAGACCAGGTTGGGACTAGAGAAGAGGACTTTTCCAGTGAGTTGCTGGTCTCTGAGATCCTGGATGTGTTGTCTCTGCAGAACTGTACGGGTTTGACGTTCTCATTGACTCCAGCCTGAAACCCTGGCTGTTGGAGGTGAACCTGTCTCCGTCCCTGTCCTGGTGAGTGTCCGCCCGTCCTACATCCCTCTGTGCAACATTGGTCTCTGTCTGATCCTGGTAAATCTGACCAACAGCGACGCTCCGTTGGATCTGAAGATCAAGGCCAGCATGATCGCAGACATGTTTTCTCTTGTCGGTAAGTTCCACTTCATTTCTGATTTATGTTCCAGATCTGATCAGGCGTCATGGACTCCAGTCCCCAGGAAAGGCTGGGATAACGGAAAGCAAAAGCTGTTTTTATCGTTTAATCTTCCTCCTTCTGAGACATACTTCCCCACTTCATGACAAAACCTTCACTACAAATCTGTATCTGATGCGGGTCATCGCCCCCTGGTGGACACCTGGACAACTGCAGTAAGTCAGACGTAGCAGGTGGTCAGAAAGGTTTCATCAGGTTTGGGATGAGCAGAAACCATCTGATCAGTTGATGATGCTGCACCCCAGAGCAGTCTTCCTCCTTTAAGCAGCCATGTTTCCATAGCAACATGGGAGCGTTCACCTGGAGCAACATCAGCATCTTCATTGTGGTTCAGTGTTAAAAGTCGAAAATGTCTGAGACTGAACCAGAACTTTTCTAAACACTCACATGAAAAGCTACAGGATGTGTCCTCGCCATCTTTAGACCTGTTTGTGTCTGATGATAAATGTCTCATTCTTAATAAATGCTGAAGGTTAGCAGTAAAGAGTGTACTTTAGTTCAGGTTTTGCTGGTTTCCCGGGAGAAAAATCTCCAAATATTCCGTCCTGATTTATAAAAGCCAGAATCATCGGAAGAACCTTACCTAGAAAACTGCAGGAAAACCTTCAGACTTTTGTCAGACCAGGCCCCCATCTGCCACCCATCCAGTCAGGTAAATATCCCGGTTTTACATCCCAGCTCCACATCTTGTGACTGGATCGGCGCCTCTGGACACCGTACTTACAGGATGATAAAAATTCCAGTAAACAGATGTTGTTTAGTGGTGATTTGCTACTGGTGAACATTACATGGGTCAAGTCAACAGGATATGGCTTCAAATAAATGAAGTGGATTTTTTAAGACAAGCTGGCCGTTGATGGTCAAAGCCCAACGTTAGCATGACTCAGCCATTATGAAGCTCCGCCTCTTTCTGAAGGTACGGCAGGTGTGAAGGTCATGATGTGTGAATGTGTATCAACACTCCTCTTCGGTCCTTCTGGTCTCCTCAGGTTTTGTGTGCCAGGATCCCCTGACCAGACCAGCTCGATCCGATCGGGTCTCCCTGGACAAGGTGGGTATGCCAGGCTTCATCCAGCTTTCTCTGGTCTTTGATTGGACAGGAGCTTCCACCATGTTGTGTACACTGGAAGATACATTTCTACAAACACTGCTGGTCATGACTGTAGATTAGAGGACAGCTGTCAGCCTTCTCTGGTCACTGAGTCTGTTTACAAGCACATCTCAACATAGGAGAGGACAGGGCTGACCGAACCCAGACGGACATGCACCCCACGGTTTACGCCGTCCATGTTGAAGGCATCATGTTGACGGCATGAGCCAGGATCCTTTATCAGGCATTAATGGATGATAAGAAAACTGTTTTCTCCCCAATACCCAGATGTCATGCATGTTGGTCTCGTGTGTCCTTTTCTGCTGCCTTCATCAAAATAGTCTGTTTCAGATTTTAATACAGCAATAGGAATGAACTAAAGACTTGTGGAGAGAAATTTGTGAATTTAACTGCATTTGATGGGCGGGGCCTGCACTGATGAATTGGAGCAGAGTTTCTATTGGTTGGTTTTGGTAGGCGGGGCCTGTGCTGGTGAATTGGAGCAGAGTTTCTATTGGTTGGTTTTGGTAGGCGGGGCCTGTGCTGGTGAATTGGAGCAGAGTTTCTATTGGTTGGTTTTGATGGGCGGGGCCTGCACTGATGAATTGGAGCAGAGTTTCTATTGGTTGGTTTTGGTAGGCGGGGCCTGTGCTGGTGAATTGGAGCAGAGTTTCTATTGGTTGGTTTTGATGGGCGGGGCCTGCACTGATGAATTGGAGCAGAGTTTCTATTGGTTGGTTTTGATGGGCGGGGCCTGCGCTGGTGAATTGGAGCAGAGTTTCTATTGGTTGGTTTTGGTGGGCGGGGCCTGCGCTGGTGAATTGGAGCAGAGTTTCTATTGGTTGGTTTTGATGGGCGGGGCCTGCACTGGTGAATTGGAGCAGCGTTTCTATTGGTTGGTTTTGATGGGCGGGGCCTGCGCTGGTGAATGGGAGCAGAGTTTCTATTGGTTGGTTTTGATGGGCGGGGCCTGTGCTGGTGAATGGGAGCAGAGTTTCTATTGGTTGGTTTTGGTAGGCGGGGCCTGTGCTGGTGAATTGGAGCAGAGTTTCTATTGGTTGGTTTTGGTGGGCGGGGCCTGCACTGGTGAATTGGAGCAGAGTTTCTATTGGTTGGTTTTGGAGGGCGGGGCCTGCGCTGCTGAATTGGAGCAGAGTTTCTATTGGTTGGTTTTGGTGGGCGGGGCCTGCGCTGGTGAATGGGAGCAGAGTTTCTATTGGTTGGTTTTGGTGGGCGGGGCCTGCACTGGTGAATTGGAGCAGAGTTTCTATTGGTTGGTTTTGGTGGGCGGGGCCTGCACTGCTGAATTGGAGCAGAGTTTCTATTGGTTGGTTTTGGTGGGCGGGGCCTGCACTGGTGAATTGGAGCAGAGTTTCTATTGGTTGGTTTTGGTGGGCGGGGCCTGCGCTGGTGAATTGGAGCAGAGTTTCTATTGGTTGGTTTTGGTGGGCGGGGCCTGCACTGGTGAATTGGAGCAGAGTTTCTATTGGTTGGTTTTGATGGGCGGGGCCTGCGCTGGTGAATTGGAGCAGAGTTTCTATTGGTTGGTTTTGGTGGGCGGGGCCTGCGCTGGTGAATTGGAGCAGAGTTTCTATTGGTTGGTTTTGATGGGCGGGGCCTGCACTGGTGAATTGGAGCAGAGTTTCTATTGGTTGGTTTTGATGGGCGGGGCCTGCGCTGGTGAATGGGAGCAGAGTTTCTATTGGTTGGTTTTGATGGGCGGGGCCTGTGCTGGTGAATGGGAGCAGAGTTTCTATTGGTTGGTTTTGGTAGGCGGGGCCTGTGCTGGTGAATTGGAGCAGAGTTTCTATTGGTTGGTTTTGGTGGGCGGGGCCTGCACTGGTGAATTGGAGCAGAGTTTCTATTGGTTGGTTTTGATGGGCGGGGCCTGCACTGGTGAATTGGAGCAGCGTTTCTATTGGTTGGTTTTGATGGGCGGGGCCTGCGCTGGTGAATGGGAGCAGAGTTTCTATTGGTTGGTTTTGATGGGCGGGGCCTGTGCTGGTGAATGGGAGCAGAGTTTCTATTGGTTGGTTTTGGTAGGCGGGGCCTGTGCTGGTGAATTGGAGCAGAGTTTCTATTGGTTGGTTTTGGTAGGCGGGGCCTGTGCTGGTGAATTGGAGCAGAGTTTCTATTGGTTGGTTTTGGTGGGCGGGGCCTGCACTGGTGAATTGGAGCAGAGTTTCTATTGGTTGGTTTTGGAGGGCGGGGCCTGCGCTGCTGAATTGGAGCAGAGTTTCTATTGGTTGGTTTTGGTGGGCGGGGCCTGCGCTGGTGAATGGGAGCAGAGTTTCTATTGGTTGGTTTTGGTGGGCGGGGCCTGCACTGGTGAATTGGAGCAGAGTTTCTATTGGTTGGTTTTGGTGGGCGGGGCCTGCACTGCTGAATTGGAGCAGAGTTTCTATTGGTTGGTTTTGGTGGGCGGGGCCTGCGCTGGTGAATTGGAGCAGAGTTTCTATTGGTTGGTTTTGGTGGGCGGGGCCTGCGCTGGTGAATTGGAGCAGAGTTTCTATTGGTTGGTTTTGATGGGCGGGGCCTGCGCTGGTGAATTGGAGCAGAGTTTCTATTGGTTGGTTTTGGTGGGCGGGGCCTGCGCTGGTGAATTGGAGCAGAGTTTCTATTGGTTGGTTTTGATGGGCGGGGCCTGCACTGGTGAATTGGAGCAGAGTTTCTATTGGTTGGTTTTGATGGGCGGGGCCTGCGCTGGTGAATTGGAGCAGAGTTTCTATTGGTTGGTTTTGATGGGCGGGGCCTGCACTGGTGAATTGGAGCAGCGTTTCTATTGGTTGGTTTTGATGGGCGGGGCCTGCGCTGGTGAATGGGAGCAGAGTTTCTATTGGTTGGTTTTGATGGGCGGGGCCTGTGCTGGTGAATGGGAGCAGAGTTTCTATTGGTTGGTTTTGGTAGGCGGGGCCTGTGCTGGTGAATTGGAGCAGAGTTTCTATTGGTTGGTTTTGGTGGGCGGGGCCTGCACTGGTGAATTGGAGCAGAGTTTCTATTGGTTGGTTTTGATGGGCGGGGCCTGCGCTGGTGAATTGGAGCAGAGTTTCTATTGGTTGGTTTTGGTGGGCGGGGCCTGCGCTGGTGAATTGGAGCAGAGTTTCTATTGGTTGGTTTTGATGGGCGGGGCCTGCACTGGTGAATTGGAGCAGAGTTTCTATTGGTTGGTTTTGATGGGCGGGGCCTGCGCTGGTGAATGGGAGCAGAGTTTCTATTGGTTGGTTTTGATGGGCGGGGCCTGTGCTGGTGAATGGGAGCAGAGTTTCTATTGGTTGGTTTTGGTAGGCGGGGCCTGTGCTGGTGAATTGGAGCAGAGTTTCTATTGGTTGGTTTTGGTGGGCGGGGCCTGCACTGGTGAATTGGAGCAGAGTTTCTATTGGTTGGTTTTGATGGGCGGGGCCTGCACTGGTGAATTGGAGCAGCGTTTCTATTGGTTGGTTTTGATGGGCGGGGCCTGCGCTGGTGAATGGGAGCAGAGTTTCTATTGGTTGGTTTTGATGGGCGGGGCCTGTGCTGGTGAATGGGAGCAGAGTTTCTATTGGTTGGTTTTGGTAGGCGGGGCCTGTGCTGGTGAATTGGAGCAGAGTTTCTATTGGTTGGTTTTGGTAGGCGGGGCCTGTGCTGGTGAATTGGAGCAGAGTTTCTATTGGTTGGTTTTGGTGGGCGGGGCCTGCACTGGTGAATTGGAGCAGAGTTTCTATTGGTTGGTTTTGGAGGGCGGGGCCTGCGCTGCTGAATTGGAGCAGAGTTTCTATTGGTTGGTTTTGGTGGGCGGGGCCTGCGCTGGTGAATGGGAGCAGAGTTTCTATTGGTTGGTTTTGGTGGGCGGGGCCTGCACTGGTGAATTGGAGCAGAGTTTCTATTGGTTGGTTTTGGTGGGCGGGGCCTGCACTGCTGAATTGGAGCAGAGTTTCTATTGGTTGGTTTTGGTGGGCGGGGCCTGCGCTGGTGAATTGGAGCAGAGTTTCTATTGGTTGGTTTTGGTGGGCGGGGCCTGCGCTGGTGAATTGGAGCAGAGTTTCTATTGGTTGGTTTTGATGGGCGGGGCCTGCGCTGGTGAATTGGAGCAGAGTTTCTATTGGTTGGTTTTGGTGGGCGGGGCCTGCGCTGGTGAATTGGAGCAGAGTTTCTATTGGTTGGTTTTGATGGGCGGGGCCTGCACTGGTGAATTGGAGCAGAGTTTCTATTGGTTGGTTTTGATGGGCGGGGCCTGCGCTGGTGAATTGGAGCAGAGTTTCTATTGGTTGGTTTTGATGGGCGGGGCCTGCACTGGTGAATTGGAGCAGCGTTTCTATTGGTTGGTTTTGATGGGCGGGGCCTGCGCTGGTGAATGGGAGCAGAGTTTCTATTGGTTGGTTTTGATGGGCGGGGCCTGTGCTGGTGAATGGGAGCAGAGTTTCTATTGGTTGGTTTTGGTAGGCGGGGCCTGTGCTGGTGAATTGGAGCAGAGTTTCTATTGGTTGGTTTTGGTGGGCGGGGCCTGCACTGGTGAATTGGAGCAGAGTTTCTATTGGTTGGTTTTGGAGGGCGGGGCCTGCGCTGCTGAATTGGAGCAGAGTTTCTATTGGTTGGTTTTGGTGGGCGGGGCCTGCGCTGGTGAATGGGAGCAGAGTTTCTATTGGTTGGTTTTGGTGGGCGGGGCCTGCGCTGGTGAATTGGAGCAGAGTTTCTATTGGTTGGTTTTGATGGGCGGGGCCTGCACTGGTGAATTGGAGCAGAGTTTCTATTGGTTGGTTTTGATGGGCGGGGCCTGCGCTGGTGAATTGGAGCAGAGTTTCTATTGGTTGGTTTTGATGGGCGGGGCCTGCACTGGTGAATTGGAGCAGCGTTTCTATTGGTTGGTTTTGATGGGCGGGGCCTGCGCTGGTGAATGGGAGCAGAGTTTCTATTGGTTGGTTTTGATGGGCGGGGCCTGTGCTGGTGAATGGGAGCAGAGTTTCTATTGGTTGGTTTTGGTAGGCGGGGCCTGTGCTGGTGAATTGGAGCAGAGTTTCTATTGGTTGGTTTTGGTGGGCGGGGCCTGCACTGGTGAATTGGAGCAGAGTTTCTATTGGTTGGTTTTGGTGGGCGGGGCCTGCACTGGTGAATTGGAGCAGAGTTTCTATTGGTTGGTTTTGGAGGGCGGGGCCTGCGCTGGTGAATTGGAGCAGAGTTTCTATTGGTTGGTTTTGGTGGGCGGGGCCTGCGCTGGTGAATGGGAGCAGAGTTTCTGTTGGTTTCTCTCCTGCTGTCCTGCAGCAGTTCTCCAGACTAATACGGCGCATGAAGTTAATAAGCTACTATCATGTCAACCTGCCGCTGAGAGTCATGTAGGCCTGGACATGTGTGTCAGAAGGAAAGGCAGGGGGGAGGCAGGAGGGGGGATTAACTCACAACTGCAGCAGTTGTGAGGTTCGTCTCACGGAGGTAAAGCGAGGAGGGGGGGCGGGGGGTTAGACTGAACTCCTATTACCCCCCCACACACACTATTTGGATGCAGACACACACAAACAATGTCTCTCTGGACTTGCCATCATCAGCATCAGTCAGACAGTGATGAGACATATCATATGATGATGGAAATGAGTTTGCATCATGGAAGGTCAGAAAAGTCCTGTTTTAGATTCCACCTGCTCTTTCATGTGGTCCAGCACCGCCTGATGACCCAAACACAATGCAAGTTGGAAATAGTTGGAAACAACTTCTGCATTTAAAAATATATTTAATAATCATCATCATCATCATCTTCATGCTGCTTATCCGGGGTCGGATATATATATTTAATATATTTATTAAAATAACAAATAATATTGTGTCGTGTTTGTGTGTGTGTGTCTGCATCCAAATAGCAGTGTGATTGGATAATAAAGACACAAATTTCTCTCCATAAAGACTCTTTCATGCCAAATAACAGGAAGTGACACTACTTTTACTGTTTTTACTAAATGGAAATATTGGTTTCTATTGGTTTTTATTGCACTCAGTTTAGAATTTTATCCAATTTGAAGATGAATTTTGCATTTTGTGAAAGTTAAGGAATGTCCTGGTGAAGTATGGGATTCCAAAGTACCAGTCTGTATCTACAACCATCATTCATGATGTCTCTGGTTTGTTTCACTGGTCTTTATCCTGCAGCAGAGACGGACATCAGGCGTTAACGTGGAAACAGAGGAGATGGGAGATAAACACAGCCAAGGAGACCTCCGTCTGAGCTTGGAGGAGGTGAGGAGGTGTGATGGGACTAAAGTCCAGTCCCTCCAGGATTTCATTCCAGACTGCTTCATTCCAGAGAAACCGGCTGCCGTTGTTAACGTTAAGAAACAGAAACATGACTCAGGTTCAGGTTCTGGTCATTAGCTTACTGCAGTTCCCTACTGGCAGGTCTGCCTGCATGCTGGTTAAACCTCTGCAGATGATCCAGAACCAGCAGCACGTCTGGTCTTCAACCAACCCAAACTGGTTCCTGTCACTCCGCTGCTGATCCCACTTCACTGGTTTCCAGAGCATCAGATTCAAAGCTCTGCTTCTGGTTAACAAAACAATAAGTCAAACGTCTCCTGTGTACCTTCACTCCTTCATCCAGACCTACACTCCCTCTCCACAGCTACGTTCCACCAGTGGAAGACGCCTCGTGTTACCACCACAATGTGGGACTAAATCACCAGCCAGACTCTTTTCCTCTGTTGTTCCACGATGGTGGAATGATCTCCCAAACTCTGTCTGATCTGCAGAGTCCTGATCCGCTTTAAGCTGCAGACTCAGCTGTTCAGTTCTGCTCTTAGTTTTACTGTGTTCATCAGAGGAGCTGGAGAACCTGGTCCAGTCGTTCACGACCGATACTGCTGGATTCATTCTCTGTATTTTACATTGTTTACATACATTGGACCATCAGTCCACCATCAGTCCACCATCAGTCCACCAGGAGTCCACCATCAGTCCACCAGGAGTCCACCATCAGTCCACCATCAGTCCACCATCAGTCCACCAGGAGTCCACCATCAGTCCACCATCAGTCCACCATCAGTCCACCATCAGTCCACCATCAGTCCACCAGGAGTCCACCATCAGTCCACCATCAGTCCACCATCAGTCCACCAGGAGTCCACCATCAGTCCACCATCAGTCCACCAGGAGTCCACCATCAGTCCACCATCAGTCCACCATCAGTCCACCAGGAGTCCACCATCAGTCCACCATCAGTCCACCAGGAGTCCACCATCAGTCCACCATCAGTCCACCAGGAGTCCACCATCAGTCCACCAGGAGTCCACCAGGAGTCCACCATCAGTCCACCAGGAGTCCACCATCAGTCCACCATCAGTCCACCATCAGTCCACCAGGAGTCCACCATCAGTCCACCATCAGTCCACCAGGAGTCCACCATCAGTCCACCATCAGTCCACCATCAGTCCACCATCAGTCCACCATCAGTCCACCATCAGTCCACCAGGAGTCCACCATCAGTCCACCATCAGTCCACCAGGAGTCCACCATCAGTCCACCATCAGTCCACCATCAGTCCACCAGGAGTCCACCATCAGTCCACCATCAGTCCACCATCAGTCCACCAGGAGTCCACCATCAGTCCACCATCAGTCCACCAGGAGTCCACCATCAGTCCACCATCAGTCCACCATCAGTCCACCAGGAGTCCACCATCAGTCCACCATCAGTCCACCATCAGTCCACCAGGAGTCCACCATCAGTCCACCATCAGTCCACCAGGAGTCCACCATCGGTCCACCAGGAGTCCACCATCGGTCCACCATCAGTCCACCATCAGTCCACCATCAGTCCACCAGGAGTCCACCATCAGTCCACCATCAGCCCACCATCAGTCCACCATCAGCCCACCAGGAGTCCACCATCAGTCCACCATCAGTCCACCATCAGCCCACCATCAGTCCACCAGGAGTCCACCAGGAGTCCACCATCAGTCCACCATCAGTCCACCATCAGTCCACCAGGAGTCCACCATCAGTCCACCATCAGTCCACCATCAGTCCACCAGGAGTCCACCATCAGTCCACCATCAGTCCACCAGGAGTCCACCATCAGCCCACCATCAGCCCACCATCAGCCCACCATCAGTCCACCATCAGTCCACCAGGAGTCCACCATCGGTCCACCATCAGTCCACCAGGAGTCCACCATCGGTCCACCATCAGTCCACCAGGAGTCCACCATCAGTCCACCAGGAGTCCACCATCAGTCCACCATCAGCCCACCATCAGTCCACCAGGAGTCCACCATCAGTCCACCATCAGTCCACCAGGAGTCCACCATCAGTCCACCATCAGTCCACCATCAGTCCACCATCAGCACACCATCAGTCCACCATCAGTCCACCAGGAGTCCACCATCAGTCCACCATCAGTCCACCATCAGCCCACCATCAGTCCACCATCAGTCCACCAGGAGTCCACCATCAGTCCACCATCAGTCCACCATCAGTCCACCATCAGTCCACCAGGAGTCCACCATCAGTCCACCATCAGTCCACCAGGAGTCCACCATCAGTCCACCATCAGTCCACCATCAGCACACCAGGAGTCCACCATCAGCCCACCATCAGCCCACCATCAGCCCACCATCAGCCCACCATCAGTCCACCATCAGCCCACCATCAGTCCACCATCAGCCCACCATCAGTCCACCAGGAGTCCACCATCAGTCCACCATCAGTCCACCAGGAGTCCACCATCAGTCCACCATCAGTCCACCAGGAGTCCACCATCAGTCCACCATCAGTCCACCAGGAGTCCACCAGGAGTCCACCATCAGTCCACCAGGAATCCACCAGGAATCCACCAGGAGTCCACCATCAGTCCACCAGGAGTCCACCATCAGTCCACCATCAGTCCACCAGGAGTCCACCATCAGTCCACCAGGAATCCACCATCAGTCCACCATCAGTCCACCAGGAATCCACCATCAGTCCACCAGGAGTCCACCAGGAGTCCACCACCAGGAGTCCACCACCAGGAGTCCACCACCAGGAGTCCACCACCAGGAGTCCACCACCAGGAGTCCACCAGGAGTCCACCAGGAGTCCACCATCAGTCCACCATCAGTCCACCATCAGTCCACCATCAGTCCACCAGGAGTCCACCATCAGTCCACCATCAGTCCACCAGGAGTCCACCATCAGCCCACCATCAGTCCACCAGGAGTCCACCATCAGTCCACCATCAGTCCACCAGCAGTCCACCAGCAGTCCACCATCAGTCCACCATCAGTCCACCAGCAGTCCACCATCAGTCCACCAGCAGTCCACCAGGAGTCCACCATCAGTCCACCAGGAGTCCACCATCAGCCCACCAGGAGTCCACCAGGAGTCCACCACCAGGAGTCCACCACCAGGAGTCCACCACCAGGAGTCCACCAGGAGTCCACCAGGAGTCTACCAGGAGTCCACCAGGAGTCCACCAGGAGTCCACCAGGAGTCCACCAGGAGTCCACCATCAGTCCACCATCAGTCCACCATCAGCCCACCATCAGCCCACCAGGAGTCCACCAGGAGTCCACCATCAGTCCACCAGGAGTCCACCATCAGCCCACCAGGAGTCCACCATCAGCCCACCAGGAGTCCACCATCAGTCCACCATCAGTCCACCAGGAGTCCACCATCAGCCCACCAGGAGTCCACCAGGAGTCCACCAGGAGTCCACCAGGAGTCCACCAGGAGTCCACCATCAGCCCACCATCAGCCCACCATCAGCCCACCAGTAGTCTACCAGTAGTCTACCAGGAGTCCACCATCAGCCCACCATCAGCCCACCAGGAGTCCACCATCAGCCCACCAGGAGTCCACCATCAGTCCACCATCAGTCCACCAGGAGTCCACCATCAGCCCACCAGGAGTCTACCAGGAGTCTACCAGGAGTCCACCAGGAGTCCACCATCAGCCCACCATCAGTCCACCATCAGTCCACCATCAGTCCACCAGGAGTCCACCATCAGTCCACCATCAGCCCACCATCAGCCCACAAGGAGTCCACCATCAGCCCACCATCAGTCCACCAGGAGTCCACCATCAGTCCACCATCAGTCCACCAGCAGTCCACCATCAGTCCACCATCAGTCCACCATCAGCCCACCATCAGCCCACCAGGAGTCCACCATCAGCCCACCATCAGCCCACCATCAGCCCAGCATCAGTCCACCAGTAGTCCACCAGCAGTCCACCAGCAGTCCACCATGAGTCCACCAGGAGTCCACCAGTAGTCCACCATCAGCCCACCATCAGTCCACCATCAGTCCACCATCAGTCCACCAGTAGTCCACCAGCAGTCCACCAGCAGTCCACCAGCAGTCCACCAGGAGTCCACCATCAGTCCACCATCAGTCCACCATCAGTCCACCATCAGTCCACCAGGAGTCCACCATCAGTCCACCATCAGTCCACCAAGAGTCCACCACCAGGAGTCCACCAAGAGTCCACCACCAGGAGTCCACCAGGAGTCCACCATCAGCCCACCAGGAGTCCACTAGGAGTCCACTAGGAGTCCACTAGGAGTCCACCAGGAGTCCACCATCAGCCCACCATCAGCCCACCAGGAGTCCACCAGGAGTCCACCAGGAGTCCACCAGGAGTCCACCATCAGTCCACCATCAGTCCACCATCAGCCCACCAGGAGTCCACCAGGAGTCCACCAGGAGTCCACCATCAGCCCACCATCAGCCCACCATCAGCCCACCAGGAGTCCACCATCGGTCCACCATCGGTCCACCATCGGTCCACCATCGGTCCACCATCGGTCCACCATCGGCCCACCATCGGTCCACCATCGGTCCACCATCGGTCCACCATCGGCCCACCATCAGCCCACCATCAGCCCACCATCAGCCCACCATCAGTCCACCAGGAGTCCACCATCAGTCCACCATCATTCCACCATCAGTCCACCAGGAGTCCACCATCAGTCCACCATCAGCCCACCATCAGTCCACCATCAGTCCACCATCAGTCCACCAGGAGTCCACCATCAGTCCACCATCAGTCCACCAGGAGTCCACCATCAGTCCACCAGTAGTCCACCATCAGTCCACCAGGAGTCCACCATCGGTCCACCATCAGTCCACCATCAGTCCACCATCAGTCCACCAGGAGTCCACCATCAGTCCACCATCAGCCCACCATCAGTCCACCAGGAGTCCACCATCAGTCCACCATCAGTCCACCATCAGCCCACCATCACTCCACCAGGAGTCCACCATCACTCCACCAGGAGTCCACCAGGAGTCCACCAGGAGTCCACCATCAGTCCACCATCAGTCCACCAGGAGTCCACCATCAGCACACCATCAGTCCACCATCAGCCCACCAGGAGTCCACCATCAGTCCACCAGGAGTCCACCATCAGTCCACCATCAGCCCACCATCAGTCCACCATCAGTCCACCATCAGTCCACCAGGAGTCCACCATCGGTCCACCATCAGTCCACCAGGAGTCCACCATCAGTCCACCATCAGCCCACCATCAGCCCACCATCAGTCCACCATCAGTCCACCATCAGTCCACCATCAGTCCACCATCAGTCCACCAGGAGTCCACCAGTAGTCCACCATCAGTCCACCAGGAGTCCACCAGGAGTCCACCATCAGTCCACCATCAGCACACTATCAGTCCACCATCAGTCCACCAGGAGTCCACCATCAGTCCACCATCAGCCCACCATCAGTCCACCAGGAGTCCACCATCAGTCCACCATCAGTCCACCATCAGTCCACCATCAGTCCACCATCAGTCCACCAGGAGTCCACCATCAGTCCACCATCAGTCCACCATCAGCACACCAGGAGTCCACCATCAGCCCACCATCAGCCCACCATCAGCCCACCATCAGCCCACCATCAGTCCACCATCAGCCCACCATCAGTCCACCAGGAGTCCACCATCAGTCCACCATCAGTCCACCAGGAGTCCACCATCAGTCCACCAGGAGTCCACCATCAGTCCACCATCAGTCCACCAGGAGTCCACCAGGAGTCCACCATCAGTCCACCAGGAATCCACCAGGAATCCACCATCAGTCCACCAGGAGTCCACCATCAGTCCACCAGGAGTCCACCATCAGTCCACCAGGAGTCCACCATCAGTCCACCATCAGTCCACCAGGAATCAACCATCAGTCCACCATCAGTCCACCAGGAATCCACCATCAGTCCACCAGGAGTCCACCAGGAGTCCACCACCAGGAGTCCACCACCAGGAGTCCACCAGGAGTCCACCAGGAGTCCACCAGGAGTCCACCAGGAGTCCACCATCAGTCCACCATCAGTCCACCAGGAGTCCACCAGGAGTCCACCATCAGTCCACCATCAGTCCACCAGGAGTCCACCATCAGCCCACCATCAGTCCACCATCAGCCCACCAGGAGTCCACCATCAGCCCACCATCAGCCCACCATCAGTCCACCATCAGTCCACCAGGAGTCCACCATCAGTCCACCATCAGTCCACCAGCAGTCCACCAGCAGTCCACCATCAGTCCACCAGGAGTCCACCAGGAGTCCACCATCAGTCCACCAGGAGTCCACCATCAGCCCACCAGGAGTCCACCAGGAGTCCACCAGGAGTCCACCAGGAGTCCACCAGGAGTCCACCACCAGGAGTCCACCACCAGGAGTCCACCAGGAGTCCACCATCAGTCCACCATCAGCCCACCATCAGCCCACCAGGAGTCCACCATCAGTCCACCAGGAGTCCACCATCAGCCCACCAGGAGTCCACCATCAGTCCACCATCAGTCCACCATCAGTCCACCAGGAGTCCACCATCAGCCCACCAGGAGTCCACCATCAGCCCACCAGGAGTCCACCATCAGCCCACCATCAGCCCACCATCAGCCCACCAGTAGTCCACCAGTAGTCTACCAGTAGTCTACCAGGAGTCCACCATCAGCCCACCAGGAGTCCACCATCAGCCCACCAGGAGTCTACCAGGAGTCCACCATCAGTCCACCATCAGTCCACCAGGAGTCCACCATCAGCCCACCAGGAGTCTACCAGGAGTCCACCATCAGCCCACCATCAGCCCACCATCAGTCCACCAGGAGTCCACCATCAGTCCACCAGGAGTCCACCATCAGTCCACCATCAGTCCACCATCAGCCCACCATCAGCCCACAAGGAGTCCACCATCAGCCCACCATCAGTCCACCAGGAGTCCACCATCAGTCCACCATCAGTCCACCAGGAGTCCACCATCAGCCCACCAGGAGTCTACCAGGAGTCCACCAGGAGTCCACCATCAGCCCACCATCAGTCCACCATCAGCCCACCATCAGCCCACAAGGAGTCCACCATCAGCCCACCATCAGTCCACCAGGAGTCCACCATCAGTCCACCATCAGTCCACCATCAGTCCACCATCAGCCCACCATCAGTCCACCAGCAGTCCACCATCAGTCCACCATCAGTCCACCATCAGCCCACCATCAGCCCACCATCAGCCCAGCATCAGTCCACCATCAGCCCAGCATCAGTCCACCATCAGCCCAGCATCAGTCCACCAGCAGTCCACCAGCAGTCCACCAGCAGTCCACCAGGAGTCCACCAGGAGTCCACCATCAGCCCACCATCAGTCCACCATCAGCCCAGCATCAGTCCACCAGTAGTCCACCATCAGTCCACCATCAGTCCACCAGCAGTCCACCAGCAGTCCACCAGGAGTCCACCAGGAGTCCACCAGTAGTCCACCATCAGTCCACCATCAGTCCACGAGGAGTCCACCAGGAGTCCACCATCAGTCCACCATCAGTCCACCAAGAGTCCACCACCAGGAGTCCACCAAGAGTCCACCACCAGGAGTCCACCAGGAGTCCACCATCAGCCCACCAGGAGTCCACCAGGAGTCCACCAGGAGTCCACCAGGAGTCCACTAGGAGTCCACCATCAGTCCACCAGGAGTCCACCATCAGCCCACCATCAGCCCACCATCAGCCCACCAGGAGTCCACCAGGAGTCCACCAGGAGTCCACCATCAGTCCACCATCAGTCCACCATCAGCCCACCAGGAGTCCACCAGGAGTCCACCAGGAGTCCACCATCAGTCCACCAGGAGTCCACCATCAGCCCACCATCAGCCCACCAGGAGTCCACCATCAGCCCACCAGGAGTCCACCATCAGCCCACCATCAGCCCACCATCAGTCCACCATCAGTCCACCAGGAGTCCACCATCGGTCCACCATCGGTCCACCATCGGTCCACCATCGGTCCACCATCAGTCCACCATCAGCCCACCATCAGCCCACCATCAGTCCACCATCAGTCCACCAGGAGTCCACCATCAGTCCACCATCAGTCCACCATCATTCCACCATCAGTCCACCAGGAGTCCACCATCAGCCCACCATCAGCCCACCATCAGTCCACCATCAGTCCACCAGGAGTCCACCAGCAGTCCACCATCAGTCCACCATCAGTCCACCAGGAGTCCACCATCAGCCCACCATCAGCCCACCAGGAGTCCACCAGGAGTCCACCACCAGGAGTCCACCACCAGGAGTCCACCACCAGGAGTCCACCATCAGTCCACCATCAGTCCACCAGGAGTCCACCATCAGTCCACCAGGAGTCCACCAGGAGTCCACCAGGAGTCCACCATCAGCCCACCATCAGCCCACCAGGAGTCCACCATCAGTCCACCAGGAGTCCACCATCAGTCCACCATCAGCCCACCAGGAGTCCACCATCAGCCCACCAGGAGTCCACCATCAGCCCACCATCAGTCCACCATCAGCCCACCATGAGTCCACCATGAGTCCACCATGAGTCCACCATCAGTCCACCACGAGTCCACCAGGAGTCCACCATCAGTCCACCATCAGTCCACCATCAGTCCACCAGGAGTCCACCATCAGTCCACCATCAGTCCACCATCAGCCCACCAGGAGCCCACCAGGAGCCCACCAGGAGCCCACCAGGAGTCCACCATCAGTCCACCATCAGTCCACCAGGAGTACACCATCAGTCCACCATCAGTCCACCATCAGCCCACCAGGAGTCCACCAGGAGTCCACCACCAGGAGTCCACCACCATCAGTCCACCATCAGTCCACCATCAGTCCACCATGAGTCCACCATGAGTCCACCATCAGCCCACCAGGAGCCCACCAGGAGTCCACCAGGAGTCCACCATCAGTCCACCAGGAATCCACCATCAGCCCACCATCAGCCCACCAGGAGTCCACCATCAGCCCACCATCAGCCCACCATCAGCCCACCATGAGTCCACCATGAGTCCACCATGAGTCCACCATCAGTCCACCATCAGTCCACCAGGAGTCCACCATCAGCCCACCATCAGCCCACCATGAGTCCACCATGAGTCCACCATGAGTCCACCATCAGTCCACCATCAGTCCACCAGGAGTCCACCAGAAGTCCACCATCAGTCCACCATCAGTCCACCATCAGCCCAGCATCAGTCCACCAGTAGTCCACCAGCAGTCCAACGGATGTCCACCAGCAGTCCACCAGCAGTCCACCATCAGTCCACCAGTAGTCCACCAGTAGTCCACCAGGAGTCCACCATCAGTCCACCAGGAGTCCACCATCAGTCCACCAGGAGTCCACCATCAGTCCACCATCAGTCCACCAGCAGCCCAGCATCAGTCCACCATCAGTCCACCATCAGCCCAGCATCAGTCCACCAGCAGTCCAACGGTTGTCCAGCATCAGTCCACCAGCAGTCCACCAGCAGTCCACCAGGAGTCCACCAGGAGTCCACCATCAGTCCACCAGGAGTCCACCATCAGCCCACTATCAGTCAACCAGGAGTCCACCATCAGTCCACCATCAGTCCACCATCAGTCCACCAGGAGTCCACCATCAGTCCACCAGGAGTCCACCAGGAGTCCACCAGGAGTCCACCATCATTCCACCAGTAGTCCACCATCAGTCCACCAGGAATCCACCATCAGTCCACCATCAGTCCACCATCAGCCCAGCATCAGTCCACCAACAGTCCAACGGTTGTCCACCAGCAGTCCACCAGCAGTCCACCAGCAGTCCACCATCAGTCCACCATCAGTCCACCATCAGTCCACCAGTAGTCCACCAGCAGTCCAACGGTTGTCCACCAGCAGTCCACCAGCAGTCCACCAGTAGTCCACCAGTAGTCCACCATCAGTCCACCATCAGTCCACCAGTAGTCCACCATCAGTCCACCATCAGTCCACCAGCAGTCCACCGGTAGTCCACCAGCAGTCCAACGGTTGTCCAGCATCAGTCCACCATCAGTCCACCAGTAGTCCACCAGGAGTCCACCATCAGTCCACCATCAGTCCACCATCAGTCCACCAGTAGTCCACCATCAGTCCACCATCAGTCCACCAGTAGTCCACCATCAGTCCACCATCAGTCCACCATCAGTCCACCAGTAGTCCACCAGCAGTCCACCAGCAGTCCAACGGTTGTCCACCAGCAGTCCACCAGCAGTCCACCAGCAGTCCACCAGTAGTCCACCAGTAGTCCACCATCAGTCCACCATCAGTCCACCAGTAGTCCACCATCAGTCCACCATCAGTCCACCAGTAGTCCACCAGCAGTCCAACGGTTGTCCAGCATCAGTCCAGCATCAGTCCAGCATCAGTCCAGCAGCAGTCCAGCAGCAGTCCACCATCAGTCCACCAGTAGTCCACCATCAGTCCACCAGTAGTCCACCAGTAGTCCACCAGTAGTCCACCATCAGTCCACCATCAGTCCACCAGTAGTCCACCAGTAGTCCACCATCAGTCCACCAGTAGTCCACCATCAGTCCACCATCAGTCCACCAGTAGTCCACCAGTAGTCCACCATCAGTCCACCATCAGTCCACCAGTAGTCCACCATCAGTCCACCAGTAGTCCACCATCAGTCCACCATCAGTCCACCAGTAGTCCACCAGTAGTCCACCATCAGTCCACCATCAGTCCACCATCAGTCCACCAGTAGTCCACCATCAGTCCACCATCAGTCCACCATCAGTCCACCAGTAGTCCACCATCAGTCCACCAGTAGTCCACCAGTAGTCCACCATCAGTCCACCATCAGTCCACCAGTAGTCCACCATCAGTCCACCAGTATTCCACCATCAGTCCACCAGTATTCCAGCATCAGTCCACCATCGGTCCACCATCAGTCCACCATCAGTCCACCAGTAGTCCACCATCAGTCCACCATCAGTCCACCAGGAGTCCACCATCAGTCCACCATCAGTCCACCACCAGTCCACCACCAGTCCACCATCAGCCCAGCATCAGTCCACCAGTAGTCCACCAGCAGTCCAACGGTTGTCCAGCATCAGTCCAGCATCAGTCCAGCATCAGTCCACCAGCAGTCCACCAGTAGTCCACCAGCAGTCCACCATCAGTCCACCATCAGTCCACCAGTAGTCCACCAGCAGTCCACCAGGAGTCCACCAGGAGTCCACCATCAGTCCACCATCAGTCCACCAGTAGTCCACCAGGAGTCCACCATCAGTCCACCATCAGCCCACCAGGAGTCCACCATCAGTCCACCAGGAGTCCACCATCAGTCCACCAGCAGTCCAACGGTTGTCCAGCATCAGTCCACCATCAGCCCAGCATCAGTCCACCAGCAGTCCAACGGTTGTCCACCAGCAGTCCACCAGCAGTCCACCAGCAGTCCACCAGTAGTCCACCATCAGTCCACCATCAGTCCACCAGTAGTCCACCATCAGTCCACCATCAGTCCACCATCAGTCCACCAGGAGTCCACCAGTAGTCCACCATCAGTCCACCATCAGTCCACCATCAGTCCACCAGTAGTCCACCAGTAGTCCACCAGTAGTCCACCATCAGTCCACCAGCAGTCCACCAGCAGTCCACCATCAGTCCACCATCAGTCCACCAGGAGTCCACCAGCAGTCCACCAGCAGCCCACCATCAGCCCACCATCAGTCCACCAGGAGTCCACCATCAGCCCACCAGGAGTCCACCAAGAGTCCACCACCAGGAGTCCACCATCAGTCCACCAGGAGTCCACCATCAGTCCACCATCAGTCCACCAGGAGTCCACCATCAGTCCACCATCAGTCCAGCATCAGTCCACCAGTAGTCCACCAGCAGTCCAACGGTTGTCCAGCATCAGTCCACCAGCAGTCCACCAGGAGTCCACCATCAGTCCACCATCAGCCCAGCATCAGTCCACCAGTAGTCCACCAGCAGTCCACCAGTAGTCCACCAGTAGTCCACCAGTAGTCCACCATCAGTCCACCATCAGTCCACCAGGAGTCCACCATCAGTCCACCAGCAGTCCACCAGGAGTCCACCATCAGTCCACCAGGAGTCCACCATCAGTCCACCATCAGTCCACCAGTAGTCCACCAGTAGTCCACCAGTAGTCCACCATCAGTCCACCATCAGTCCACCATCAGTCCACCAGTAGTCCACCAGTAGTCCACCAGTAGTCCACCATCAGTCCACCATCAGTCCACCAGTAGTCCACCATCAGTCCACCATCAGTCCACCAGTAGTCCACCATCAGTCCACCAGTAGTCCACCAGTAGTCCACCATCAGTCCACCATCAGTCCACCAGTAGTCCACCATCAGTCCACCAGTATTCCACCATCAGTCCACCAGTATTCCAGCATCAGTCCACCATCAGTCCACCATCAGTCCACCAGTAGTCCACCATCAGTCCACCATCAGTCCACCAGGAGTCCACCAGGAGTCCACCATCAGTCCACCATCAGTCCACCACCAGTCCACCATCAGCCCAGCATCAGTCCACCAGTGGTCCACCAGCAGTCCAACGGTTGTCCAGCATCAGTCCAGCATCAGTCCACCAGCAGTCCACCATCAGTCCACCAGTAGTCCACCAGTAGTCCACCATCAGTCCACCATCAGTCCACCATCAGTCCACCAGTAGTCCACCAGCAGTCCACCAGGAGTCCACCAGGAGTCCACCATCAGTCCACCATCAGTCCACCAGGAGTCCACCATCAGTCCACCATCAGTCCACCATCAGTCCACCAGCAGTCCAACGGTTGTCCAGCATCAGTCCACCATCAGCCCAGCATCAGTCCACCAGCAGTCCAACGGTTGTCCACCAGCAGTCCACCAGCAGTCCACCAGCAGTCCACCAGTAGTCCACCATCAGTCCACCATCAGTCCACCAGTAGTCCACCAGTAGTCCACCATCAGTCCACCATCAGTCCACCAGGAGTCCACCAGGAGTCCACCATCAGTCCACCAGGAGTCCATCATCAGTCCACCATCAGTCCACCAGGAGTCCACCATCAGTCCACCATCAGTCCACCAGGAATCCACCATCAGTCCACCAGGAGTCCACCATCAGTCCACCATCAGTCCACCAGGAGTCCACCATCAGTCCACCATCAGCCCAGCATCAGTCCACCAGTAGTCCACCAGCAGTCCAACGGTTGTCCAGCATCAGTCCACCAGCAGTCCACCAGCAGTCCACCAGTAGTCCACCAGTAGTCCACCATCAGTCCACCATCAGTCCACCATCAGTCCACCATCAGTCCACCAGTAGTCCACCATCAGTCCACCATCAGTCCACCATCAGTCCACCAGTAGTCCACCATCAGTCCACCATCAGTCCACCAGTAGTCCACCAGTAGTCCACCATCAGTCCACCAGTAGTCCACCATCAGTCCACCATCAGTCCACCAGT
This sequence comes from Telmatherina bonti, assembly GCF_933228915.1. Classification (NCBI taxonomy): domain Eukaryota; kingdom Metazoa; phylum Chordata; class Actinopteri; order Atheriniformes; family Telmatherinidae; genus Telmatherina; species Telmatherina bonti. Next base: position 668,639 of record NC_136613.1, read on the forward strand.
AGTCCACCAGTAGTCCACCATCAGTCCACCATCAGTCCACCAGTAGTCCACCATCAGTCCACCATCAGTCCACCATCAGTCCACCAGTAGTCCACCATCAGTCCACCATCAGTCCACCAGTAGTCCACCAGCAGTCCAACGGTTGTCCAGCATCAGTCCAGCATCAGTCCACCAGCAGTCCACCATCAGTCCACCAGTAGTCCACCAGTAGTCCACCATCAGTCCACCATCAGTCCACCATCAGTCCACCATCAGTCCACCAGTAGTCCACCAGCAGTCCACCATCAGTCCACCATCAGTCCACCAGGAGTCCACCATCAGTCCACCATCAGTCCACCATCAGTCCACCAGGAGTCCACCATCAGTCCACCATCAGTCCACCAGGAATCCACCATCAGTCCACCAGGAGTCCACCAGGAGTCCACCATCAGTCCACCAGGAGTCCTCCATCAGTCCACCATCAGTCCACCATCAGCCCAGCATCAGTCCACCAGTAGTCCACCAGCAGTCCAACGGTTGTCCAGCATCAGTCCACCAGCAGTCCACCAGCAGTCCACCAGCAGTCCACCAGTAGTCCACCAGCAGTCCACCAGTAGTCCACCAGTAGTCCACCATCAGTCCACCATCAGTCCACCAGTAGTCCACCATCAGTCCACCATCAGTCCACCATCAGTCCACCAGTAGTCCACCATCAGTCCACCATCAGTCCACCAGTAGTCCACCATCAGTCCACCATCAGTCCACCAGTAGTCCACCATCAGTCCACCATCAGTCCACCATCAGTCCACCAGTAGTCCACCATCAGTCCACCATCAGTCCACCATCAGTCCACCAGCAGTCCACCATCAGTCCACCAGGAGTCCACCATCAGTCCACCATCAGTCCACCAGGAGTCCACCATCAGTCCACCATCAGTCCACCATCAGTCCACCATCAGCCCACCAGGAGTCTACCAGGAGTCCACCAGGAGTCCACCATCAGTCCACCATCAGTCCACCAGGAGTCCACCATCAGTCCACCAGGAGTCCACCATCAGCCCACCAGGAGTCCACCATCAGCCCACCAGGAGTCTACCAGGAGTCCACCAGGAGTCCACCATCAGTCCACCAGGAGTCCACCATCAGCCCACCATCAGCCCACCATCAGCCCACCATCAGCCCACCATCAGCCCACCAGGAGTCCACCATCAGCCCACCAGGAGTCTACCAGGAGTCTACCAGGAGTCTACCAGTAGTCCACCATCAGTCCACCATCAGTCCACCAGGAGTCCACCATCAGCCCACCAGGAGTCCACCATCAGCCCACCAGGAGTCCACCATCAGTCCACCAGGAGTCCACCATCAGCCCACCATCAGTCCACCAGGAGTCCACCATCAGCCCACCATCAGCCCACCAGGAGTCCACCAGTAGTCTACCAGTAGTCCACCATCAGTCCACCATCAGTCCACCAGGAGTCCACCATCAGCCCACCAGGAGTCCACCATCAGCCCACCATCAGCCCACCAGGAGTCCACCATCAGTCCACCATCAGCCCACCAGGAGTCCACCATCAGCCCACCATCAGTCCACCATCAGTCCACCATCAGCCCACCAGGAGTCCACCAGGAGTCCACCATGAGTCCACCATGAGTCCACCAGGAGTCCACCAGGAGTCCACCATCAGTCCACCATCAGTCCACCAGTAGTCCACCATCAGTCCACCAGGAATCCACCATCAGTCCACCAGGAGTCCACCATCAGTCCACCATCAGTCCACCAGGAGTCCACCATCAGTCCACCATCAGTCCACCATCAGCCCAGCATCAGTCCACCAGTAGTCCACCAGCAGTCCAACGGTTGTCCAGCATCAGTCCAGCATCAGTCCAGCATCAGTCCACCAGCAGTCCACCAGCAGTCCACCATCAGTCCACCAGTAGTCCACCAGTAGTCCACCAGTAGTCCACCATCAGTCCACCATCAGTCCACCAGCAGTCCACCATCAGTCCACCAGCAGTCCACCATCAGTCCACCAGTAGTCCACCATCAGTCCACCATCAGTCCACCAGGAGTCCACCATCAGCCCACCAGGAGTCCACCAGGAGTCCACCAGGAGTCCACCATCAGTCCACCAGGAGTCCACCATCAGCCCACCAGGAGTCCACCAGGAGTCCACCATCAGTCCACCATCAGTCCACCAGGAGTCCACCATCAGTCCACCATCAGTCCACCATCAGTCCACCAGGAGTCCACCAGGAGTCCACCATCAGTCCACCATCAGTCCACCATCAGTCCACCAGGAGTCCACCAGTTGTCCACCATCAGTCCACCATCAGTCCACCATCAGTCCACCAGGAGTCCACCATCAGCCCACCAGGAGTCCACCATCAGCCCACCATCAGCCCACCAGGAGTCCACCATCAGTCCACCATCAGCCCACCAGGAGTCCACCATCAGCCCACCATCAGTCCACCATCAGTCCACCATCAGCCCACCAGGAGTCCACCAGGAGTCCACCAGGAGTCCACCAGGAGTCCACCATGAGTCCACCAGGAGTCCACCATCAGTCCACCATCAGTCCACCAGTAGTCCACCATCAGTCCACCAGGAATCCACCATCAGTCCACCAGGAGTCCACCATCAGTCCACCATCAGTCCACCATCAGTCCACCAGGAGTCCACCATCAGTCCACCATCAGTCCACCATCAGCCCAGCATCAGTCCACCAGTAGTCCACCAGCAGTCCAACGGTTGTCCAGCATCAGTCCAGCATCAGTCCAGCATCAGTCCACCATCAGTCCACCAGCAGTCCACCAGCAGTCCACCATCAGTCCACCAGCAGTCCACCATCAGTCCACCAGTAGTCCACCATCAGTCCACCATCAGTCCACCAGCAGTCCACCATCAGTCCACCATCAGTCCACCAGTAGTCCACCATCAGTCCACCATCAGTCCACCAGGAGTCCACCATCAGCCCACCAGGAGTCCACCAGGAGTCCACCATCAGTCCACCATCAGTCCACCAGGAGTCCACCAGGAGTCCACCATCAGCCCACCAGGAGTCCACCAGGAGTCCACCAGGAGTCCACCATCAGTCCACCATCAGTCCACCATCAGTCCACCAGGAGTCCACCATCAGTCCACCATCAGTCCACCATCAGTCCACCATCAGTCCACCAGGAGTCCACCAGGAGTCCACCATCAGTCCACCATCAGTCCACCAGGAGTCCACCATCAGTCCACCATCAGTCCACCAGGAGTCCACCATCGGTCCACCATCAGTCCACCATCAGTCCACCATCAGCCCACCATCAGCCCACCATCAGCACACCATCAGTCCACCATCAGTCCACCAGGAGTCCACCATCAGTCCACCAGGAGTCCACCATCAGTCCACCATCAGTCCATCATCAGTCCACCATCAGTCCACCAGGAGTCCACCATCAGTCCACCAGGAGTCCACCAGCAGTCCACCAGCAGTCCACCATCAGTCCACCAGGAGTCCACCATCAGCCCACCATCAGCCCACCAGGAGTCCACCACCAGGAGTCCACCACCAGGAGTCCACCATCAGTCCACCATCAGTCCACCATCAGTCCACCAGGAGTCCACCATCAGCCCACCAGGAGTCCACCATCAGTCCACCATCAGTCCACCAGGAGTCCACCATCAGCCCACCATCAGCCCACCAGGAGTCCACCATCAGCCCACCATCAGCCCACCATCAGTCCACCATCAGCCCACCATCAGTCCACCATGAGTCCACCAGGAGTCCACCAGGAGTCCACCAGGAGTCCACCATCAGTCCACCATCAGTCCACCATCAGTCCACCAGGAATCCACCATCAGTCCACCAGGAGTCCACCATCAGTCCACCATCACTCCACCAGGAGTCCACCATCAGTCCACCATCAGTCCACCATCAGCCCAGCATCAGTCCACCAGCAGTCCAACGGTTGTCCACCAGCAGTCCACCAGCAGTCCACCAGTAGTCCACCATCAGTCCACCAGTAGTCCACCAGTAGTCCACCAGCAGTCCACCAGCAGTCCACCAGGAGTCCACCATCAGTCCACCATCAGTCCACCATCAGTCCACCAGGAGTCCACCAGGAGTCCACCAGGAGTCCACCATCAGTCCACCAGGAGTCCACCATCAGTCCACCATCAGTCCACCAGCAGCCCAGCATCAGTCCACCATCAGTCCAGCATCAGTCCACCATCAGTCCACCATCAGCCCAGCATCAGTCCACCAGCAGTCCACCAGTAGTCCACCATCAGTCCAGCATCAGTCCACCAGTAGTCCACCAGTAGTCCACCATCAGTCCACCATCAGTCCACCAGTAGTCCACCAGCAGTCCAACGGTTGTCCAGCATCAGTCCAGCAGCAGTCCACCATCAGTCCACCATCAGTCCACCAGTAGTCCACCATCAGTCCACCATCAGTCCACCAGCAGTCCACCATCAGTCCACCAGTAGTCCACCATCAGTCCACCATCAGTCCACCAGTATTCCACCGTCAGTCCACCATCAGTCCACCATCAGTCCACCAGTAGTCCACCAGCAGTCCAACGGTTGTCCAGCATCAGTCCAGCAGCAGTCCACCATCAGTCCACCATCAGTCCACCAGTAGTCCACCATCAGTCCACCATCAGTCCACCAGCAGTCCACCATCAGTCCACCAGTAGTCCACCATCAGTCCACCATCAGTCCACCAGTATTCCACCGTCAGTCCACCATCAGTCCACCAGTAGTCCACCATCAGTCCACCAGTGGTCCACCATCAGTCCACCATCAGTCCACCAGGAGTCCACCATCAGTCCACCATCAGTCCACCACCAGTCCACCATCAGCCCAGCATCAGTCCACCAGTAGTCCACCAGCAGTCCAACGGTTGTCCAGCATCAGTCCACCAGTAGTCCACCAGTAGTCCACCATCAGTCCACCAGTAGTCCACCATCAGTACACCAGTAGTCCACCATCAGTCCACCATCAGTCCACCATCAGTCCACCATCAGTCCACCAGCAGTCCACCAGCAGTCCACCAGCAGTCCACCAGGAGTCCACCAGGAGTCCACCATCAGTCCACCAGGAGTCCACCATCAGTCCACCATCAGTCCACCAGGAGTCCACCATCAGTCCACCATCAGTCCACCAGGAGTCCACCAGCAGTCCAACGGTTGTCCAGCATCAGTCCACCATCAGCCCAGCATCAGTCCACCAGCAGTCCAACGGTTGTCCACCAGCAGTCCACCAGCAGTCCACCAGCAGTCCACCATCAGTCCACCAGGAGTCCACCATCAGTCCACCATCAGTCCACCAGGAGTCCACCATCAGTCCACCATCAGTCCACCAGGAGTCCACCATCAGTCCACCATCAGTCCACCAGGAGTCCACCATCAGTCCACCATCAGCCCAGCATCAGTCCACCAGTAGTCCACCAGCAGTCCAACGGTTGTCCAGCATCAGTCCACCAGCAGTCCACCATCAGTCCACCATCAGTCCACCATCAGTCCACCAGTATTCCACCATCAGTCCACCAGTAGTCCACCATCAGTCCACCATCAGTCCACCAGTAGTCCACCATCAGTCCACCAGTATTCCACCATCAGTCCACCATCAGTCCACCATCAGTCCACCAGTAGTCCACCAGGAGTCCACCAGGAGTCCACCAGGAGTCCACCATCAGTCCACCATCAGTCCACCACCAGTCCACCATCAGCCCAGCATCAGTCCACCAGTAGTCCACCAGCAGTCCAACGGTTGTCCAGCATCAGTCCAGCATCAGTCCAGCATCAGTCCACCAGTAGTCCACCAGTAGTCCACCAGTAGTCCACCATCAGTCCACCATCAGTCCACCATCAGTCCACCAGTAGTCCACCATCAGTACACCAGTAGTCCACCATCAGTCCACCATCAGTCCACCAGTAGTCCACCATCAGTCCACCATCAGTCCACCAGGAGACCACCAGGAGTCCACCAGTAGTCCACCATCAGTCCACCAGTAGTCCACCATCAGTCCACCATCAGTCCACCAGTAGTCCACCAGCAGTCCACCAGTAGTCCACCATCAGTCCACCATCAGTCCACCATCAGTCCACCAGTAGTCCACCATCAGTCCACCATCAGTCCACCAGGAGTCCACCATCAGTCCACCAGGAGTCCACCAGCAGTCCACCAGCAGTCCAACGGTTGTCCAGCATCAGTCCACCATCAGCCCAGCATCAGTCCACCAGCAGTCCAACGGTGGTCCAGCATCAGTCCACCAGCAGTCCACCAGCAGTCCACCAGTAGTCCACCATCAGTCCACCATCAGTCCACCATCAGTCCACCAGCAGTCCACCAGCAGTCCACCAGTTGTCCAGCATCAGTCCAGCATCAGTCCACCATCAGTCCACCATCAGTCCACCAGTATTCCACCAGTATTCCACCATCAGTCCACCATCAGTCCACCAGTAGTCCACCAGTAGTCCACCATCAGTCCACCAGGAGTCCACCAGGAGTCCACCACCAGTCCACCATCAGTCCACCATCAGCCCAGCATCAGTCCACCAGTGGTCCACCAGTAGTCCACCATCAGTCCACCACCAGTCCACCATCAGCCCAGCATCAGTCCACCAGTAGTCCACCAGCAGTCCAACGGTTGTCCAGCATCAGTCCACCATCAGTCCACCATCAGTCCACCATCAGTCCACCAGTAGTCCACCAGCAGTCCAACGGTTGTCCAGCATCAGTCCACCATCAGTCCACCATCAGTCCACCATCAGTCCACCAGTAGTCCACCATCAGTCCACCAGTAGTCCGCCATCAGTCCACCATCAGTCCACCAGTAGTCCACCATCAGTCCACCATCAGTCCACCATCAGTCCACCATCAGTCCACCATCAATCCACCAGTAGTCCACCATCAGTCCACCAGTAGTCCGCCATCAGTCCACCATCAGTCCACCAGTAGTCCACCATCAGTCCACCATCAGTCCACCATCAGTCCACCATCAGTCCACCAGCAGCCCAGCATCAGTCCACCAGCAGTCCACCAGCAGTCCAACGGTTGTCCAGCATCAGTCCACCAGCAGTCCACCAGCAGTCCACCAGCAGTCCACCAGTAGTCCACCATCAGTCCACCAGTAGTCCACCAGCAGTCCAACGGTTTTCCAGCATCAGTCCAGCATCAGTCCACCATCAGTCCACCATCAGTCCACCATCAGTCCACCATCATTCCACCATCAGTCCACCATCAGTCCACCAGTAGTCCACCATCAGTCCACCATCAGTCCACCATCAGTCCACCAGGAGTCCACCAGCAGTCCAACGGTTGTCCAGCATCAGTCCACCATCAGCCCAGCATCAGTCCACCAGCAGTCCAACGGTTGTCCAGCATCAGTCCACCAGCAGTCCACCAGCAGTCCACCATCAGTCCACCATCAGTCCACCAGTAGTCCACCATCAGTCCACCATCAGTCCACCAGTAGTCCACCATCAGTCCACCAGTATTCCACCATCAGTCCACCATCAGTCCACCAGTAGTCCACCATCAGTCCACCAGTAGTCCACCATCAGTCCACCAGTATTCCACCATCAGTCCACCATCAGTCCACCATCAGTCCACCAGTAGTCCACCATCAGTCCACCATCAGTCCACCAGGAGTCCACCATCAGTCCACCACCACTCCACCACCAGTCCACCACCAGCCCAGCATCAGTCCACCAGTAGTCCACCAGTAGTCCACCATCAGTCCACCATCAGTCCACCATCAGTCCACCAGTAGTCCACCATCAGTACACCAGTAGTCCACCATCAGTCCACCATCAGTCCACCAGTAGTCCACCAGTAGTCCACCATCAGTCCACCAGTAGTCCACCATCAGTCCACCATCAGTCCACCATCAGTCCACCAGTAGTCCACCAGCAGTCCACCAGTAGTCCACCATCAGTCCACCATCAGTCCACCATCAGTCCACCAGGAGTCCACCAGCAGTCCACCAGCAGTCCAACGGTTGTCCAGCATCAGTCCACCATCAGCCCAGCATCAGTCCACCAGCAGTCCAACGGTTGTCCAGCATCAGTCCACCAGCAGTCCACCAGCAGTCCACCAGCAGTCCACCAGTAGTCCACCAGTAGTCCACCATCAGTACACCATCAGTCCACCAGTAGTCCACCATCAGTCCACCAGCAGTCCAACGGTTGTCCAGCATCAGTCCACCATCAGTCCACCATCAGTCCACCAGTAGTCCACCAGCAGTCCAACGGTTGTCCAGCATCAGTCCAGCATCAGTCCAGCATCAGTCCACCATCAGTCCACCAGCAGTCCACCAGCAGTCCACCATCAGTCCACCAGTAGTCCACCATCAGTCCACCAGTAGTCCACCATCAGTCCACCATCAGTCCACCAGCAGTCCACCATCAGTCCACCATCAGTCCACCAGTAGTCCACCATCAGTCCACCATCAGTCCACCAGGAGTCCACCATCAGCCCACCAGGAGTCCACCAGGAGTCCACCATCAGTCCACCATCAGTCCACCAGGAGTCCACCAGGAGTCCACCATCAGCCCACCAGGAGTCCACCAGGAGTCCACCAGGAGTCCACCATCAGTCCACCATCAGTCCACCATCAGTCCACCAGGAGTCCACCATCAGTCCACCATCAGTCCACCATCAGTCCACCATCAGTCCACCAGGAGTCCACCAGGAGTCCACCAGGAGTCCACCATCAGTCCACCATCAGTCCACCAGGAGTCCACCATCAGTCCACCATCAGTCCACCAGGAGTCCACCATCGGTCCACCATCAGTCCACCATCAGTCCACCATCAGCCCACCATCAGCCCACCATCAGCCCACCATCAGCACACCATCAGTCCACCATCAGTCCACCAGGAGTCCACCATCAGTCCACCAGGAGTCCACCATCAGTCCACCATCAGTCCATCATCAGTCCACCATCAGTCCACCAGGAGTCCACCATCAGTCCACCAGGAGTCCACCAGCAGTCCACCAGCAGTCCACCATCAGTCCACCAGGAGTCCACCATCAGCCCACCATCAGCCCACCAGGAGTCCACCACCAGGAGTCCACCACCAGGAGTCCACCATCAGTCCACCATCAGTCCACCATCAGTCCACCAGGAGTCCACCATCAGCCCACCAGGAGTCCACCATCAGTCCACCATCAGTCCACCAGGAGTCCACCATCAGCCCACCATCAGCCCACCAGGAGTCCACCATCAGCCCACCATCAGCCCACCATCAGTCCACCATCAGCCCACCATCAGTCCACCATGAGTCCACCAGGAGTCCACCAGGAGTCCACCAGGAGTCCACCATCAGTCCACCATCAGTCCACCATCAGTCCACCAGGAATCCACCATCAGTCCACCAGGAGTCCACCATCAGTCCACCATCACTCCACCAGGAGTCCACCATCAGTCCACCATCAGTCCACCATCAGCCCAGCATCAGTCCACCAGCAGTCCAACGGTTGTCCACCAGCAGTCCACCAGCAGTCCACCAGTAGTCCACCATCAGTCCACCAGTAGTCCACCAGTAGTCCACCAGCAGTCCACCAGCAGTCCACCAGGAGTCCACCATCAGTCCACCATCAGTCCACCATCAGTCCACCAGGAGTCCACCAGGAGTCCACCAGGAGTCCACCATCAGTCCACCAGGAGTCCACCATCAGTCCACCATCAGTCCACCAGCAGCCCAGCATCAGTCCACCATCAGTCCAGCATCAGTCCACCATCAGTCCACCATCAGCCCAGCATCAGTCCACCAGCAGTCCACCAGTAGTCCACCATCAGTCCAGCATCAGTCCACCAGTAGTCCACCAGTAGTCCACCATCAGTCCACCATCAGTCCACCAGTAGTCCACCAGCAGTCCAACGGTTGTCCAGCATCAGTCCAGCAGCAGTCCACCATCAGTCCACCATCAGTCCACCAGTAGTCCACCATCAGTCCACCATCAGTCCACCAGCAGTCCACCATCAGTCCACCAGTAGTCCACCATCAGTCCACCATCAGTCCACCAGTATTCCACCGTCAGTCCACCATCAGTCCACCATCAGTCCACCAGTAGTCCACCAGCAGTCCAACGGTTGTCCAGCATCAGTCCAGCAGCAGTCCACCATCAGTCCACCATCAGTCCACCAGTAGTCCACCATCAGTCCACCATCAGTCCACCAGCAGTCCACCATCAGTCCACCAGTAGTCCACCATCAGTCCACCATCAGTCCACCAGTATTCCACCGTCAGTCCACCATCAGTCCACCAGTAGTCCACCATCAGTCCACCAGTGGTCCACCATCAGTCCACCATCAGTCCACCAGGAGTCCACCATCAGTCCACCATCAGTCCACCACCAGTCCACCATCAGCCCAGCATCAGTCCACCAGTAGTCCACCAGCAGTCCAACGGTTGTCCAGCATCAGTCCACCAGTAGTCCACCAGTAGTCCACCATCAGTCCACCAGTAGTCCACCATCAGTACACCAGTAGTCCACCATCAGTCCACCATCAGTCCACCATCAGTCCACCAGCAGTCCACCAGCAGTCCACCAGGAGTCCACCAGGAGTCCACCATCAGTCCACCAGGAGTCCACCATCAGTCCACCATCAGTCCACCAGGAGTCCACCATCAGTCCACCATCAGTCCACCAGGAGTCCACCAGCAGTCCAACGGTTGTCCAGCATCAGTCCACCATCAGCCCAGCATCAGTCCACCAGCAGTCCAACGGTTGTCCACCAGCAGTCCACCAGCAGTCCACCAGCAGTCCACCATCAGTCCACCAGGAGTCCACCATCAGTCCACCATCAGTCCACCAGGAGTCCACCATCAGTCCACCATCAGTCCACCAGGAGTCCACCATCAGTCCACCATCAGTCCACCAGGAGTCCACCATCAGTCCACCATCAGCCCAGCATCAGTCCACCAGTAGTCCACCAGCAGTCCAACGGTTGTCCAGCATCAGTCCACCAGCAGTCCACCATCAGTCCACCATCAGTCCACCATCAGTCCACCAGTATTCCACCATCAGTCCACCAGTAGTCCACCATCAGTCCACCATCAGTCCACCAGTAGTCCACCATCAGTCCACCAGTATTCCACCATCAGTCCACCATCAGTCCACCATCAGTCCACCATCAGTCCACCAGTAGTCCACCAGGAGTCCACCAGGAGTCCACCAGGAGTCCACCATCAGTCCACCATCAGTCCACCACCAGTCCACCATCAGCCCAGCATCAGTCCACCAGTAGTCCACCAGCAGTCCAACGGTTGTCCAGCATCAGTCCAGCATCAGTCCAGCATCAGTCCACCAGTAGTCCACCAGTAGTCCACCAGTAGTCCACCATCAGTCCACCATCAGTCCACCATCAGTCCACCAGTAGTCCACCATCAGTACACCAGTAGTCCACCATCAGTCCACCATCAGTCCACCAGTAGTCCACCATCAGTCCACCATCAGTCCACCAGGAGACCACCAGGAGTCCACCAGTAGTCCACCATCAGTCCACCAGTAGTCCACCATCAGTCCACCATCAGTCCACCAGTAGTCCACCAGCAGTCCACCAGTAGTCCACCATCAGTCCACCATCAGTCCACCATCAGTCCACCAGTAGTCCACCATCAGTCCACCATCAGTCCACCAGGAGTCCACCATCAGTCCACCAGGAGTCCACCAGCAGTCCACCAGCAGTCCAACGGTTGTCCAGCATCAGTCCACCATCAGCCCAGCATCAGTCCACCAGCAGTCCAACGGTGGTCCAGCATCAGTCCACCAGCAGTCCACCAGCAGTCCACCAGTAGTCCACCATCAGTCCACCATCAGTCCACCATCAGTCCACCAGCAGTCCACCAGCAGTCCACCAGTTGTCCAGCATCAGTCCAGCATCAGTCCACCATCAGTCCACCATCAGTCCACCAGTATTCCACCAGTATTCCACCATCAGTCCACCATCAGTCCACCAGTAGTCCACCAGTAGTCCACCATCAGTCCACCAGGAGTCCACCAGGAGTCCACCACCAGTCCACCATCAGTCCACCATCAGCCCAGCATCAGTCCACCAGTGGTCCACCAGTAGTCCACCATCAGTCCACCACCAGTCCACCATCAGCCCAGCATCAGTCCACCAGTAGTCCACCAGCAGTCCAACGGTTGTCCAGCATCAGTCCACCATCAGTCCACCATCAGTCCACCATCAGTCCACCAGTAGTCCACCAGCAGTCCAACGGTTGTCCAGCATCAGTCCACCATCAGTCCACCATCAGTCCACCATCAGTCCACCAGTAGTCCACCATCAGTCCACCAGTAGTCCGCCATCAGTCCACCATCAGTCCACCAGTAGTCCACCATCAGTCCACCATCAGTCCACCATCAGTCCACCATCAATCCACCAGTAGTCCACCATCAGTCCACCAGTAGTCCGCCATCAGTCCACCATCAGTCCACCAGTAGTCCACCATCAGTCCACCATCAGTCCACCATCAGTCCACCATCAGTCCACCAGCAGCCCAGCATCAGTCCACCAGCAGTCCACCAGCAGTCCAACGGTTGTCCAGCATCAGTCCACCAGCAGTCCACCAGCAGTCCACCAGCAGTCCACCAGTAGTCCACCATCAGTCCACCAGTAGTCCACCAGCAGTCCAACGGTTTTCCAGCATCAGTCCAGCATCAGTCCACCATCAGTCCACCATCAGTCCACCATCAGTCCACCATCATTCCACCATCAGTCCACCATCAGTCCACCAGTAGTCCACCATCAGTCCACCATCAGTCCACCATCAGTCCACCAGGAGTCCACCAGCAGTCCAACGGTTGTCCAGCATCAGTCCACCATCAGCCCAGCATCAGTCCACCAGCAGTCCAACGGTTGTCCAGCATCAGTCCACCAGCAGTCCACCAGCAGTCCACCATCAGTCCACCATCAGTCCACCAGTAGTCCACCATCAGTCCACCATCAGTCCACCAGTAGTCCACCATCAGTCCACCAGTATTCCACCATCAGTCCACCATCAGTCCACCATCAGTCCACCAGTAGTCCACCATCAGTCCACCAGTAGTCCACCATCAGTCCACCAGTATTCCACCATCAGTCCACCATCAGTCCACCATCAGTCCACCAGTAGTCCACCATCAGTCCACCATCAGTCCACCACCACTCCACCACCAGTCCACCACCAGCCCAGCATCAGTCCACCAGTAGTCCACCAGTAGTCCACCATCAGTCCACCATCAGTCCACCATCAGTCCACCAGTAGTCCACCATCAGTACACCAGTAGTCCACCATCAGTCCACCATCAGTCCACCAGTAGTCCACCAGTAGTCCACCATCAGTCCACCAGTAGTCCACCATCAGTCCACCATCAGTCCACCATCAGTCCACCAGTAGTCCACCAGCAGTCCACCAGTAGTCCACCATCAGTCCACCATCAGTCCACCATCAGTCCACCAGGAGTCCACCAGCAGTCCACCAGCAGTCCAACGGTTGTCCAGCATCAGTCCACCATCAGCCCAGCATCAGTCCACCAGCAGTCCAACGGTTGTCCAGCATCAGTCCACCAGCAGTCCACCAGCAGTCCACCAGCAGTCCAGCATCAGTCCACCATCAGTCCACCATCAGTCCACCAGTAGTCCACCAGTAGTCCACCATCAGTCCACCATCAGTCCACCAGTATTCCACCATCAGTCCACCATCAGTCCACCAGTAGTCCACCAGTAGTCCACCATCAGTCCACCAGGAGTCCACCATCAGTCCACCACCAGTCCACCACCAGTCCACCACCAGTCCACCATCAGTCCACCAGTAGTCCACCAGTAGTCCACCAGTAGTCCACCATCAGTCCACCAGTAGTCCACCATCAGTCCACCAGTAGTCCACCAGTAGTCCACCATCAGTCCACCAGGAGTCCACCATCAGTCCACCAGGAGTCCACCACCAGTCCACCATCAGTCCACCATCAGTCCACCAGTAGTCCACCATCAGTCCACCATCAGTCCACCAGTAGTCCACCAGTAGTCCACCATCAGTCCAACGGTTGTCCAGCATCAGTCCACCAGCATTCCACCAGCAGTCCAACGGTTGTCCAGCATCAGTCCACCAGCAGTCCACCAGCAGTCCACCAGTAGTCCACCAGTAGTCCACCATCAGTCCAACGGTTGTCCAGCATCTGTCCACCAGTAGTCCACCAGCAGTCCAACGGTTGTCCAGCATCAGTCCACCAGCAGTCCACCATCAGTCCACCATCAGTCCACCAGTAGTCCACCAGTAGTCCACCATCAGTCCACCAGTAGTCCACCATCAGTCCACCAGTAGTCCACCAGTAGTCCACCAGTAGTCCACCATCAGTCCACCAGTAGTCCACCATCAGTCCACCATCAGTCCACCAGTAGTCCACCAGTAGTCCACCAGTAGTCCACCATCAGTCCACCATCAGTCCACCAGTAGTCCACCATCAGTCCACCATCAGTCCACCATCAGTCCACCAGTAGTCCACCATCAGTCCACCATCAGTCCACCATCAGTCCACCATCAGTCCACCATCAGTCCACCAGTAGTCCACCATCAGTCCACCATCAGTCCACCATCAGTCCACCAGTAGTCCACCATCAGTCCACCATCAGTCCACCATCAGTCCACCAGTAGTCCGCCATCAGTCCGCCATCAGTCCGCCATCAGTCCACCATCAGTCCACCAGTAGTCCACCATCAGTCCACCATCAGCCCACCATCAGTCCACCATCAGCCCACCATCAGTCCACCATCAGCCCACCAGCAGTCCACCAGTAGTCCAGCAACAATTTAATTTCATGCTTGAGTTGTTCTCACTCTCATATATACGTCACTTTGGATAAAAGCTTCTACTACCTGACTACAGAATAGAATAGAATAGAATAGTTATCTGGCAACTTTGACAGATTAGAATAATTCACAAGGATTTGGTGAATTTGTATTAGTAGTCGCCATAGTGATGTCCTGGCAGAGGTGATGAAGCAGCAAAGCTTTACTGGATCCAGACTAACCGGACTTTTCCCCACAGACCAGAATCCTGAGGAGGATCAAGGACGAGTACGAGAGGCGAGGAGGGTTCATCAGGATCTTCCCCACTGCTGATACCTGGGAGCTTTACGGGTACTGTCCCCGTTCTCCACCTGGACTCCACCCTTACTCCACCTGTACTGTCCCCATTCTCCACCTGGACTCCACCCTTACTCCACCTGTGCTGTCCCCATTCTCCACCTTGACTCCACCCTTACTCCACCTGTACTGTCCCCGTTCTCCACCTGTACTCCACCTTTACTCCACCTGTACTGTCCCCATTCTCCACCTGGACTCCACCCTTACTCTACCTGTACTGTCCCTGGACTCCACCCTTACTCCACCTGTACTGTCCCCGTTCTCCACCTGGACTCCACCCTTACTCCACCTGTACTGTCCCCGTTCTCCACCTGTACTCCACCTGTACTGTCCCCGTTCTCCACCTGTACTCCACCCTTACTCCACCTGTACTGTCCCCGTTCTCCACCCTTACTCCACCCTTACTCCACCTGTACTGTCCCCGTTCTCCACCTGGACTCCACCCTTACTCCACCTGTACTGTCCCCGTTCTCCACCTGGACTCCACCCTTACTCCACCTGTACTGTCCCCATTCTCCACCTGGACTCCACCCTTACTCCACCTGTGCTGTCCCCATTCTCCACCTTGACTCCACCCTTACTCCACCTGTACTGTCCCCGTTCTCCACCTGTACTCCACCTTTACTCCACCTGTACTGTCCCCATTCTCCACCTGGACTCCACCCTTACTCTACCTGTACTGTCCCTGGACTCCACCCTTACTCCACCTGTACTGTCCCCGTTCTCCACCTGGACTCCACCCTTACTCCACCTGTACTGTCCCCGTTCTCCACCTGTACTCCACCTGTACTGTCCCCGTTCTCCACCTGGACTCCACCCTTACTCCACCTGTACTGTCCCCGTTCTCCACCTGTACTCCACCCTTACTCCACCTGTACTGTCCCCGTTCTCCACCCTTACTCCACCTGTACTGTCCCCGTTCTCCACCTGGACTCCACCCTTACTCCACCTGTACTGTCCCCGTTCTCCACCTGTACTCCACCTGTACTGTCCCCGTTCTCCACCTGGACTCCACCTGTACTGTCCCCGTTCTCCACCTGGACTCCACCCTTACTCCACCTGTACTGTCCCCGTTCTCCTCCTGGACTCCACCCTTACTCCACCTGTACTGTCCCCGTTCTCCACCTGGACTCCACCCTTACTCCACCTGTACTGTCCCCGTTCTCCACCTGGACTCCACCCTTACTCCACCTGTACTGTCCCCGTTCTCCACCTGGACTCCACCCTTACTCCACCTGTACTGTCCCCGTTCTCCACCTGTACTGTCCCTGGACTCCACCTGTACTGCCCTGGACTCCACCCTTACTCCACCTGTACTGTCCCCGTTCTCCACCCTTACTCCACCCTTACTCCACCTGTACTGTCCCTGGACTCCACCTGTACTGCCCTGGACTCCACCCTTACTCCACCTGTACTGTCCCTGGACTCCACCCTTACTCCACCTGTACTGTCCCCGTTCTCCACCTGGACTCCACCCTTACTCCACCTGTACTGTCCCCGTTCTCCACCTGTACTCCACCTGTACTGTCCCCGTTCTCCACCTGGACTCCACCTGTACTGTCCCCGTTCTCCACTTGGACTCCACCCTTACTCCACCTGTACTGTCCCCGTTCTCCACCTGGACTCCACCCTTACTCCACCTTTACTGTCCCCGTTCTCCACCTGGACTCCACCCTTACTCCACCTGTACTGTCCCCGTTCTCCACCTGGACTCCACCCTTACTCCACCTGTACCGTCCCCGTTCTCCACCTGGACTCCACCCTTACTCCACCTGTACCGTCCCCGTTCTCCACCTGGACTCCACCCTTACTCCACCTGTACTGTCCCCGTTCTCCACCTGGACTCCACCCTTACTCCACCTGTACTGTCCCCGTTCTCCACCTGTACTGTCCCCGTTCTCCACCTGGACTCCACCCTTACTCCACCTGTACTGTCCCCGTTCTCCACCTGGACTCCACCCTTACTCTACCTGTACTGTCCCTGGACTCCACCCTTACTCCACCTGTACTGTCCCCGTTCTCCACCCTTACTCCACCCTTACTCCACCTGTACTGTCCCTGGACTCCACCTGTACTGCCCTGGACTCCACCCTTACTCCACCTGTACTGTCCCTGGACTCCACCCTTACTCCACCTGTACTGTCCCCGTTCTCCACCTGGACTCCACCCTTACTCCACCTGTACTGTCCCCGTTCTCCACCTGTACTCCACCTGTACTGTCCCCGTTCTCCACCTGGACTCCACCTGTACTGTCCCCGTTCTCCACTTGGACTCCACCCTTACTCCACCTGTACTGTCCCCGTTCTCCACCTGGACTCCACCCTTACTCCACCTTTACTGTCCCCGTTTTCCACCTGGACTCCACCCTTACTCCACCTGTACTGTCCCCGTTCTCCACCTGGACTCCACCCTTACTCCACCTGTACCGTCCCCGTTCTCCACCTGGACTCCACCCTTACTCCACCTGTACCGTCCCCGTTCTCCACCTGGACTCCACCCTTACTCCACCTGTACTGTCCCCGTTCTCCACCTGGACTCCACCCTTACTCCACCTGTACTGTCCCCGTTCTCCACCTGTACTGTCCCCGTTCTCCACCTGGACTCCACCCTTGCTCCACCTGTACTGTCCCCGTTCTCCACCTGGACTCCACCCTTACTCTACCTGTACTGTCCCTGGACTCCACCCTTACTCCACCTGTACTGTCCCCGTTCTCCACCTGGACTCCACCCTTACTCCACCTGTACTGTACCTGGACTCCACCCTTACTCCACCTGTACTGTCCCCGTTCTCCACCTGGACTCCACCCTTACTCCACCTGTACTGTCCCCGTTCTCCACCTGGACTCCACCCTTACTCCACCTGTACTGTCCCCGTTCTCCTCCTGGACTCCACCCTTACTCCACCTTTACTGTCCCCGTTCTCCACCTGTACTCCACCCTTACTCCACCTGTACTGTCCCTGGACTCCACCCTTACTCCACCTGTACTGTCCCCGTTCTCCACCCTTACTCCACCCTTACTCCACCTGTACTGTCCCTGGACTCCACCCTTACTCCACCTGTACTGTCCCCGTTCTCCACCTGGACTCCACCCTTACTCCACCTGTACTGTCCCCGTTCTCCACCTGGACTCCACCCTTACTCCACCTGTACTGTCCCCGTTCTCCACCTGGACTCCACCCTTACTCCACCTGTACTGCCCTGGACTCCACCCTTACTCCACCTGTACTGTCCCCGTTCTCCACCCTTACTCCACCCTTACTCCACCTGTACTGTCCCTGGACTCCACCTGTACTGCCCTGGACTCCACCCTTACTCCACCTGTACTGTCCCTGGACTCCACCCTTACTCCACCTGTACTGTCCCCGTTCTCCACCTGGACTCCACCCTTACTCCACCTGTACTGTCCCCGTTCTCCACCTGTACTCCACCTGTACTGTCCCCGTTCTCCACCTGGACTCCACCTGTACTGTCCCCGTTCTCCACTTGGACTCCACCCTTACTCCACCTGTACTGTCCCCGTTCTCCACCTGGACTCCACCTTTACTGTCCCCGTTCTCCACCTGGACTCCACCCTTACTCCACCTGTACTGTCCCCGTTCTCCACCTGGACTCCACCCTTACTCCACCTGTACCGTCCCCGTTCTCCACCTGGACTCCACCCTTACTCCACCTGTACCGTCCCCGTTCTCCACCTGGACTCCACCCTTACTCCACCTGTACTGTCCCCGTTCTCCACCTGGACTCCACCCTTACTCCACCTGTACTGTCCCCGTTCTCCACCTGTACTGTCCCCGTTCTCCACCTGGACTCCACCCTTACTCCACCTGTACTGTCCCCGTTCTCCACCTGGACTCCACCCTTACTCCACCTGTACTGTCCCCGTTCTCCACCTGGACTCCACCCTTAGTCCACCTTTACCGTCCCCGTTCTCCACCTGGACTCCACCCTTACTCCACCTGTACTGTCCCCGTTTTCCACCTGGACTCCACCCTTACTCCACCTGTACTGTCCCCGTTCTCCACCTGGACTCCACCTGTACTGTCCCCGTTCTCCACCTGTACTGTCCCCGTTCTCCACCTGGACTCCACCCTTACTCCACCTGTACTGTCCCCGTTCTCCACCTGGACTCCACCCTTACTCCACCTGTACTGTCCCCGTTCTCCTCCTGGACTCCACCCTTACTCCACCTGTACTGTACCTGGACTCCACCCTTACTCCACCTGTACTGTCCCCGTTCTCCACCTGGACTCCACCCTTACTCCACCTGTACTGTCCCCGTTCTCCACCTGGACTCCACCCTTACTCCACCTGTACTGTCCCCGTTCTCCACCTGGACTCCACCCTCACTCCACCTGTACTGTCCCCGTTCTCCACCTGGACTCCACCCTTACTCCACCTGTACTGTCCCTGGACTCCACCCTTACTCCACCTGTACTGTCCCTGGACTCCACCCTTACTCCACCTGTACTGTCCCCGTTCTCCACCTGTACTCCACCCTTACTCCACCTGTACTGTCCCTGGACTCCACCCTTACTCCACCTGTACTGTCCCCGTTCTCCACCTGGACTCCACCCTTACTCCACCTGTACTGTCCCCATTCTCCACCTGGACTCCACCCTTACTCCACCTGTATTGTCTCCGTTCTCCACCTGGACTCCACCCTTACTCCACCTGTACTGTCCCCGTTCTCCACCTGTACTCCACCTGTACTGTCCCCGTTCTCCACCTGGACTCCACCCTTACTCCACCTGTAATGTCCCCGTTCTCCACCTGGACTCCACCTGTACTGTCCCCGTTCTCCACCTGGACTCCACCGTTACTCCACCTGTACTGTCCCCGTTCTCCACCTGGACTCCACCCTTACTCCACCTGTACTGTCCCCGTTCTCCACCTGTACTCCACCCTTACTCCACCTGTACTGTCCCCGTTCTCCACCTGGACTCCACCCTTACTCCACCTGTACTGTCCCCGTTCTCCACCTGGACTCCACCCTTACTCCACCTGTACTGTCCCCGTTCTCCACCTGGACTCCACCCTCACTCCACCTGTACTGTCCCCGTTCTCCACCTGGACTCCACCCTTACTCCACCTGTACTGTCCCTGGACTCCACCCTTACTCCACCTGTACTGTCCCTGGACTCCACCCTTACTCCACCTGTACTGTCCCCGTTCTCCACCTGTACTCCACCCTTACTCCACCTGTACTGTCCCTGGACTCCACCCTTACTCCACCTGTACTGTACCTTTTCTCCACCTGGACTCCACCCTTACTCCACCTGTACTGTCCCCGTTCTCCACCTGGACTCCACCCTTACTCCACCTGTACTGTCCCCGTTCTCCACCTGGACTCCACCCTTACTCCACCTGTACTGTCCCCGTTCTCCACCTGGACTCCACCTTTACTCCACCTGTACTGTCCCCGTTCTCCACCTGTACTCCACCCTTACTCCACCTGTACTGTCCCTGGACTCCACCCTTACTCCACCTGTACTGTCCCCGTTCTCCACCTGTACTCCACCCTTACTCCACCTGTACTGTCCCTGGACTCCACCCTTACTCCACCTGTACTGTCCCCGTTCTCCACCTGGACTCCACCCTTACTCCACCTGTACTGTCCCCGTTCTCCACCTGGACTCCACCCTTACTCCACCTGTACTGTCCCCGTTCTCCACCTGTACTGTCCCTGGACTCCACCCTTACTCCACCTGTACTGTCCCCGGACTCCACCCTTACTCCACCTGTACTGTACCTGGACTCCACCCTTACTCCACCTGTACTGTCCCCGTTCTCCACCTGTACTGTCCCTGGACTCCACCCTTACTCCACCTGTACTGTCCCCGTTCTCCACCTCTACTGTCCCCGTTCTCCACCTGTACTGTCCCCGTTCTCCACCTGGACTCCACCCTTACTCCACCTGTACTGTCCCCGTCCTCCACCTGTTCTGTCCCCATTCTCCACCTGTACTGTCCCCATTCTCCACCTGTACTCCTTCATAACTCCACCTGACCTCCACTTATAGTCCCTCTTTACTCCACCTGTGAGCGTGGGGATGGATGATTTACAACCATCAAACTTTGAGTTTTCTGTGGCTAAGAGCTAACAAAGCTAATCTGCAGCTAACAAAGTTAACCAGGAGCTAACAAAGCTAACCTGGAGCTAACAAAGCTAACCTGGAGCTAACAAAGCTAACATGGAGCTAATAAAGCCAACTAGGAGCTAACAAAGCTAACCGGGACCTAACAAAGCTAACCTGGACCTAACAAAGCTAACCTGGACCTAACAAAGGCAAACTGGAGCTAACAAAGCTAACCTGGACCTAACAAAGCTAACCTGGACCTAACAAAGGCAAACTGGAGCTAACAAAGCTAACCTGGAGCTAACAAAGCTAACCTGGAGCTAACAAAGCTAAACAGAGGGCAAACAATGCTAACCTGAAGCTAACAAAGCTAACCTGGAGCTAACAAAGCTAAACAGAGGGCAAACAATGCTAACCTGGAGCTAACAAAGCTAACCTGGAGTGTTGATGGAGGTAAACCTGTGCAAGGTAAAATGTTTTTGTAGCACATCGTAAACATATTTCTTTCTGCTCTGAAGTTGTTTTTTTTTGACACCATGGGGATTCTCTCTGATCTGGAGTCCCTAGATGATGTGGGGGGAAGTGCATCCACCGGAGTTTCTGCTGGAGTGGACCATGGGAATAACTGCTTTCTTGAGGGAATCCATGGGTCTCTGGAGATGGAGTCCGGTTGGGACCGAACTCATGATTTTCTTGTTCTTATCTTGTCAGGGGATTTCTGGAGTCCAAGACGTCGCTGAACTTCATGCTGGCAAGCAAACTTTTCCAGGGAAGGTAAGAATTTCCTGATTATTCCGGCTTTGCTTGGGTTCTGTTTCTGCAGATATCTGTTGCTATGGTGACAGTCTGGATGCACGAGATAAACTGAAGCATATTAACAACCGAATTTTGTGCCATTTATTTCCTTCTGGCATCTTGGGATCTGGATCAGCATCTAGATCTAAGTCAGGATTAGAATCTGGACTTCAGGATCTGAATCAGGATTTTATTCAGGGTCAGGGCTTCTTGATCAGGGCCTGGATCTCTGGATCTAGATCTGGAGGAGCTGCTTGGTCCTGGATGACATGAACCTGATCTGTGTTCCAGGAAGGAGACGGGCCATGGCGGTCATGTTGTCCAGTATGAGAAGAAGTTGCCGTCTCTGGAGACCAGAAGAAGAAGGCGGCGTCACCCGACTCACTGCTGTGCTGCGAGGAGGAACAAACCAGGTCCATCATAATCACCAGCTGGGATCACTGGGTGCAGAAACCCGACAGTCCTGGAGTTTCATGTTTCTCTGCTGCAGGGAAGGAGCTCAGAGGGGATGAGAAGGACCATCTGATGAAGTCTGTCAGGAAACAGGAGGACTCCAGTTGTGAGGCCAACACGCTCCAGGCCATGCCCCAGGCCACACCCCAAGCCACGCCCACAGTCAACCTGCTCAGCATCCTTCAAGACGGCTGGGAGCTCAGGTCAGTTTGCAAAAACCATTAGATCCTCGGATTGATTGAAAGCAAAATATGGTCCCTACTCTGCTGGTTGGATCCCATCAACAGGAAACTCAAACCTTTTAAATTGGTATCTGAGTCAACTCCCAGATTTCCACGGAATATCTGGAAAAACTGCTCGATATTATATAATTCCTTCCTGCTAAAGTAGAGAGTAGATTTCAACTCTGGGAAAACTTCATTCTCACAAATAACAGATAATAAAGGAATATAGACCTTCAACAACTTAAAAACCATTTTAACCTGGAGAAGCACATTTTTTTCTCCATTAAAACATGATGATAATAAAAACATTAAGTGGAATACACATGATCAAAATACTTATGGAGGTACACAAAGTTAACGCCACTGGTAAACTGAACTCCAAATACCTCCAAGCAGCTGGAGCGAGGTTTCTCCTCCATGCACAGTGGGCATGGAAAGTTTGGGCACCCCTGGTTTAAAAAAAAAAAAATAAATAAAAAGACAGATTTTATTTTATTTGGAAATGGGAAAAGTAATATACCTGTACAACTAACTATTATTAACAGTAACAGTGGGAACTTCCAACAAATCACATTTTTAGGAGTTGTTCTGGATGAAAAGATGTCTGGGAAACCACATATAGGTTATTTACAGACAGGTTGCTAAATGTGTTGCTGTAATGAAAAGACTCAGTTATGTGTTGAATGCTGTGTGTGTACTCCACCATCCATTTGTCATGTCATAATTAAACTGTTGCAGAGAGGTATGGGGGGAACTGCAACAAGACACCATTATTACCATTATACCATTATTTACTCGACAGAAAAAAGCATTAGAACAGTTCACAAAGTTCAATAGAATCACGATAAAAATCAACTTTTCATCAACACATTTGGTTTAAAAGAGACCTAGTAAATGATAAAACTGCGCAAATTATATTTAAAAACATCAAAAACTCTTTTCCAGCCAATATTCAAAAGATATAGTTGGACTCACCTCGACGCATGGCTTGGGCTCTGGAACCAGAACCCTCGAGAGGGGCTGGACTTTCTTCCACTCTGGAGTTGCTCATGGTGAGAGGCGCCGAGCAGGTGTGGGCATTCTCATCAGCCCCCAGCTTGGTGCCTGCACGTTGGGGTTTACCCCGGTGGATGAAAGGGTAGTTTCCCTCCGCCTCCGGGTGGGGGGACGGGTCCTGACTGTTGTCTGTGCTTATGCACCGAACAGCAGTTCAGAGTACCCACCCTTTCTGGGGTCCTTGGAGGGAGTGCTGGAGGGTGCTCCTTCTGGGGACTCCATTGTTCTGCTGGGGGACTTCAATGCTCACGTGGGCAATGACAGTGAGACCTGGAGGGGAGTGATTGGGAGGCATGGTCCCCCCCCCCCCCTCTGAACCCAAATGGTGTTTTGTTATTGGACTTCTGTGCTCGTCATGGATTGTCCATAACGAACACCATGTTCCAGCATAAGAGTGTCCATATGTACACCTGGCATCAGGATTCCCTGGGCCGCAGTTCGATGATTTTGTAGTCGTATCGTCGGACCTGCGGCCACATGCCTTGGACACTCGGGTGAAGAGGGGGGCGGAGCTTCAACTGATCACCACCTGGTGGTGAGTTGGCTCAGATGGTGGGGGAGGAAGCCGGTCAGAGCTGGCAGGCCCAAACGTGTTGTGAGGGTCTGCTGGGAACGTCTGGCTGAGTCCCCCGTCAGAGCGAGCTTCAACTCCCACCTTCAGCAGAGCTTCAACCATGTCCCGAGTGAGGCGGGGGACATTGAGTCTGAATGGGCTGTGTTCCGTGCCTCTATTGCTGAGGCGGCCGGCCGGAGCTGTGGCTGTAAGGTCGCTGGTGCCTGTCGTGGCGGTAATCCCAGGACTCGTTGGTGGACACCAGCAGTGAGGGATGCCGTCAAGCTGAAGAAGGAGTCCTATCGGGCCTTCTTGGCCTGTGGGACTCTGGAGGCAGCTGATGGGTACCGGCGGGCTAAGCGGCATGCGGCTTCGGCTGTTGCCGAGGCAAAAACTCGGGCATGGAAGGAGTTCGGCGAGGCCATGGAGAAAGACTTCCGGACGGCTTCGAGGAGATTCTGGGTTTGGGCTGGCCTGACTGAGGGGTGAACTCTGCTGGCTCTGGGGGTGGCTGGGTCGACTGTGTCTGGGGAATGGTGGGGGATGGTAGCTGTGGGGGCCCTGATCGAGGCCTTGCTAGTCTCTGCCCCCCCAGGGGCATCCCACATGTTGGGAAGGAAAGATGAGGGCGTGCGGTAGCGAATGGATAGTGGATGGAATGTAAGAGAGTAGAGGTGGGGTGGGGTCCTGTGCCCGGGGAGCGCAGCGGGTGCTCTGGGGTGTGGCCTGGCTGCCGCTCGGCAGCGGTCTGGGGATCCTGGTTTTCTATTGGTGTGGACTAGGCCCTCCACCCCACGGGGGTGGGGGGTTGCCTTCGGGCTCTTGGGGCCCTGGGGCCCGCGCTCTGTCCGCCCTTGGTGGCCGGCGCCTGCCGGTCTGGGCCCGCCGGGGTCTGGTCCCCCTGACTGCTGGGGCCCCCCAGGTGGGTCCAAAGCTGGCTCCGGGGTGGGTTGGTTGGATGGATCCTGTGCCTGGGGGTGACTGCTGGCTACCTGGGTCTCGGGGTCCTCCTGGCATGCTTCTTGCCTTTGTGTGGGCGGGGCCACATTGGCATGATCTCTCTTCTCTGAACACGTTCCACTCTGCATGTTCTGCATGTGACACAGTCACTGAGTCGTCTGCAGGATTATTCACTAACAGCAGCTAGTTTTCTTTGTCTCCTATTAATATTTAACCTGATAGTTTATAGTGCTCTTGACACTTGATAGCTTAGTCCTCCACAGGGGGAATATGAATCTGAGATCGGCCTGTTTGTGTCTATGTGTGTGAATGTGTATGTACATGCGTCTATATAGATGAATACGTATGGGTATATATGCGTATGTTCATGCAAATGTCTGTTGTTGTTTTTTTTCTTTCTTTCTCTCTCTCTTTTCCTCTCTCTATGAGGTGTTTTCTTTCTCTTTCCCTGTGTCTTTCTGTCTCTCTTCTATCTTCTCCGGTCTGGTCCAGCAGTAGAAACGCTGTATTACAGTTATACAAAATAAATAAAGATATAACATAAGAATCCAGAAAATCAAGGGGATCATCATACCAGTAATGCTCCCCTTGGCAAAGTAAATCTGCTCAGCAGAACAGCATCCAGACCATCATTCTGCTGCTTAAATGCTGGACAAGACACGAATTTGAAAGAAAGGAAAAAAAAGTGTAATCTGTAGTTTGGCGCCTTTTGGAGATTTTCCTGCTTTTGTTGGCTTCTGTTTGCACATTAAAATGAATTTTTACCAGGGGTCCCAAACTTTCCATCCCCACTGTATGTCTAAATAAGATGGGAAAAGGAGACTGATGCAGTGGGGAGGACTGGCTCAACAAGTGTAAAACACACTCATCCACTTCTAGCTGCGGTGTGTGGAGAGAAAAACATGCAGAGGTTCTTCATTAGGGTTCCAAAGCAACAGACCTGAGCTTGGTTCCTGCTGGAGGACGTGCAGGAAAACAGTCTGTTTCCAGGAGCGTACTACACTTTGGGGAAAGTGTGATCAAAGAAGTTAGATCACTTCTTTAGTCTGCTTGTTCAGTTTTCTCTATTTTCCAGCTGGCATTAGGAAACAGGACAGATACTTGATACCAATGCTGATAACCAGAGAATGTCTTAGAGCCTCCATCTATTGTAGAAGTGAGATCATAGAGATATACGTGATGGAGCGTCTGAGCTTCTCCTGAGGTCTATAAGTAGTAAGTTTGACAGATTCTGGGAACCCTGGACAGCCTGTTTGAACTCAAAGCGGTGAGAGCTTATTCTACTCCATGCAGATGTATAAATCTATGTGAAATCTTCCCTCTGCTGCTGCCAAGACCCTCACTGAACACCATGCACCGGTTCTTGTCTCAGCAGCTCCGCTTTGATTGACAACCAAAGCAAATTCATGACTTCATGTATGGACCTGTCTGGTAGCATCACTCTTCTTATCTGTCTGTTTTATGTCGGTTCCATGTAAAAAAATATCTGAAAACAATAAAAACAGTACTGAAAACAGTAAAAAAAAAAAACGATTCTGGTCAACCCACACATCCTCCTGACTGATCTGCTTCATTGGATTCCAGCTGAAATTCACTCCATGACACCAAACAGAACTTCCAGCAACTTTTTATCATACTCTTTACAGATTCTTTCTGTTTTCTCCCCTCCTGCTCCTCCTCCTGCTCCTCAGTAAGGTCCAGGCTCGGATCTCCTTCTCTTCATACCTGCAGCAGGTCCAGCAGAGGCTGTTGTTGGAGAACCAGAGCAGTTCTGCAGCATCGTGTTCGCACAGAGATGACTATCAGATGGTAAAGTCTTCCTTCACCCTGCTGTCAGTCTTCTGCAGAAGGTCCAACATGTCTCCTGTCCTGTTTTTCCACACAGGAGCTGGTGGTCCGCTTCCTGAGAAGAGCTGCCAGTAACCTGCAGCACGACCTGAAGGTGGTCTTACCCAGCTGCCAGCTCCCTGTCCAAGACCGCCGCCGCATCCTGGCCCACCAGTTAGGACAGTTCATCCACTGTTACAACATGGTACCAACGTGTTCCACAACCCGTCACAACATGGCGCTCCTCCTCTTCATCATCATCTACTTTTTCTTTCATTTCTGTTCTTGCCGTCCTGTCAGGAAACTGAGCGGATGGGGAGGAAGCAGGAGGGTGGTGAGGAGCAGCGTTGTGTTGACAGCTGTGTGTTTCAGGAGTACATTTCCACTGCCAGGTTAGTAAAACACACCTGAAACACCTGCTTTTCCTTCACCTGCTGACATCCGTCTCGGATTTTCCAGCGAAAACCATCTGGAAGAGGTCCTGACGTTCTACATGCAGAAGGAGAAATCAGCCACTGTCTTCCTGGGAACGAGAATCCGAGCTGTTGGGAAAGACCTTCACGGCAGATCCTTCGTGGAAGACCCAGGCGACGGTGAGACTTCCTACCTCTGCTTCATGCTGAACAGGCAGCAGAAGAAACTCTGATGGATTCTCTTCCTGTGAACAGCTGTGGACGGACCAGGTCCAGAGTCTTCCCAGAAGACCATGGAAGATCTCTGCGTGTCGGCTGCAGACCTGCAGGTGGAGGCTAGAGCTACTAAAACTCACCCTTTCTCCAGCTTTCCTTGGACTCCGGGCTCCACCCAGGTTCCAGCCGCCCTTCCTCTTCACTGCCCGCCGCCGCCACCTCCTCCTCAGCCTCCATCATACTCTCAGTCTCTGGCTAAATCCCACCTCTGTCCCTCTGAGAGCCTCTCTGACCCCCCGCCTTACTCCTCTGCCCTCCTGGTCTCCCGGCGAGCAGTGAGGCCGGCATCGTCAGCGAACAGCGGAGTGACCTCCTCAGCTCCAGCTGCTGCTCGCATCTACAGCCAGATGCTCTGCAGACCAGCATGCGCAGAACCAGGTAGTCTTCCTGCTCCACCTGCCGCTGTCAAACCAAACCACAGGAATGTCAGCGCCTTTCTGGTTTTCAGGGGCCAGGAGGACCAGTTCCAGTCGAGTGAAGTCCAGCTCAGTGGGAGCTCTCGGAGAACTACAGCGTCTGTCCGCTCAGGCCCAGTCCAACCAGCAGGCATTTGTCTCAGCCCTGCAAAGACTGGCCGACAAACAGGCTGCTCGCCACTGCTCAAGCTCCGCCCATATCAGCCTGCTGACGCAGCACGTAAGGCGACCCGGTCCCAGCATGTGATCTGGATCAGATACAGGATCAATATCCATTTTAGAATCACTGCCAATCAGATCAGATCAGACTGAACAGCCAAAATGTCATTTTCTTCCTGATCAATCACACATTTCCATGAATCCAGGAACTCTGAAGCTCATTCTGGATGTAAAAATGTTTGTTTCTAACCTTTCTTCTGGTTAGCCTCGTTACTAGTTAGTTAAAGTGACCGGGTCAGTCTGGTCCCAATTAACCAGTTTCTCGGTTTTTCCTGCGATTCTTCCTCTCCCACAGCTGACCAGCCTGAACCGGACTAACAGGATGCACAACGAAGGTCTGAACCCAAAAGCTGCTGCAGGCCAGGTGGGGCCAGCCCATGGAGCACCAAGCCAGGTGGGACCAGGCCATGGAGGACCAGGCCATGGAGGACCAGGCCATGGAGGACCAGGCCAGGTGGGACCAGGCCAGGTGGGACCAGGCCATGGAGCACCAGGCCATGGAGCACCAAGCCAGGTGGGACCAGGCCATGGAGGATCCTTTCATCGTGGAAAGTACAATCTGAGCAGCTCAGGGTGAGTTCAGGATGTTCTGATCCATGACATTCGCCTTTTAGTTTAGTTTGTTCAAGCCTTTTTTTATTGCATTTGTTTCCTAGAATAGTTAATAAATGTTCGGTTTTACACATTGACCTATACTCTTGCACATGTAACTTTATTTAAACATGTTTTGTCCCTGTTTGAAAATAAAAATAAAATCACAATACAAAAAGGAGAGCATTTGGAACCAAACAGAATCAATTCCAGGATTCAATGTAACAAAGACAAGCTGGGATCTGTAGCTTTCATCAGCACGAACAGCCAAGTTTTGTTGGTTTAGAAATGATCTTTTCCTCTCTGGTCCCAGATGGAATTAGAGACCGGAGAGAAGTTTTTATTTTAAAAAAGGCTTAAACAGACAACTGGTCTTTGTCAAAATACAACAAAAATACATCCTATTCCCCAACCCCCCATTTACTACATGGGGCTACACTATATAGCACACTACGTAGTCAACTTGTTTTGTTGATGATTCAGACAGAAAGCTGGCTATTTTTTTCATAGCAGATCACGTGACTACCAACTGTCACCATGGCAACCACCACGCATCATTCCAAATCCAATCCAAACTCATGAAAATGTTTTATTTTCTTGTCCTGAAATTTATCTTTTCTTTGTTGCATATTTATTAAAAAAAAATAAGGATATAAAATGAATGATCTGTAGTGTTTTCTTAACCTGCTTTGACCTTCATGCCACTTGCGCCACTTCAAGTTCCTGCTCGCAATGCTTTATTGGCCCGTATAGTGACCATTGATGCGCACTACTTTTTAAGATGCATTGTGGGTCATTTTGAGTGCACTGCTTTTTTCTCTGGATATTCAGACATTCCTAGAAAATGGGGTGAGCACTATATAGGGCACTATATAGGAATAGGGTGGATATTCGGACACAGACCATGTGATAGTCTGTCAAACTGGATTATCGGGACTGGACAAGTATCCAGACATGTAGACTTAGAATTATTGTAGTAGAAATTCTTCATTCAACAAACGGTGAGAAATTTAAAGGAAACAGAGTATGTAGAGCTGGAAACCTGGGTATGCATCCCTCCAACCAATCCCTACAAACACCCAACCGATTCCTACATTTGCCCAACCGATTCCTACATTTGTCCAACCAATCCCTACATCCCTCTAACCGATCCCTACATCCCTCCAACCGATTCCTACATTTGCCCAACCGATTCCTACATTTGTCCAACCAATCCCTACATCCCTTTAACTGATCCCTACATCCCTCCAACCAATCCCTACATCCCTTTAACTGATCCCTACATCCCTCCAACCAATCCCTACATCCCTTTAACTGATCCCTACATCCCTCCAACCAATCCCTACATCCCTTTAACTGATCCCTACATCCCTCCAACCAATTCCTACATCCCTTCAACTGATCCCTACATCCCTCCAACCAATCCCTACATCCCTTTAACTGATCCCTACATCCCTCCAACCAATCCCTACATCCCTTCAACTGATCCCTACATCCCTCCAACCAATCCCTACATCCCTTTAACTGATCCCTACATCCCTCCAACCAATCCCTACATCCCTTTAACTGATCCCTACATCCCTCCAACCAATCCCTACATCCCTTTAACTGATCCCTACATCCCTCCAACCAATCCCTACATCCCTTCAACTGATCCCTACATCCCTCCAACCAATCCCTACATCCCTTCAACTGATCCCTACATCCCTCCAACCAATCCCTACATCCCTTTAACTGATCCCTACATCCCTCCAACCAATCCCTACATCCCTACATCCCGTCAACCAATCCTTAGTTTCCCTGCTGTAACACACCTGGCACACATCAGACCTACTTAGCAGACTTGTACAGAGCTTGACATCAAACTCTGCACAAGTCTACTAATTAGCCATTGATTAGATTTAGGTGTGTTGCAGCAGGGAATCTAAACATTTGCAGGATTGTGGCACTCGAGGACCGGAGTTGTCTACCCCCGCTCTAGATGGTAACAATGATACACGATAACACCATTATTCATCACATCTTCATCACCATCACTACCATGTTGCTAAGCGACCTCTATTTTCACCTGGACATGATGATGAAGACACTTCCTGTCAGACTTTCCACCAATCAGAGAGCTTAAACTGACAGTAACGTCCAATCAGGAGCAGCCAAAGATCAACAAGTGATGAGAAAAGCAGGAAAATAATGATCCTCTATGGCTGGAATAAAGCCAAGAAGACGTTTGGGATGCAGCTGAGGTGTTTCTGGACCAGACTGGGCTTAAAGCCTGAGATTGTAGACAGTAAAGTGGGTTGTCCAGTTTCTGGAGGTTCTAGCAGGTTGTGTCCTGGCTTAACACAACACTCTGCCCTTATTGGCTGCCATGTTTCCATCAGTCTGTCCCAGGAGGCTGAGTGTACGTGTATGTTTACCAAATAAATCTGATCTGTTACCAAATGCATATGTTCTTCCTCCAGACTGACTCGACAGCAACCCTCCTCTTCATCCACCTTCTCCTGACACCTGAGAAGCCTCCTCCCATCTCAGCTTCTCCTCACCAACATCTAGACTGAAGAGGATCACGTCCTACCAGACCTTCCTCATCACGTCCCGTTCCAGCTGCAGGGTGATGAACACCTTTTCCAACATACCGATCTGAAACCAGGTCTGGAACTGGAGACTGAAGCTGGAAGCGGCCTGTCAGGGCTCTGATTGGCTAGAAGCGGCCCGTCAGGGATCTGGTTCGCTGGAAGCGGCCTGTCAGGGCTCTGATTGGCTAGAAGCGGCCCGTCAGGGATCTGGTTCGCTGGAAGCGGCCTGTCAGGGCTCTGATTGGCTGGAAGCGGCCCGTCAGGGCTCTGATTGGCTAGAAGCGGCCCGTCAGGGATCTGATTCGCTGGAAGCGGCCCGTCAGGGCTCTGATTGGCTAGAAGCGGCCCGTCAGGGATCTGATTCGCTGGAAGCGGCCCGTCAGGGCTCTGATTGGCTAGAAGCGGCCCGTCAGGGATCTGATTCGCTGGAAGCGGCCCGTCAGGGCTCTGATTGGCTAGAAGCGGCCCGTCAGGGATCTGATTCGCTGGAAGCGGCCTGTCAGGGCTCTGATTGGCTAGAAGCGGCCCGTCAGGGATCTGATTGGCTAGAAGCGGCCCGTCAGGGATCTGATTCGCTGGAAGCGGCCCGTCAGGGATCTGGTTCGCTGGAAGCGGCCTGTCAGGGCTCTGATTGGCTAGAAGCAGCATGGTGTGAATGTTCAGGCGACTTCTGTGGTCAGCATTCAATTGAACTTTTCTTACGTCTGTCAGCTGATTTCTGCTGATACCAGATCAATCCACTCCTGATCAGTTGCTGTTTTATCTGATATTTATTGTGATTGTCGATCAATACGTCCAAATATTGTTTTCATGAACTTCTGTCTTCCTGTGAAATAAATCAGAACAATTCAGGTTTTTGTGTAGAAGAAACACCGTCCAATCAGAGAGCAGCTTGTAGCATGGAGGACATGACTGCAACCGAACACCTGACCCGTCTCCAGACCTGTTCCCGTCTCCAGACCCGTTCCCGTCTCCAGACCCGTTCCCGTCTCCAGACCCGTTCCCGTCTCCAGACCTGGTCAAGTCTCCAGACCCGTTCCCGTCTCCAGACCCGTTCCCGTCTCCAGACCTGGTCAAGTCTCCAGACCCGTTCCCGTCTCCAGACCCGTTCCCGTCTCCAGACCTGGTCAAGTCTCCAGACCCGTTCCCGTCTCCAGACCTGGTCAAGTCTCCAGACCCGTTCCCGTCTCCAGACCTGGTCAAGTCTCCAGACCCGTTCCCGTCTCCAGACCTGGTCAAGTCTCCAGACCCGTTCCCGTCTCCAGACCCGTTCCCGTCTCCAGACCTGTTCCCGTCTCCAGACCCGTTCCCGTCTCCAGACCCGTTCCCGTCTCCAGACCCGTTCCCGTCTCCAGACCCGTTCCCGTCTCCAGACCTGGTCAAGTCTCCAGACCCGTTCCCGTCTCCAGACCCGTTCCCGTCTCCAGACCTGGTCAAGTCTCCAGACCCGTTCCCGTCTCCAGACCTGTTCCCGTCTCCAGACCTGGTCAAGTCTCCAGACCCGTTCCCGTCTCCAGACCTGGTCAAGTCTCCAGACCCGTTCCCGTCTCCAGACCCGTTCCCGTCTCCAGACCTGTTCCCGTCTCCAGACCCGTTCCCGTCTCCAGACCTGTTCCCGTCTCCAGACCTGTTCCCGTCTCCAGACCTGGTCAAGTCTCCAGACCCGTTCCCGTCTCCAGACCTGGTCAAGTCTCCAGACCCGTTCCCGTCTCCAGACCTGTTCCCGTCTCCAGACCCGTTCCCGTCTCCAGACCCGTTCCCGTCTCCAGACCCGTTCCCGTCTCCAGACCTGGTCAAGTCTCCAGACCCGTTCCCGTCTCCAGACCCGTTCCCGTCTCCAGACCCGTTCCCGTCTCCAGACCCGTTCCCGTCTCCAGACCTGTTCCCGTCTCCAGACCTGGTCAAGTCTCCAGACCCGTTCCCGTCTCCAGACCTGGTCAAGTCTCCAGACCCGTTCCCGTCTCCAGACCTGGTCAAGTCTCCAGACCCGTTCCCGTCTCCAGACCTGGTCAAGTCTCCAGACCCGTTCCCGTCTCCAGACCCGTTCCCGTCTCCAGACCTGTTCCCGTCTCCAGACCTGGTCAAGTCTCCAGACCCGTTCCCGTCTCCAGACCTGGTCAAGTCTCCAGACCCGTTCCCGTCTCCAGACCCGTTCCCGTCTCCAGACCTGTTCCCGTCTCCAGACCTGTTCCCGTCTCCAGACCCGTTCCCGTCTCCAGACCCGTTCCCGTCTCCAGACCCGTTCCCGTCTCCAGACCTGGTCAAGTCTCCAGACCTGTTCCCGTCTCCAGACCTGGTCAAGTCTCCAGACCCGTTCCCGTCTCCAGACCTGGTCAAGTCTCCAGACCCGTTCCCGTCTCCAGACCCGTTCCCGTCTCCAGACCCGTTCCCGTCTCCAGACCCGTTCAAGTCTCCAGACCCGTTCCCGTCTCCAGACCCGTTCCCGTCTCCAGACCTGGTCAAGTCTCCAGACCCGTTCCCGTCTCCAGACCTGGTCAAGTCTCCAGACCCGTTCCCGTCTCCAGACCTGGTCAAGTCTCCAGACCCGTTCCCGTCTCCAGACCCGTTCCCGTCTCCAGACCCGTTCCCGTCTCCAGACCCGTTCCCGTCTCCAGACCCGGTCAAGTCTCCAGACCCGTTCCCGTCTCCAGACCCGGTCAAGTCTCCAGACCCGGTCAAGTCTCCAGACCCGTTCCCGTCTCCAGACCCGTTCCCGTCTCCAGACCCGGTCAAGTCTCCAGACCCGTTCCCGTCTCCAGACCTGGTCAAGTCTCCAGACCCGTTCCCGTCTCCAGACCTGGTCAAGTCTCCAGACCCGTTCCCGTCTCCAGACCCGTTCCCGTCTCCAGACCCGTTCCCGTCTCCAGACCCGTTCCCGTCTCCAGACCCGGTCAAGTCTCCAGACCCGTTCCCATCTCCAGACCCGGTCCAGTCTCCAGACCCGGTCAAGTCTCCAGGCGGTCGCAGCCCCGGTGTTCTCCTGCAGGCGGTCGCAGCCCCGGTGTTCTCCTGCAGGCGGTCGCAGCCCCGGTGTTCTCCTGCAGGCGGTCGCAGCCCCGGTGTTCTCCTGCAGGCGGTCGCAGCCCCGGTGTTCTCCTGCAGGCGGTTCCCCAGACAGGACCATGATGAGGGAAAGTTTTGGTTCTTACTTAAGGAACATGTAAAAAGTGGTACCTGAGGACTTCGGGGTCCGCTAGAGCTCATTTCTTAAAAGCATGTCAGATAAATAAGACCATTAAGACATTTATAAATGACTGAAAGAATCTTAAAATCAATTCCAGAACCCACGAGGAGCCATTTTAACACAGGTGTTATGTGTTCCCACCCTCTGGTCCTTGTGAGGACTCGTACTGCTGAGTTCTGCAGTAACTGCAGGCTGGAAATGAACCTTTTAGGAAGACCAGAGAGCAGGGAGTTACAATAATCTGTTCTACTAGAAATAAAAGCGTCAGCACCTCCATACCGACAGGAGAGAAACGGGCGACTGGTGAGGGTTTTAGATGATAAAATCCTGTTTTTGTGGCGTTTCTAATGTGTGGAATAAAGTCCAGCTTAGAGTAAAATAACAACCCAGATTTCCCACACGGAGAGGGATGGAAACCCTGCGTGGAATGATCTCTCTTACCTTCAGGACCGATAATTGAAAGCTCCTAGTTAAACTATGAAATTCTCTGCCATCCATGACTTCATATCTAAGATAGTTTAGCAGTGGCTCATCAGGAGACACGGTGATGTAAAGCTGTGTATCATAAGCATAGCTTTGGACATCAACGCCGTGTCTCCTGATGATGTCCCCAACATGTACAGATTAAAAAGTACTGGGCCTAAGACTGATCCTTAAAAGCCCCATACTGGATTTCATGGTGCACGTGTCCATACTTACGAAAAGCCGTCGGCCTGTGAGGCGGGAGTAAAACCATTTCAGGACTAGTACCAGAGAGCCCCACCAGACCTTCCAGTCTGTTAATATAATCTGACGGTTCACTAAGATCCAGGAGAGCCAGGCTGGAAAGATTCTGAGTCTAAATGACATCTGAGATCATTAACAATGTTTAGAAGGCCGTCTCGGTTCATCCTGAAGCCGACTGATATTTTTCTAACATTTTCTGCCGCTTATCCGGGGTCGGGTCGCGGGGGCAGCAGCCTAAGCAGGGAAGCCCAGACTTCCCTCTCCCCAGCCACATTTGCCAACTCTGCGGGGGGATCCCGAGGCGTTCCCAGGCCAGCCGAGAGATATAATCCCTCCAGCGTGTCCTGGGTCTTCCCCGGGGTCTCCTCCCAGAGGGACGTGCCTGGAACACCTCACCAGGGAGGTCCAGGAGGCATCCTGACCAGATGCCCGAGCCACCTCAACTGGTTCCTCTCGATGCGGAGGAGCAGCGGCTCTACTCTGATCTCCTCCCGGATGACCGAGCTCCTCACCCTATCTCTAAGGGAGAGCCCGGCCACCCTGCGGAGGAAACTCATTTCAGCCGCCTGTATACGAGATCTCCTTCTTTCAGTCACGACCCACAGCTCATGACCATAAGTGAGGGTAGGAACGTAGATCGACTGGTAAATGGAGAGCTTCACCTTCTGGCTCAGCTCCTTCTTCACCACGACAGACCGGCGCAGAGTCCGCATTACTGCAGACGCCGCACCGATCCGTCTGTCCATCTCACGCTCCATCCTTCCCTCACTGGTGAACAAGACCCCGAGATATTTAAACTCCTCCACTTGAGGCAGGACCTGACTCCCGACCCGGAGAGGGCAATCCACCCTATTCCGGCTGAGGACCATGGTCTCAGATTTGGAGATGCTGATTCTCATCCCAGCCGCTTCACACTCTGCTGCAAATCGTTCAAATGAGTTGAATCCTCGAAGGAGATGTAACTACAAAACAATTTCCTATCGAGTTCCTCTCTTTGATCTTTTTTTTCGACCGGTGAGACTCTGGTCGAGGGGTTTCTCTTTTAATATTTTTTAAAACCAGTGAGAATCTGGTTATTTAATTTCTCATTTTATATTTTTTACAACCAGAATCTGGTTATGAGGTTCGAACTCTCTAGAACTATCCCCAGGACTAGTTCTTTGAATTCCTTTTAATATCCAATAAGAAACTTGCTGATGTTAGTTTCCCACCAGTTATTTTATATAATATTACTAGACCCTAGTGAGGAACTGTTACTGAAGCTAATTTCTTACTAAAGTTATTTTCATAAAACCCTTCAGAGAATACTGCCGAAGCCTATCTCGTTAGGGGGTGGGGGGTAAAGGGGCTTGCCTGAAGAGTTTGAGGACTCCTTCCCGCTTTCTTGTCCTTAAACTGGAAGAATAAAGAAGCTAACTTTTTGTTGGGAGGTTAAGGTTATAACTTAACTCTTACCCCTTTTATTTACGTTTTTCAGGTTATTACGAGATTAATACAAAGAATAATAAAGAAAATTCCCCTCAGGGTTTAACCCATACTAAATGTTTTATTTACCTGTAAGGAAATATCTTCCTCATTCAGAGAAAGATGTTAAAATGTTATATTTCTTTATTCAGAATAATCTCCATAGAGGCACAAACCCAATGTAGGATATGTCTCAGATGAGAAGTCTATTCTTCCTTTTAAGGAAAAACTGTTTTCTCTTTTCAGAAAAAATATTTTTCCTCACCAAAGGCTAAAATTCCCAAAAGGGTTTTTTTCTATATGCTGTCTTCCTCTACAAGAAAGAATACATTTCCTTTCCAGAAAAATTCCCTTTCTTGGCAGGGTTAAATCCCAGAAGGATATATTTTTTTAATATAATCTGTTTTCCTCTACAAAAAGAAACAATTGTTAATATCTGTGTTCATTAAAATATTAATGGTGTTAAAAAGAAATGTTGGATAATTTTTATTGTCTGTAATTAGATCTGAAAAATAAACGGTTCTTGCCTTTTGATGAGTTAGCTTAATGCTAACTCTGCAGAGTTGTGTTTTATGGGCCGACAAGCCCAAATAAGGGAGTTATTTTTAACAAATCTTTTTATTTATTGTTCTGTTTATAATTTTTGTTAAAAGAGACGATCAAATAAAAAAAACAAACAATACTAGGGTTATGAACATTTTTGTTTTTGGTATTATTATGTTTGTTTTTTTCTCCTCGCTACTCTGTCTGCTTCTTCTCTTGTCTTTTCTCTGTCCCATTTCCATCCTATCCCTCCGGTCCGGTCCAGCAGCACAAACTCTGGAATCCTAACAATTAAGCCAAATAAATAGAAGAATAAAATGAGAATCTAGAATTTGAAGGGGAGTATGTCTATGAAGCTCTTCTTGGTGAAGTAAACGTGCAGATCAGCATCCAGACCTTCATCCTGCTGCTGCAGTGCTGGACAAGACATAAAGTATTGGTCAAAGCAGAGATAGTCATTTAAACATTATTTATGGTGAGAAGGCTCATTGGCTGTTTATGAACATCTAAATGACATCATCCATGATGTGAGCGATTGGGGCGTGGCCTGTCGTCTGTCACTCATGAGTTAGTTTGTGGTTTTACTGACATAGTGAGTGTTCTGGTCGCCAGGCTCTCCTGGTCCACCTTACTCAGGTAGAAATGTAGAGAATTTCATTAGAAAACTGATCTGGCTGGTTCCTGTCCTGGTTCCTGTGCTGGTTCCTGTCCTGGTTCCTGTGCTGGTTCCTGTGCTGGTTCCTGTCCTGGTTCCTGTGCTGGTTCCTGTCCTGGTCTGGCTGGTTCCTGTCCTGGTCTGGCTGGTTCCTGTCCTGGTTCCTGCCCTGGTCTGGCTGGTTCCTGTCCTGGTCTGGCTGGTTCCTGTCCTGGTTCCTGCCCTGGTCTGGCTGGTTCCTGTCCTGGTTCCTGTCCTGGTCTGGCTGGATCCTGTCCTGGTTCCTGTCCTGGTCTGGCTGGATCCTGTCCTGGTCTGGCTGGTTCCTGTCCTGGTTCCTGTCCTGGTCTGGCTGGTTCCTGTCCTGGTCTGGCTGGTTCCTGTCCTGGTTCCTGCCCTGGTCTGGCTGGTTCCTGTCCTGGTCTGGCTGGTTCCTGTCCTGGTTCCTGTCCTGGTCTGGCTGGTTCCTGTCCTGGTTCCTGCCCTGGTCTGGCTGGTTCCTGTCCTGGTTCCTGTCCTGGTCTGGCTGGTTCCTGCCCTGGTCTGGCTGGTTCCTGCCCTGGTCTGGCTGGTTCCTGTCCTGGTCTGGCTGGTTCCTGTCCTGGTCTGGCTGGTTCCTGTCCTGGTCTGGCTGGTTCCTGTCCTGGTTCCTGCCCTGGTCCGGCTGGTTCCTGTCCTGGTTCCTGCCCTGGTCTGGCTGGTTCCTGTCCTGGTCTGGCTGGTTCCTGTCCTGGTTCCTGTCCTGGTCTGGCTGGTTCCTGTCCTGGTTCCTGTCCTGGTCTGGCTGGTTCCTGTCCTGGTTCCTGCCCTGGTCTGGCTGGTTCCTGTCCTGGTCTGGCTGGTTCCTGTCCTGGTTCCTGTCCTGGTCTGGCTGGATCCTGTCCTGGTCTGGCTGGTTCCTGTCCTGGTTCCTGCCCTGGTCTGGCTGGTTCCTGTCCTGGTTCCTGTCCTGGTCTGGCTGGTTCCTGTCCTGGTTCCTGTCCTGGTCTGGCTGGTTCCTGTCCTGGTTCCTGCCCTGGTCTGGCTGGTTCCTGTCCTGGTTCCTGTCCTGGTCTGGCTGGTTCCTGCCCTGGTCTGGCTGGTTCCTGTCCTGGTTCCTGTCCTGGTTCCTGTCCTGGTCTGGCTGGTTCCTGTCCTGGTTCCTGTCCTGGTTCCTGCCCTGGTCTGGCTGGTTCCTGTCCTGGTTCCTGTCCTGGTCTGGCTGGTTCCTGCCCTGGTCTGGCTGGTTCCTGTCCTGGTCTGGCTGGTTCCTGTCCTGGTCTGGCTGGTTCCTGTCCTGGTTCCTGCCCTGGTCTGTCTGGTTCCTGTCCTGGTCTGGCTGGTTCCTGTCCTGGTCTGGCTGGTTCCTGTCCTGGTTCCTGCCCTGGTCTGGCTGGTTCCTGTGCTGGTCTGGCTGGTTCCTGTCCTGGTTCCTGTCCTGGTTCCTGCCCTGGTCTGGCTGGTTCCTGTCCTGGTCTGGCTGGTTCCTGTCCTGGTTCCTGTCCTGGTTCCTGCCCTCGTCTGTCTGGTTCCTGTCCTGGTCTGGCTGGTTCCTGTCCTGGTCTGGCTGGTTCCTGTCCTGGTTCCTGCCCTGGTCTGGCTGGTTCCTGTCCTGGTTCCTGTCCTGGTCTGGCTGGTTCCTGTCCTGGTTCCTGTCCTGGTTCCTGCCCTGGTCTGGCTGGTTCCTGTCCTGGTTCCTGTCCTGGTCTGGCTGGTTCCTGTCCTGGTTCCTGCCTTGGTTCCTGTCCTGGTTCCTGCCCTGGTCTGGCTG
Organism: Telmatherina bonti; assembly: GCF_933228915.1. Classification (NCBI taxonomy): domain Eukaryota; kingdom Metazoa; phylum Chordata; class Actinopteri; order Atheriniformes; family Telmatherinidae; genus Telmatherina; species Telmatherina bonti. Next base: position 708,500 of record NC_136613.1, read on the forward strand.
GTTCCTGTCCTGGTTCCTGCCCTGGTTCCTGTCCTGGTTCCTGCCCTGGTCTGGCTGGTTCCTGTCCTGGTCTGGCTGGTTCCTGCCCTGGTCTGGCTGGTTCCTGCCCTGGTTCCTGTCCTGGTTCCTGTCCTGGTCTGGCTGTTTCCTGTCCTGGTTCCTGCCCTGGTCTGGCTGGTTCCTGTCCTGGTTCCTGTCCTGGTTCCTGTCCTGGTCTGGCTGTTTCCTGTCCTGGTTCCTGCCCTGGTCTGGCTGGTTCCTGTCCTGGTTCCTGTCCTGGTCTGGCTGGTTCCTGCCCTGGTTCCTGTCCTGGTCTGGCTGGTTCCTGCCCTGGTCTGGCTGGTTCCTATCCTGGTTCCTGCCCTGGTCTGGCTGGTTCCCTTCCTGGTTCCTGTCCTGGTTCCTGTCCTGGTCTGGCTGGTTCCCTTCCTGGTTCCTGTCCTGGTCTGGCTGGTTCCTGTCCTGGTTCCTGTCCTGGTCTGGCTGGTTCCTGCCCTGGTCTGGCTGGTTCCTATCCTGGTTCCTGCCCTGGTCTGGCTGGTTCCCTTCCTGGTTCCTGTCCTGGTTCCTGTCCTGGTCTGGCTGGTTCCTGTCCTGGTTCCTGTCCTGGTCTGGCTGGTTCCTGCCCTGGTCTGGCTGGTTCCTGTCCTGGTTCCTGTCCTGGTCTGGCTGGTTCCTGTCCTGGTTCCTGCCCTGGTCTGGCTGGTTCCCTTCCTGGTTCCTGTCCTGGTTCCTGCCCTGGTGTGGCTGGTTCCCTTCCTGGTTCCTGTCCTGGTCTGGCTGGTTCCTGTCCTGGTTCCTGCCCTGGTCTGGCTGGTTCCTGTCCTGGTTCCTGTCCTGGTCTGGCTGGTTCCTGTCCTGGTTCCTGTCCTGGTCTGGCTGGTTCCTGTCCTGGTCTGGCTGGTTCCTGTCCTGGTCTGGCTGGTTCCTGCCCTGGTCTGGCTGGTTCCTGTCCTTGTTCCTGTCCTGGTCTGGCTGGTTCCTGTCCTGGTTCCTGCCCTGGTCTGGCTGATTCCTGTCCTGGTTCCTGTCCTGGTTCCTGTCCTGGTCTGGCTGGTTCCTGTCCTGGTTCCTTCCCTGGTCTGGCTGGTTCCTGTCCTGGTCTGGCTGGTTCCTGTCCTGGTCTGGCTGGTTCCTGTCCTGGTTCCTGCCCTGGTCTGGCTGGTTCCTGTCCTGGTTCCTGTCCTGGTTCCTGCCCTGGTCTGGCTGGTTCCTGTCCTTGTCTGGCTGGTTCCTGTCCTGGTTCCTGCCCTGGTCTGGCTGGTTCCCTTCCTGGTTCCTGTCCTGGTCTGGCTGGTTCCTGTCCTGGTTCCTGTCCTGGTCTGGCTGGTTCCTGTCCTGGTTCCTGTCCTGGTCTGGCTGGTTCCTGTCCTGGTTCCTGCCCTGGTCTGGCTGGTTCCTGTCCTGGTCTGGCTGGTTCCTGTCCTGGTTTGGCTAGTTCCTTTCCTGGTTCCTGTCCTGGTTTGGCTGGTTCCTGTCCTGGTTCCATCCCTGGTTCCTGTCCTGGTCTGGCTGGTTCCTGTCCTGGTCTGGCTGGTTCCTGTCCTGGTTCCTGCCCTGGTCTGGCTGGTTCCTGTCCTGGTCTGGCTGGTTCCTGTCCTGGTTTGGCTGGTTCCTTTCCTGGTTCCTGTCCTGGTCTGGCTGGTTCCTGTCCTGGTTCCATCCCTGGTTCCTGTCCTGGTCTGGCTGGTTCCTGTCCTGGTTCCTGTCCTGGTCTGGCTGGTTCCTGTCCTGGTTCCTGTCCTGGTTTGGCTGGTTCCTGTCCTGGTTCCATCCCTGGTTCCTGTCCTGGTCTGGCTGGTTCCTGTCCTGGTCTGGCTGGTTCCTGCCCTGGTCTGGCTGGTTCCTGTCCTGGTTCCTGTCCTGGTCTGGCTGGTTCCTGTCCTGGTTCCTGTCCTGGTCTGGCTGGTTCCTGTCCTGGTTCCTGCCCTGGTTCCTGTCCTGGTCTGGCTGGTTCCTGTCCTGGTCTGGCTGGTTCCCTTCCTGGTTCCTGTCCTGGTCTGGCTGGTTCCTGTCCTGGTCTGGCTGGTTCCTGCCCTGGTCTGGCTGGTTCCTGTCCTGGTTCCTGTCCTGGTCCCTGTCCTGGTCTGGCTGGTTCCTGTCCTGGTTCCTGCCCTGGTTCCTGTCCTGGTCTGGCTGGTTCCTGTCCTGGTCTGGCTGGTTCCTGTCCTGGTTCCTGCCCTGGTTCCTGTGCTGGTCTGGCTCGTTCCTGCCCTGGTCTGGCTGGTTCCTGTCCTGGTTCCTGTCCTGGTCTGGCTGGTTCCTGTCCTGGTTCCTGTCCTGGTCTGGCTGGTTCCTGTCCTGGTTCCTGCCCTGGTTCCTGTGCTGGTCTGGCTGGTTCCTGCCCTGGTCTGGCTGGTTCCTGTCCTGGTTCCTGTCCTGGTCTGGCTGGTTCCTGTCCCGGTTCCTGTCCTGGTCTGGCTGGTTCCTGTCCTGGTTCCTGCCCTGGTCTGGCTGGTTCCCTTCCTGGTTCCTGCCCTGGTCTGGCTGGTTCCTGCCCTGGTTCCTGTCCTGGTCTGGCTGGTTCCTGTCCTGGTTCCTGTCCTGGTCTGGCTGGTTCCTGTCCTGGTTCCTGTCCTGGTCTGGCTGGTTCCTGCCCTGGTTCCTGTCCTGGTCTGGCTGGTTCTTGCCCTGGTCTGGCTGGTTCCTGTCCTGGTTCCTGTCCTGGTCTGGCTGGTTCCCTTCCTGGCTCCTGTCCTGGTCTGGCTGGTTCCTGTCCTGGTTCCTTTCCTGGTTCCTGTCCTGGTTTGGCTAGTTCCTTTCCTGGTTCCTGTCCTGGTTCCTGCCCTGGTCTGGCTGGTTCCTGTCCTGGTTCCATCCCTGGTTCCTGTCCTGGTCTGGCTGGTTCCTGCCCTGGTCTGGCTGGTTCCTGTCCTGGTCTGGCTGGTTCCTGTCCTGGTTCCTGTCCTGGTCTGGCTGGTTCCTGTCCTGGTTCCTGCCCTGGTCTGGCTGGTTCCTGTCCTGGTCTGGCTGGTTCCTGTCCTGGTTCCTGTCCTGGTTCCTGCCCTAGTCTGGCTGGTTCCTGTCCTGGTTCCTTCCCTGGTCTGGCTGGTTCCTGTCCTGGTCTGGCTGGTTCCTGTCCTGGTTCCTGCCCTGGTTCCTGTCCTGGTTCCTGTCCTGGTCTGGCTGGTTCCTGTCCTGGTCTGGCTGGTTCCTGTCCTGGTTCCTGTCCTGGTCTGGCTGGTTCCTGTCCTGGTTCCTGCCCTGGTCTGTCTGGTTCCTGTCCTGGTCTGGCTGGTTCCTGTCCTGGTCTGGCTGGTTCCTGTCCTGGTTCCTGCCCTGGTCTGGCTGGTTCCTGTGCTGGTCTGGCTGGTTCCTGTCCTGGTTCCTGTCCTGGTTCCTGCCCTGGTCTGGCTGGTTCCTGTCCTGGTCTGGCTGGTTCCTGTCCTGGTTCCTGTCCTGGTTCCTGCCCTCGTCTGTCTGGTTCCTGTCCTGGTCTGGCTGGTTCCTGTCCTGGTCTGGCTGGTTCCTGTCCTGGTTCCTGCCCTGGTCTGGCTGGTTCCTGTCCTGGTTCCTGTCCTGGTCTGGCTGGTTCCTGTCCTGGTTCCTGTCCTGATTCCTGCCCTGGTCTGGCTGGTTCCTGTCCTGGTTCCTGTCCTGGTCTGGCTGGTTCCTGTCCTGGTTCCTGCCTTGGTTCCTGTCCTGGTTCCTGCCCTGGTCTGGCTGGTTCCTGTCCTGGTTCCTGCCCTGGTTCCTGTCCTGGTTCCTGCCCTGGTCTGGCTGGTTCCTGTCCTGGTCTGGCTGGTTCCTGCCCTGGTCTGGCTGGTTCCTGCCCTGGTTCCTGTGCTGGTTCCTGTCCTGGTCTGGCTGGTTCCTGTCCTGGTCTGGCTGGTTCCTGTCCTGGTCTGGCTGGTTCCTGCCCTGGTCTGGCTGGTTCCTGTCCTGGTTCCTGTCCTGGTTCCTGTCCTGGTCTGGCTGTTTCCTGTCCTGGTTCCTGCCCTGGTCTGGCTGGTTCCTGTCCTGGTTCCTGTCCTGGTCTGGCTGGTTCCTGCCCTGGTTCCTGTCCTGGTCTGGCTGGTTCCTGCCCTGGTCTGGCTGGTTCCTATCCTGGTTCCTGCCCTGGTCTGGCTGGTTCCCTTCCTGGTTCCTGTCCTGGTTCCTGTCCTGGTCTGGCTGGTTCCTGTCCTGGTTCCTGTCCTGGTCTGGCTGGTTCCTGTCCTGGTTCCTGTCCTGGTCTGGCTGGTTCCTGCCCTGGTTCCTGTCCTGGTCTGGCTGGTTCCTGCCCTGGTCTGGCTGGTTCCTATCCTGGTTCCTGCCCTGGTCTGGCTGGTTCCCTTCCTGGTTCCTGTCCTGGTTCCTGTCCTGGTCTGGCTGGTTCCTGTCCTGGTTCCTGTCCTGGTCTGGCTGGTTCCTGCCCTGGTCTGGCTGGTTCCTGTCCTGGTTCCTGTCCTGGTCTGGCTGGTTCCTGTCCTGGTTCCTGCCCTGGTCTGGCTGGTTCCCTTCCTGGTTCCTGTCCTGGTTCCTGCCCTGGTGTGGCTGGTTCCCTTCCTGGTTCCTGTCCTGGTCTGGCTGGTTCCTGTCCTGGTTCCTGCCCTGGTCTGGCTGGTTCCTGTCCTGGTTCCTGTCCTGGTCTGGCTGGTTCCTGTCCTGGTTCCTGTCCTGGTCTGGCTGGTTCCTGTCCTGGTCTGGCTGGTTCCTGTCCTGGTCTGGCTGGTTCCTGCCCTGGTCTGGCTGGTTCCTGTCCTTGTTCCTGTCCTGGTCTGGCTGGTTCCTGTCCTGGTTCCTGCCCTGGTCTGGCTGATTCCTGTCCTGGTTCCTGTCCTGGTTCCTGTCCTGGTCTGGCTGGTTCCTGTCCTGGTTCCTGTCCTGGTTCCTGCCCTGGTCTGGCTGGTTCCTGTCCTGGTCTGGCTGGTTTCTTCCCTGGTCTGGCTGGTTCCTGTCCTGGTTCCTTCCCTGGTCTGGCTGGTTCCTGTCCTGGTCTGGCTGGTTCCTGTCCTGGTCTGGCTGGTTCCTGTCCTGGTTCCTGCCCTGGTCTGGCTGGTTCCTGTCCTGGTTCCTGTCCTGGTTCCTGCCCTGGTCTGGCTGGTTCCTGTCCTGGTCTGGCTGGTTCCTGTCCTTGTCTGGCTGGTTCCTGTCCTGGTTCCTGCCCTGGTCTGGCTGGTTCCCTTCCTGGTTCCTGTCCTGGTCTGGCTGGTTCCTGTCCTGGTTCCTGTCCTGGTCTGGCTGGTTCCTGTCCTGGTTCCTGTCCTGGTTCCTGTCCTGGTCTGGCTGGTTCCTGTCCTGGTTCCTGCCCTGGTCTGGCTGGTTCCTGTCCTGGTCTGGCTGGTTCCTGTCCTGGTTTGGCTAGTTCCTTTCCTGGTTCCTGTCCTGGTTTGGCTGGTTCCTGTCCTGGTTCCATCCCTGGTTCCTGTCCTGGTCTGGCTGGTTCCTGTCCTGGTTCCATCCCTGGTTCCTGTCCTGGTTTGGCTGGTTCCTGTCCTGGTTCCATCCCTGGTTCCTGTCCTGGTCTGGCTGGTTCCTGTCCTGGTCTGGCTTGTTCCTGTCCTGGTTCCTGCCCTGGTCTGGCTGGTTCCTGTCCTGGTCTGGCTGGTTCCTGTCCTGGTTTGGCTGGTTCCTGTCCTGGTTCCTGTCCTGGTCTGGCTGGTTCCTGTCCTGGTTCCTGTCCTGGTCTGGCTGGTTCCTGTCCTGGTTCCTGTCCTGGTTTGGCTGGTTCCTTTCCTGGTTCCTGTCCTGGTCTGGCTGGTTCCTGTCCTGGTTCCATCCCTGGTTCCTGTCCTGGTCTGGCTGGTTCCTGTCCTGGTTCCTGTCCTGGTCTGGCTGGTTCCTGTCCTGGTTCCTGTCCTGGTTTGGCTGGTTCCTGTCCTGGTTCCATCCCTGGTTCCTGTCCTGGTCTGGCTGGTTCCTGTCCTGGTCTGGCTGGTTCCTGCCCTGGTCTGGCTGGTTCCTGTCCTGGTTCCTGTCCTGGTCTGGCTGGTTCCTGTCCTGGTTCCTGTCCTGGTCTGGCTGGTTCCTGTCCTGGTTCCTGCCCTGGTTCCTGTCCTGGTCTGGCTGGTTCCTGTCCTGGTCTGGCTGGTTCCCTTCCTGGTTCCTGTCCTGGTCTGGCTGGTTCCTGTCCTGGTCTGGCTGGTTCCTGCCCTGGTCTGGCTGGTTCCTGTCCTGGTTCCTGTCCTGGTCTGGCTGGTTCCTGTCCTGGTTCCTGCCCTGGTTCCTGTCCTGGTCTGGCTGGTTCCTGTCCTGGTCTGGCTGGTTCCTGTCCTGGTTCCTGCCCTGGTTCCTGTGCTGGTCTGGCTCGTTCCTGCCCTGGTCTGGCTGGTTCCTGTCCTGGTTCCTGTCCTGGTCTGGCTGGTTCCTGTCCTGGTTCCTGTCCTGGTCTGGCTGGTTCCTGTCCTGGTTCCTGCCCTGGTTCCTGTGCTGGTCTGGCTGGTTCCTGTCCTGGTTCCTGTCCTGGTCTGGCTGGTTCCTGTCCCGGTTCCTGTCCTGGTCTGGCTGGTTCCTGTCCTGGTTCCTGCCCTGGTCTGGCTGGTTCCCTTCCTGGTTCCTGCCCTGGTCTGGCTGGTTCCTGCCCTGGTTCCTGTCCTGGTCTGGCTGGTTCCTGTCCTGGTTCCTGTCCTGGTCTGGCTGGTTCCTGTCCTGGTTCCTGTCCTGGTCTGGCTGGTTCCTGCCCTGGTTCCTGTCCTGGTCTGGCTGGTTCTTGCCCTGGTCTGGCTGGTTCCTGTCCTGGTTCCTGTCCTGGTCTGGCTGGTTCCCTTCCTGGTTCCTGTCCTGGTCTGGCTGGTTCCTGTCCTGGTTCCTTTCCTGGTTCCTGTCCTGGTTTGGCTAGTTCCTTTCCTGGTTCCTGTCCTGGTTCCTGCCCTGGTCTGGCTGGTTCCTGTCCTGGTTCCATCCCTGGTTCCTGTCCTGGTCTGGCTGGTTCCTGTCCTGGTCTGGCTGGTTCCTGTCCTGGTTCCTGTCCTGGTCTGGCTGGTTCCTGTCCTGGTTCCTGCCCTGGTCTGGCTGGTTCCTGTCCTGGTCTGGCTGGTTCCTGTCCTGGTTCCTGTCCTGGTTCCTGCCCTAGTCTGGCTGGTTCCTGTCCTGGTTCCTTCCCTGGTCTGGCTGGTTCCTGTCCTGGTTCCTGTCCTGGTCTGGCTGGTTCCTGTCCTGGTTCCTGCCCTGGTTCCTGTCCTGGTTCCTGTCCTGGTCTGGCTGGTTCCTGTCCTGGTCTGGCTGGTTCCTGTCCTGGTTCCTGTCCTGGTCTGGCTGGTTCCTGTCCTGGTCTGGCTGGTTCCTGCCCTGGTCTGGCTGGTTCCTGTCCTGGTTCCTGTCCTGGTCTGGCTGGTTCCTGCCCTGGTCTGGCTGGTTCCTGCCCTGGTTCCTGCCCTGGTCTGGCTGGTTCCTGTCCTGGTTCCTGTCCTGGTTCCTGCCCTGGTTCCTTTCCTGGTTCCTGCCCTGGTTCCTGTCCTGGTTCCTGCCCTGGTTCCTGTCCTGGTCTGGCTGGTTCCTGTCCTGGTTCCTGCCCTGGTTCCTGTCCTGGTTCCTGCCCTGGTCTGGCTGGTTCCTTTCCTGGTCTGGCTGGTTCCTGCCCTGGTTCCTGTCCTGGTTCCTGCCCTGGTCTGGCTGGTTCCTTTCCTGGTCTGGCTGGTTCCTGTCCTGGTCTGGCTGGTTCCTGTCCTGGTTCCTGCCCTGGTCTGGCTGTTCCTGTCCTGGTTCCTGCCCTGGTCTGGCTGTTCCTGTCCTGGTTCCTGTCCTGGTCTGGCTGGTTCCTGCCCTGGTCTGGCTGGTTCCTGTCCTGGTCTGGCTGGTTCCTGTCCTGGTTCCTGCCCTGGTCTGGCTGTTCCTGTCCTGGTTCCTGCCCTGGTCTGGCTGTTCCTGTCCTGGTTCCTGTCCTGGTCTGGCTGGTTCCTGTCCTGGTCTGGCTGGTTCCTCTCCTGGTTCCTGTCCTGGTTCCTGTCCTGGTCTGGCTGGTTCCTGCCCTGGTCTGGCTGGTTCCTGTCCTGGTCTGGCTGGTTCCTGTCCTGGTCTGGCTGGTTCCTGTCCTGGTTCCTGCCCTGGTCTGGCTGGTTCCTTCCCTGGTTCCTGCCCTGGTCTGGCTGGTTCCTGTCCTGGTCTGGCTGGTTCCTGTCCTGGTCTGGCTGGTTCCTGTCCTGGTCTGGCTGGTTCCTTCCCTGGTTCCTGTCCTGGTCTGGCTGGTTCCTGTCCTGGTCTGGCTGGTTCCTTCCCTGGTTCCTGTCCTGGTCTGGCTGGTTCCTGTCCTGGTCTGGCTGGTTCCTGTCCTGGTTCCTGCCCTGGTCTGGCTGGTTCCTGTCCTGGTTCCTGCCCTGGTCTGGCTGTTCCTGTCCTGGTTCCTGTCCTGGTCTGGCTGGTTCCTTCCCTGGTCTGGCTGGTTCCTCTCCTGGTTCCTGCCCTGGTCTGGCTGGTTCCTGTCCTGGTTCCTGCCCTGGTCTGGCTGGTTCCTGTCCTGGTCTGGCTGGTTCCTGTCCTGGTTCCTGCCCTGGTTCCTGTCCTGGTCTGGCTGGTTCCTGTCCTGGTCTGGCTGGTTTCTGTCCTGGTTCCTGTCCTGGTCTGGCTGGTTCCCTTCCTGGTTCCTGTCCTGGTCTGGCTGGTTCCTGTCCTGGTTCCTGTCCTGGTCTGGCTGGTTCCTGTCCTGGTTCCTGTCCTGGTTCCTGTCCTGGTCTGGCTGGTTCCTGCCCTGGTCTGGCTGGTTCCTGTCCTGGTCTGGCTGGTTCCTGTCCTGGTCTGGCTGGTTCCTGTCCTGGTTCCTGTCCTGGTCTGGCTGGTTCCTGTCCTGGTTCCTGTCCTGGTTTGGCTGGTTCCTGTCCTGGTTCCTATCCTGGTTCCTGCCCTGGTCTGGCTGGTTCCTGTCCTGGTCTGGCTGGTTCCATCCCTGGTTCCTGTCCTGGTCTGGCTGGTTCCTGTCCTGGTTCCTGTCCTGGTCTGGCTGGTTCCTGTCCTGGTTCCTGTCCTGGTTCCTGTCCTGGTCTGGCTGGTTCCTGTCCTGGTTCCTGCCCTGGTCTGGCTGGTTCCTGTCCTGGTCTGGCTGGTTCCTGTCCTGGTTTGGCTAGTTCCTTTCCTGGTTCCTGTCCTGGTTTGGCTGGTTCCTGTCCTGGTTCCATCCCTGGTTCCTGTCCTGGTCTGGCTGGTTCCTGTCCTGGTTCCATCCCTGGTTCCTGTCCTGGTTTGGCTGGTTCCTGTCCTGGTTCCATCCCTGGTTCCTGTCCTGGTCTGGCTGGTTCCTGTCCTGGTCTGGCTTGTTCCTGTCCTGGTTCCTGCCCTGGTCTGGCTGGTTCCTGTCCTGGTCTGGCTGGTTCCTGTCCTGGTTTGGCTGGTTCCTGTCCTGGTTCCTGTCCTGGTCTGGCTGGTTCCTGTCCTGGTTCCTGTCCTGGTCTGGCTGGTTCCTGTCCTGGTTCCTGTCCTGGTTTGGCTGGTTCCTTTCCTTGTTCCTGTCCTGGTCTGGCTGGTTCCTGTCCTGGTTCCATCCCTGGTTCCTGTCCTGGTCTGGCTGGTTCCTGTCCTGGTTCCTGTCCTGGTCTGGCTGGTTCCTGTCCTGGTTCCTGTCCTGGTTTGGCTGGTTCCTGTCCTGGTTCCATCCCTGGTTCCTGTCCTGGTCTGGCTGGTTCCTGTCCTGGTCTGGCTGGTTCCTGCCCTGGTCTGGCTGGTTCCTGTCCTGGTTCCTGTCCTGGTCTGGCTGGTTCCTGTCCTGGTTCCTGTCCTGGTCTGGCTGGTTCCTGTCCTGGTTCCTGCCCTGGTTCCTGTCCTGGTCTGGCTGGTTCCTGTCCTGGTCTGGCTGGTTCCCTTCCTGGTTCCTGTCCTGGTCTGGCTGGTTCCTGTCCTGGTCTGGCTGGTTCCTGCCCTGGTCTGGCTGGTTCCTGTCCTGGTTCCTGTCCTGGTCCCTGTCCTGGTCTGGCTGGTTCCTGTCCTGGTTCCTGCCCTGGTTCCTGTCCTGGTCTGGCTGGTTCCTGTCCTGGTCTGGCTGGTTCCTGTCCTGGTTCCTGCCCTGGTTCCTGTGCTGGTCTGGCTCGTTCCTGCCCTGGTCTGGCTGGTTCCTGTCCTGGTTCCTGTCCTGGTCTGGCTGGTTCCTGTCCTGGTTCCTGTCCTGGTCTGGCTGGTTCCTGTCCTGGTTCCTGCCCTGGTTCCTGTGCTGGTCTGGCTGGTTCCTGCCCTGGTCTGGCTGGTTCCTGTCCTGGTTCCTGTCCTGGTCTGGCTGGTTCCTGTCCTGGTTCCTGTCCTGGTTTGGCTGGTTCCTGTCCTGGTTCCATCCCTGGTTCCTGTCCTGGTCTGGCTGGTTCCTGTCCTGGTCTGGCTGGTTCCTGCCCTGGTCTGGCTGGTTCCTGTCCTGGTTCCTGTCCTGGTCTGGCTGGTTCCTGTCCTGGTTCCTGTCCTGGTCTGGCTGGTTCCTGTCCTGGTTCCTGCCCTGGTTCCTGTCCTGGTCTGGCTGGTTCCTGTCCTGGTCTGGCTGGTTCCCTTCCTGGTTCCTGTCCTGGTCTGGCTGGTTCCTGTCCTGGTCTGGCTGGTTCCTGCCCTGGTCTGGCTGGTTCCTGTCCTGGTTCCTGTCCTGGTCCCTGTCCTGGTCTGGCTGGTTCCTGTCCTGGTTCCTGCCCTGGTTCCTGTCCTGGTCTGGCTGGTTCCTGTCCTGGTCTGGCTGGTTCCTGTCCTGGTTCCTGCCCTGGTTCCTGTGCTGGTCTGGCTCGTTCCTGCCCTGGTCTGGCTGGTTCCTGTCCTGGTTCCTGTCCTGGTCTGGCTGGTTCCTGTCCTGGTTCCTGTCCTGGTCTGGCTGGTTCCTGTCCTGGTTCCTGCCCTGGTTCCTGTGCTGGTCTGGCTGGTTCCTGTCCTGGTTCCTGTCCTGGTCTGGCTGGTTCCTGTCCCGGTTCCTGTCCTGGTCTGGCTGGTTCCTGTCCTGGTTCCTGCCCTGGTCTGGCTGGTTCCCTTCCTGGTTCCTGCCCTGGTCTGGCTGGTTCCTGCCCTGGTTCCTGTCCTGGTCTGGCTGGTTCCTGTCCTGGTTCCTGTCCTGGTCTGGCTGGTTCCTGTCCTGGTTCCTGTCCTGGTCTGGCTGGTTCCTGCCCTGGTTCCTGTCCTGGTCTGGCTGGTTCTTGCCCTGGTCTGGCTGGTTCCTGTCCTGGTTCCTGTCCTGGTCTGGCTGGTTCCCTTCCTGGTTCCTGTCCTGGTCTGGCTGGTTCCTGTCCTGGTTCCTTTCCTGGTTCCTGTCCTGGTTTGGCTAGTTCCTTTCCTGGTTCCTGTCCTGGTTCCTGCCCTGGTCTGGCTGGTTCCTGTCCTGGTTCCATCCCTGGTTCCTGTCCTGGTCTGGCTGGTTCCTGTCCTGGTCTGGCTGGTTCCTGTCCTGGTTCCTGTCCTGGTCTGGCTGGTTCCTGTCCTGGTTCCTGCCCTGGTCTGGCTGGTTCCTGTCCTGGTCTGGCTGGTTCCTGTCCTGGTTCCTGTCCTGGTTCCTGCCCTAGTCTGGCTGGTTCCTGTCCTGGTTCCTTCCCTGGTCTGGCTGGTTCCTGTCCTGGTTCCTGTCCTGGTCTGGCTGGTTCCTGTCCTGGTTCCTGCCCTGGTTCCTGTCCTGGTTCCTGTCCTGGTCTGGCTGGTTCCTGTCCTGGTCTGGCTGGTTCCTGTCCTGGTTCCTGTCCTGGTCTGGCTGGTTCCTGTCCTGGTCTGGCTGGTTCCTGCCCTGGTCTGGCTGGTTCCTGTCCTGGTTCCTGTCCTGGTCTGGCTGGTTCCTGCCCTGGTCTGGCTGGTTCCTGCCCTGGTTCCTGCCCTGGTCTGGCTGGTTCCTGTCCTGGTTCCTGTCCTGGTTCCTGCCCTGGTTCCTTTCCTGGTTCCTGCCCTGGTTCCTGTCCTGGTTCCTGCCCTGGTTCCTGTCCTGGTCTGGCTGGTTCCTGTCCTGGTTCCTGCCCTGGTTCCTGTCCTGGTTCCTGCCCTGGTCTGGCTGGTTCCTTTCCTGGTCTGGCTGGTTCCTGCCCTGGTTCCTGTCCTGGTTCCTGCCCTGGTCTGGCTGGTTCCTTTCCTGGTCTGGCTGGTTCCTGCCCTGGTCTGGCTGTTCCTGTCCTGGTTCCTGCCCTGGTCTGGCTGTTCCTGTCCTGGTTCCTGCCCTGGTCTGGCTGTTCCTGTCCTGGTTCCTGTCCTGGTCTGGCTGGTTCCTGCCCTGGTCTGGCTGGTTCCTGTCCTGGTCTGGCTGGTTCCTGTCCTGGTTCCTGCCCTGGTCTGGCTGTTCCTGTCCTGGTTCCTGCCCTGGTCTGGCTGTTCCTGTCCTGGTTCCTGTCCTGGTCTGGCTGGTTCCTGTCCTGGTCTGGCTGGTTCCTCTCCTGGTTCCTGTCCTGGTTCCTGTCCTGGTCTGGCTGGTTCCTGCCCTGGTCTGGCTGGTTCCTGTCCTGGTCTGGCTGGTTCCTGTCCTGGTCTGGCTGGTTCCTGTCCTGGTTCCTGCCCTGGTCTGGCTGGTTCCTTCCCTGGTTCCTGCCCTGGTCTGGCTGGTTCCTGTCCTGGTCTGGCTGGTTCCTGTCCTGGTCTGGCTGGTTCCTGTCCTGGTCTGGCTGGTTCCTTCCCTGGTTCCTGTCCTGGTCTGGCTGGTTCCTGTCCTGGTCTGGCTGGTTCCTTCCCTGGTTCCTGTCCTGGTCTGGCTGGTTCCTGTCCTGGTCTGGCTGGTTCCTGTCCTGGTTCCTGCCCTGGTCTGGCTGGTTCCTGTCCTGGTTCCTGCCCTGGTCTGGCTGTTCCTGTCCTGGTTCCTGTCCTGGTCTGGCTGGTTCCTTCCCTGGTCTGGCTGGTTCCTCTCCTGGTTCCTGCCCTGGTCTGGCTGGTTCCTGTCCTGGTTCCTGCCCTGGTCTGGCTGGTTCCTGTCCTGGTCTGGCTGGTTCCTGTCCTGGTTCCTGCCCTGGTTCCTGTCCTGGTCTGGCTGGTTCCTGTCCTGGTCTGGCTGGTTTCTGTCCTGGTTCCTGTCCTGGTCTGGCTGGTTCCCTTCCTGGTTCCTGTCCTGGTCTGGCTGGTTCCTGTCCTGGTTCCTGTCCTGGTCTGGCTGGTTCCTGTCCTGGTTCCTGTCCTGGTTCCTGTCCTGGTCTGGCTGGTTCCTGCCCTGGTCTGGCTGGTTCCTGTCCTGGTCTGGCTGGTTCCTGTCCTGGTCTGGCTGGTTCCTGTCCTGGTTCCTGTCCTGGTCTGGCTGGTTCCTGTCCTGGTTCCTGTCCTGGTTTGGCTGGTTCCTGTCCTGGTTCCTATCCTGGTTCCTGCCCTGGTCTGGCTGGTTCCTGTCCTGGTCTGGCTGGTTCCATCCCTGGTTCCTGTCCTGGTCTGGCTGGTTCCTGTCCTGGTTCCTGTCCTGGTCTGGCTGGTTCCTGTCCTGGTTCCTGTCCTGGTTCCTGTCCTGGTCTGGCTGGTTCCTGTCCTGGTTCCTGCCCTGGTCTGGCTGGTTCCTGTCCTGGTCTGGCTGGTTCCTGTCCTGGTTTGGCTAGTTCCTTTCCTGGTTCCTGTCCTGGTTTGGCTGGTTCCTGTCCTGGTTCCATCCCTGGTTCCTGTCCTGGTCTGGCTGGTTCCTGTCCTGGTTCCATCCCTGGTTCCTGTCCTGGTTTGGCTGGTTCCTGTCCTGGTTCCATCCCTGGTTCCTGTCCTGGTCTGGCTGGTTCCTGTCCTGGTCTGGCTTGTTCCTGTCCTGGTTCCTGCCCTGGTCTGGCTGGTTCCTGTCCTGGTCTGGCTGGTTCCTGTCCTGGTTTGGCTGGTTCCTGTCCTGGTTCCTGTCCTGGTCTGGCTGGTTCCTGTCCTGGTTCCTGTCCTGGTCTGGCTGGTTCCTGTCCTGGTTCCTGTCCTGGTTTGGCTGGTTCCTTTCCTTGTTCCTGTCCTGGTCTGGCTGGTTCCTGTCCTGGTTCCATCCCTGGTTCCTGTCCTGGTCTGGCTGGTTCCTGTCCTGGTTCCTGTCCTGGTCTGGCTGGTTCCTGTCCTGGTTCCTGTCCTGGTTTGGCTGGTTCCTGTCCTGGTTCCATCCCTGGTTCCTGTCCTGGTCTGGCTGGTTCCTGTCCTGGTCTGGCTGGTTCCTGCCCTGGTCTGGCTGGTTCCTGTCCTGGTTCCTGTCCTGGTCTGGCTGGTTCCTGTCCTGGTTCCTGTCCTGGTCTGGCTGGTTCCTGTCCTGGTTCCTGCCCTGGTTCCTGTCCTGGTCTGGCTGGTTCCTGTCCTGGTCTGGCTGGTTCCCTTCCTGGTTCCTGTCCTGGTCTGGCTGGTTCCTGTCCTGGTCTGGCTGGTTCCTGCCCTGGTCTGGCTGGTTCCTGTCCTGGTTCCTGTCCTGGTCCCTGTCCTGGTCTGGCTGGTTCCTGTCCTGGTTCCTGCCCTGGTTCCTGTCCTGGTCTGGCTGGTTCCTGTCCTGGTCTGGCTGGTTCCTGTCCTGGTTCCTGCCCTGGTTCCTGTGCTGGTCTGGCTCGTTCCTGCCCTGGTCTGGCTGGTTCCTGTCCTGGTTCCTGTCCTGGTCTGGCTGGTTCCTGTCCTGGTTCCTGTCCTGGTCTGGCTGGTTCCTGTCCTGGTTCCTGCCCTGGTTCCTGTGCTGGTCTGGCTGGTTCCTGCCCTGGTCTGGCTGGTTCCTGTCCTGGTTCCTGTCCTGGTCTGGCTGGTTCCTGTCCCGGTTCCTGTCCTGGTCTGGCTGGTTCCTGTCCTGGTTCCTGCCCTGGTCTGGCTGGTTCCCTTCCTGGTTCCTGCCCTGGTCTGGCTGGTTCCTGCCCTGGTTCCTGTCCTGGTCTGGCTGGTTCCTGTCCTGGTTCCTGTCCTGGTCTGGCTGGTTCCTGTCCTGGTTCCTGTCCTGGTCTGGCTGGTTCCTGCCCTGGTTCCTGTCCTGGTCTGGCTGGTTCTTGCCCTGGTCTGGCTGGTTCCTGTCCTGGTTCCTGTCCTGGTCTGGCTGGTTCCCTTCCTGGTTCCTGTCCTGGTCTGGCTGGTTCCTGTCCTGGTTCCTTTCCTGGTTCCTGTCCTGGTTTGGCTAGTTCCTTTCCTGGTTCCTGTCCTGGTTCCTGCCCTGGTCTGGCTGGTTCCTGTCCTGGTTCCATCCCTGGTTCCTGTCCTGGTCTGGCTGGTTCCTGTCCTGGTCTGGCTGGTTCCTGTCCTGGTTCCTGTCCTGGTCTGGCTGGTTCCTGTCCTGGTTCCTGCCCTGGTCTGGCTGGTTCCTGTCCTGGTCTGGCTGGTTCCTGTCCTGGTTCCTGTCCTGGTTCCTGCCCTAGTCTGGCTGGTTCCTGTCCTGGTTCCTTCCCTGGTCTGGCTGGTTCCTGTCCTGGTTCCTGTCCTGGTCTGGCTGGTTCCTGTCCTGGTTCCTGCCCTGGTTCCTGTCCTGGTTCCTGTCCTGGTCTGGCTGGTTCCTGTCCTGGTCTGGCTGGTTCCTGTCCTGGTTCCTGTCCTGGTCTGGCTGGTTCCTGTCCTGGTCTGGCTGGTTCCTGCCCTGGTCTGGCTGGTTCCTGTCCTGGTTCCTGTCCTGGTCTGGCTGGTTCCTGCCCTGGTCTGGCTGGTTCCTGCCCTGGTTCCTGCCCTGGTCTGGCTGGTTCCTGTCCTGGTTCCTGTCCTGGTTCCTGCCCTGGTTCCTTTCCTGGTTCCTGCCCTGGTTCCTGTCCTGGTTCCTGCCCTGGTTCCTGTCCTGGTCTGGCTGGTTCCTGTCCTGGTTCCTGCCCTGGTTCCTGTCCTGGTTCCTGCCCTGGTCTGGCTGGTTCCTTTCCTGGTCTGGCTGGTTCCTGCCCTGGTTCCTGCCCTGGTTCCTGTCCTGGTTCCTGCCCTGGTCTGGCTGGTTCCTGTCCTGGTCTGGCTGGTTCCTGTCCTGGTCTGGCTGGTTCCTGTCCTGGTTCCTGCCCTGGTCTGGCTGTTCCTGTCCTGGTTCCTGCCCTGGTCTGGCTGTTCCTGTCCTGGTTCCTGTCCTGGTCTGGCTGGTTCCTGCCCTGGTCTGGCTGGTTCCTGTCCTGGTCTGGCTGGTTCCTGTCCTGGTTCCTGCCCTGGTCTGGCTGTTCCTGTCCTGGTTCCTGCCCTGGTCTGGCTGTTCCTGTCCTGGTTCCTGTCCTGGTCTGGCTGGTTCCTGTCCTGGTCTGGCTGGTTCCTCTCCTGGTTCCTGTCCTGGTTCCTGTCCTGGTCTGGCTGGTTCCTGCCCTGGTCTGGCTGGTTCCTGTCCTGGTCTGGCTGGTTCCTGTCCTGGTTCCTGCCCTGGTCTGGCTGGTTCCTTCCCTGGTTCCTGCCCTGGTCTGGCTGGTTCCTGTCCTGGTCTGGCTGGTTCCTGTCCTGGTCTGGCTGGTTCCTGTCCTGGTCTGGCTGGTTCCTTCCCTGGTTCCTGTCCTGGTCTGGCTGTTCCTGTCCTGGTTCCTGCCCTGGTCTGGCTGTTCCTGTCCTGGTTCCTGCCCTGGTCTGGCTGTTCCTGTCCTGGTTCCTGTCCTGGTCTGGCTGGTTCCTTCCCTGGTCTGGCTGGTTCCTCTCCTGGTTCCTGCCCTGGTCTGGCTGGTTCCTGTCCTGGTTCCTGCCCTGGTCTGGCTGGTTCCTGTCCTGGTCTGGCTGGTTCCTGTCCTGGTTCCTGCCCTGGTCTGGCTGGTTCCTTTCCTGGTCTGGCTGGTTCCTGCCCTGGTCTGGCTGTTCCTGTCCTGGTTCCTGCCCTGGTCTGGCTGTTCCTGTCCTGGTTCCTGCCCTGGTCTGGCTGTTCCTGTCCTGGTTCCTGTCCTGGTCTGGCTGGTTCCTGCCCTGGTCTGGCTGGTTCCTGTCCTGGTCTGGCTGGTTCCTGTCCTGGTTCCTGCCCTGGTCTGGCTGTTCCTGTCCTGGTTCCTGCCCTGGTCTGGCTGTTCCTGTCCTGGTTCCTGTCCTGGTCTGGCTGGTTCCTGTCCTGGTCTGGCTGGTTCCTCTCCTGGTTCCTGTCCTGGTTCCTGTCCTGGTCTGGCTGGTTCCTGCCCTGGTCTGGCTGGTTCCTGTCCTGGTCTGGCTGGTTCCTGTCCTGGTCTGGCTGGTTCCTGTCCTGGTTCCTGCCCTGGTCTGGCTGGTTCCTTCCCTGGTTCCTGTCCTGGTCTGGCTGGTTCCTGTCCTGGTCTGGCTGGTTCCTGTCCTGGTCTGGCTGGTTCCTTCCCTGGTTCCTGTCCTGGTCTGGCTGGTTCCTGTCCTGGTCTGGCTGGTTCCTTCCCTGGTTCCTGTCCTGGTCTGGCTGGTTCCTGTCCTGGTCTGGCTGGTTCCTGTCCTGGTTCCTGCCCTGGTCTGGCTGGTTCCTGTCCTGGTTCCTGCCCTGGTCTGGCTGTTCCTGTCCTGGTTCCTGTCCTGGTCTGGCTGGTTCCTTCCCTGGTCTGGCTGGTTCCTCTCCTGGTTCCTGCCCTGGTCTGGCTGGTTCCTGTCCTGGTTCCTGCCCTGGTCTGGCTGGTTCCTGTCCTGGTCTGGCTGGTTCCTGTCCTGGTTCCTGCCCTGGTTCCTGTCCTGGTCTGGCTGGTTCCTGTCCTGGTCTGGCTGGTTTCTGTCCTGGTTCCTGTCCTGGTCTGGCTGGTTCCCTTCCTGGTTCCTGTCCTGGTCTGGCTGGTTCCTGTCCTGGTTCCTGTCCTGGTCTGGCTGGTTCCTGTCCTGGTTCCTGTCCTGGTTCCTGTCCTGGTCTGGCTGGTTCCTGCCCTGGTCTGGCTGGTTCCTGTCCTGGTCTGGCTGGTTCCTGTCCTGGTCTGGCTGGTTCCTGTCCTGGTTCCTGTCCTGGTCTGGCTGGTTCCTGTCCTGGTTCCTGTCCTGGTTTGGCTGGTTCCTGTCCTGGTTCCTATCCTGGTTCCTGCCCTGGTCTGGCTGGTTCCTGTCCTGGTCTGGCTGGTTCCATCCCTGGTTCCTGTCCTGGTCTGGCTGGTTCCTGTCCTGGTTCCTGTCCTGGTCTGGCTGGTTCCTGTCCTGGTTCCTGTCCTGGTTCCTGTCCTGGTCTGGCTGGTTCCTGTCCTGGTTCCTGCCCTGGTCTGGCTGGTTCCTGTCCTGGTCTGGCTGGTTCCTGTCCTGGTTTGGCTAGTTCCTTTCCTGGTTCCTGTCCTGGTTTGGCTGGTTCCTGTCCTGGTTCCATCCCTGGTTCCTGTCCTGGTCTGGCTGGTTCCTGTCCTGGTTCCATCCCTGGTTCCTGTCCTGGTTTGGCTGGTTCCTGTCCTGGTTCCATCCCTGGTTCCTGTCCTGGTCTGGCTGGTTCCTGTCCTGGTCTGGCTTGTTCCTGTCCTGGTTCCTGCCCTGGTCTGGCTGGTTCCTGTCCTGGTCTGGCTGGTTCCTGTCCTGGTTTGGCTGGTTCCTGTCCTGGTTCCTGTCCTGGTCTGGCTGGTTCCTGTCCTGGTTCCTGTCCTGGTCTGGCTGGTTCCTGTCCTGGTTCCTGTCCTGGTCTGGCTGGTTCCTTTCCTTGTTCCTGTCCTGGTCTGGCTGGTTCCTGTCCTGGTTCCATCCCTGGTTCCTGTCCTGGTCTGGCTGGTTCCTGTCCTGGTTCCTGTCCTGGTCTGGCTGGTTCCTGTCCTGGTTCCTGTCCTGGTTTGGCTGGTTCCTGTCCTGGTTCCATCCCTGGTTCCTGTCCTGGTCTGGCTGGTTCCTGTCCTGGTCTGGCTGGTTCCTGCCCTGGTCTGGCTGGTTCCTGTCCTGGTTCCTGTCCTGGTCTGGCTGGTTCCTGTCCTGGTTCCTGCCCTGGTTCCTGTCCTGGTCTGGCTGGTTCCTGTCCTGGTCTGGCTGGTTCCCTTCCTGGTTCCTGTCCTGGTCTGGCTGGTTCCTGTCCTGGTCTGGCTGGTTCCTGCCCTGGTCTGGCTGGTTCCTGTCCTGGTTCCTGTCCTGGTCCCTGTCCTGGTCTGGCTGGTTCCTGTCCTGGTTCCTGCCCTGGTTCCTGTCCTGGTCTGGCTGGTTCCTGTCCTGGTCTGGCTGGTTCCTGTCCTGGTTCCTGCCC
The DNA here is from genome assembly GCF_933228915.1 of Telmatherina bonti. NCBI lineage: Eukaryota > Metazoa > Chordata > Actinopteri > Atheriniformes > Telmatherinidae > Telmatherina > Telmatherina bonti. The sequence continues at coordinate 727,248 of NC_136613.1, forward strand.
TGGTTCCTGTGCTGGTCTGGCTCGTTCCTGCCCTGGTCTGGCTGGTTCCTGTCCTGGTTCCTGTCCTGGTCTGGCTGGTTCCTGTCCTGGTTCCTGTCCTGGTCTGGCTGGTTCCTGTCCTGGTTCCTGCCCTGGTTCCTGTGCTGGTCTGGCTGGTTCCTGCCCTGGTCTGGCTGGTTCCTGTCCTGGTTCCTGTCCTGGTCTGGCTGGTTCCTGTCCCGGTTCCTGTCCTGGTCTGGCTGGTTCCTGTCCTGGTTCCTGCCCTGGTCTGGCTGGTTCCCTTCCTGGTTCCTGCCCTGGTCTGGCTGGTTCCTGCCCTGGTTCCTGTCCTGGTCTGGCTGGTTCCTGTCCTGGTTCCTGTCCTGGTCTGGCTGGTTCCTGTCCTGGTTCCTGTCCTGGTCTGGCTGGTTCCTGCCCTGGTTCCTGTCCTGGTCTGGCTGGTTCTTGCCCTGGTCTGGCTGGTTCCTGTCCTGGTTCCTGTCCTGGTCTGGCTGGTTCCCTTCCTGGTTCCTGTCCTGGTCTGGCTGGTTCCTGTCCTGGTTCCTTTCCTGGTTCCTGTCCTGGTTTGGCTAGTTCCTTTCCTGGTTCCTGTCCTGGTTCCTGCCCTGGTCTGGCTGGTTCCTGTCCTGGTTCCATCCCTGGTTCCTGTCCTGGTCTGGCTGGTTCCTGTCCTGGTCTGGCTGGTTCCTGTCCTGGTTCCTGTCCTGGTCTGGCTGGTTCCTGTCCTGGTTCCTGCCCTGGTCTGGCTGGTTCCTGTCCTGGTCTGGCTGGTTCCTGTCCTGGTTCCTGTCCTGGTTCCTGCCCTAGTCTGGCTGGTTCCTGTCCTGGTTCCTTCCCTGGTCTGGCTGGTTCCTGTCCTGGTTCCTGTCCTGGTCTGGCTGGTTCCTGTCCTGGTTCCTGCCCTGGTTCCTGTCCTGGTTCCTGTCCTGGTCTGGCTGGTTCCTGTCCTGGTCTGGCTGGTTCCTGTCCTGGTTCCTGTCCTGGTCTGGCTGGTTCCTGTCCTGGTCTGGCTGGTTCCTGCCCTGGTCTGGCTGGTTCCTGTCCTGGTTCCTGTCCTGGTCTGGCTGGTTCCTGCCCTGGTCTGGCTGGTTCCTGCCCTGGTTCCTGCCCTGGTCTGGCTGGTTCCTGTCCTGGTTCCTGTCCTGGTTCCTGCCCTGGTTCCTTTCCTGGTTCCTGCCCTGGTTCCTGTCCTGGTTCCTGCCCTGGTTCCTGTCCTGGTCTGGCTGGTTCCTGTCCTGGTTCCTGCCCTGGTTCCTGTCCTGGTTCCTGCCCTGGTCTGGCTGGTTCCTTTCCTGGTCTGGCTGGTTCCTGCCCTGGTTCCTGCCCTGGTTCCTGTCCTGGTTCCTGCCCTGGTCTGGCTGGTTCCTGTCCTGGTCTGGCTGGTTCCTGTCCTGGTCTGGCTGGTTCCTGTCCTGGTTCCTGCCCTGGTCTGGCTGTTCCTGTCCTGGTTCCTGCCCTGGTCTGGCTGTTCCTGTCCTGGTTCCTGTCCTGGTCTGGCTGGTTCCTGCCCTGGTCTGGCTGGTTCCTGTCCTGGTCTGGCTGGTTCCTGTCCTGGTTCCTGCCCTGGTCTGGCTGTTCCTGTCCTGGTTCCTGCCCTGGTCTGGCTGTTCCTGTCCTGGTTCCTGTCCTGGTCTGGCTGGTTCCTGTCCTGGTCTGGCTGGTTCCTCTCCTGGTTCCTGTCCTGGTTCCTGTCCTGGTCTGGCTGGTTCCTGCCCTGGTCTGGCTGGTTCCTGTCCTGGTCTGGCTGGTTCCTGTCCTGGTCTGGCTGGTTCCTGTCCTGGTCTGGCTGGTTCCTGTCCTGGTTCCTGCCCTGGTCTGGCTGGTTCCTGTCCTGGTCTGGCTGGTTCCTGTCCTGGTCTGGCTGGTTCCTGTCCTGGTTCCTGCCCTGGTCTGGCTGTTCCTGTCCTGGTTCCTGCCCTGGTCTGGCTGTTCCTGTCCTGGTTCCTGCCCTGGTCTGGCTGGTTCCTTCCCTGGTTCCTGCCCTGGTCTGGCTGGTTCCTGTCCTGGTCTGGCTGGTTCCTGTCCTGGTCTGGCTGGTTCCTGTCCTGGTCTGGCTGGTTCCTTCCCTGGTTCCTGTCCTGGTCTGGCTGGTTCCTGTCCTGGTCTGGCTGGTTCCTTCCCTGGTTCCTGTCCTGGTCTGGCTGGTTCCTGTCCTGGTCTGGCTGGTTCCTGTCCTGGTTCCTGCCCTGGTCTGGCTGGTTCCTGTCCTGGTTCCTGCCCTGGTCTGGCTGTTCCTGTCCTGGTTCCTGTCCTGGTCTGGCTGGTTCCTGCCCTGGTCTGGCTGGTTCCTCTCCTGGTTCCTGCCCTGGTCTGGCTGGTTCCTGTCCTGGTTCCTGCCCTGGTCTGGCTGGTTCCTGTCCTGGTCTGGCTGGTTCCTGTCCTGGTTCCTGCCCTGGTTCCTGTCCTGGTCTGGCTGGTTCCTGTCCTGGTCTGGCTGGTTTCTGTCCTGGTTCCTGTCCTGGTCTGGCTGGTTCCCTTCCTGGTTCCTGTCCTGGTCTGGCTGGTTCCTGTCCTGGTTCCTGTCCTGGTCTGGCTGGTTCCTGTCCTGGTTCCTGTCCTGGTCTGGCTGGTTCCTGTCCTGGTTCCTGTCCTGGTTCCTGTCCTGGTCTGGCTGGTTCCTGCCCTGGTCTGGCTGGTTCCTGTCCTGGTCTGGCTGGTTCCTGTCCTGGTCTGGCTGGTTCCTGTCCTGGTTCCTGTCCTGGTCTGGCTGGTTCCTGTCCTGGTTCCTGTCCTGGTTTGGCTGGTTCCTGTCCTGGTTCCTATCCTGGTTCCTGCCCTGGTCTGGCTGGTTCCTGTCCTGGTCTGGCTGGTTCCATCCCTGGTTCCTGTCCTGGTCTGGCTGGTTCCTGTCCTGGTTCCTGTCCTGGTCTGGCTGGTTCCTGTCCTGGTTCCTGTCCTGGTCTGGCTGGTTCCTGTCCTGGTTCCTGTCCTGGTCTGGCTGGTTCCTGTCCTGGTTCCTGCCCTGGTTCCTGTCCTGGTCTGGCTGGTTCTTGCCCTGGTCTGGCTGGTTCCTGTCCTGGTCTGGCTGGTTCCTGTCCTGGTCTGGCTGGTTTCCTTCCTGGTTCCTTCCCTGGTCTGGCTGGTTCCTGTCCTGGTTCCTGCCCTGGTTCCTGTCCTGGTCTGGCTGGTTCCTATCCTGGTTCCTGCCCTGGTCTGGCTGGTTCCTGTCCTGGTTCCATCCCTGGTTCCTGTCCTGGTCTGGCTGGTTCCTGCCCTGGTCTGGCTGGTTCCTGTCCTGGTTCCTGTCCTGGTCTGGCTGGTTCCTGTCCTGGTTCCTGCCCTGGTCTGGCTGGTTCCTGTCCTGGTCTGGCTGGTTCCTGTCCTGGTTCCTGTCCTGGTTCCTGCCCTGGTCTGGCTGGTTCCTGTCCTGGTTCCTTCCCTGGTCTGGCTGGTTCCTGTCCTGGTTCCTGTCCTGGTCTGGCTGGTTCCTGTCCTGGTTCCTGCCCTGGTTCCTGCCCTGGTTCCTGTCCTGGTTCCTGCCCATGTTCCTGTCCTGGTCTGGCTGGTTCCTGTCCTGGTTCCTGCCCTGGTCTGGCTGGTTCCTGTCCTGGTTCCTGTCCTGGTCTGGCTGGTTCCTGTCCTGGTTCCTGTCCTGGTTCCTGCCCTGGTCTGGCTGGTTCCTGCCCTGGTTCCTGCCCTGGTCCGGCTGGTTCCTGTCCTGGTTCCTGTCCTGGTCTGGCTGGTTCCTGCCCTGGTTCCTGCCCTGGTCTGGCTGGTTCCTGTCCTGGTCTGGCTGGTTCCTGTCCTGGTTCCTGCCCTGGTTCCTGTCCTGGTTCCTGTCCTGGTCTGGCTGGTTCCTGTCCTGGTTCCTGCCCTGGTTCCTGTCCTGGTTCCTGCCCTGGTCTGGCTGGTTCCTGTCCTGGTCTGGCTGGTTCCTGTCCTGGTTCCTGTCCTGGTTCCTGTCCTGGTCTGGCTGGTTCCTGCCCTGGTCTGGCTGGTTCCTGTCCTGGTCTGGCTGGTTCCTGTCCTGGTTCCTGTCCTGGTTCCTGCCCTGGTTCCTGTCCTGGTCTGGCTGGTTCCTGTCCTGGTTCCTGTCCTGGTTCCTGCCCATGTTCCTGTCCTGGTTCCTGCCCTGGTCTGGCTGGTTCCTGCCCTGGTCTGGCTGGTTCCTGTCCTGGTTCCTGCCCTGGTCTGGCTGGTTCCTGCCCTGGTTCCTGTCCTGGTTCCTGCCCTGGTCTGGCTGGTTCCTGTCCTGGTCTGGCTGGTTCCTTCCCTGGTTCCTGTCCTGGTCTGGCTGGTTCCTGTCCTGGTTCCTGCCCTGGTCTGGCTGGTTCCTGTCCTGGTCTGGCTGGTTCCTTCCCTGGTTCCTGTCCTGGTCTGGCTGTTCCTGTCCTGGTTCCTGCCCTGGTCTGGCTGGTTCCTGTCCTGGTTCCTGTCCTGGTCTGGCTGGTTCCTGTCCTGGTTCCTGCCCTGGTTCCTGTCCTGGTTCCTGCCCTGGTCTGGCTGGTTCCTTCCCTGGTTCCTGTCCTGGTCTGGCTGGTTCCTGTCCTGGTCTGGCTGGTTCCTTCCCTGGTTCCTGTCCTGGTCTGGCTGGTTCCTGTCCTGGTTCCTGCCCTGGTCTGGCTGGTTCCTGTCCTGGTTCCTGTCCTGGTTCCTGTCCTGGTCTGGCTGGTTCCTGTCCTGGTTCCTGCCCTTGTCTGGCTGTTCCTGTCCTGGTTCCTGCCCTGGTCTGGCTGGTTCCTGTCCTGGTCTGGCTGGTTCCTGTCCTGGTTCCTGTCCTGGTCTGGCTGGTTCCTGTCCTGGTCTGGCTGGTTCCTGCCCTGGTCTGGCTGGTTCCTGTCCTGGTCTGGCTGGTTCCTGTCCTGGTTCCTGTCCTGGTCTGGCTGGTTCCTGCCCTGGTCTGGCTGGTTCCTCTCCTGGTTCCTGTCCTGGTCTGGCTGGTTCCTCTCCTGGTTCCTGCCCTGGTCTGGCTGGTTCCTGTCCTGGTCTGGCTGGTTCCTGTCCTGGTTCCTGCCCTGGTTCCTGTCCTGGTCTGGCTGGTTCCTGTCCTGGTCTGGCTGGTTCCTCTCCTGGTTCCTGCCCTGGTCTGGCTGGTTCCTGTCCTGGTCTGGCTGGTTCCTGTCCTGGTTCCTGCCCTGGTTCCTGTCCTGGTCTGGCTGGTTCCTGCCCTGGTCTGGCTGGTTCCTCTCCTGGTTCCTGCCCTGGTCTGGCTGGTTCCTGTCCTGGTCTGGCTGGTTCCTGTCCTGGTTCCTGCCCTGGTTCCTGTCCTGGTCTGGCTGGTTCCTGTCCTGGTTCCTGCCCTGGTTCCTGTCCTGGTCTGGCTGGTTCCTGCCCTGGTCTGGCTGGTTCCTGTCCTGGTCTGGCTGGTTCCTGCCCTGGTCTGGCTGGTTCCTGTCCTGGTCTGGCTGGTTCCCATCCTGGTTCCTGTCCTGGTCTGGCTGGTTCCTGTCCTGGTTCCTGTCCTGGCCTGGCTGGTTCCTGTCCTGGTTCCTGTCCTGGTCTGGCTGGTTCCTGTCCTGGTTCCTGCCCTGGTTCCTGCCCTGGTTCCTGTCCTGGTCTGGCTGGTTCCTGTCCTGGTCTGGCTGGTTCCTGCCCTGGTCTGGCTGGTTCCCTTCCTGGTTCCTGTCCTGGTCTGGCTGGTTCCTGTCCTGGTTCCTGTCCTGGTTCCTGTCCTGGTTCCTGTCCTGGTCTGGCTGGTTCCTGTCCTGGTCTGGCTGGTTCCTTTCCTGGTTCCTGCCCTGGTCTGGCTGGTTCCTGTCCTGGTTCCTGTCCTGGTCTGGCTGGTTCCTGTCCTGGTCTGGCTGGTTCCTGCCCTGGTCTGGCTGGTTCCTGTCCTGGTTCCTGTCCTGGTCTGGCTGGTTCCTGTCCTGGTTCCTGTCCTGGTCTGGCTGGTTCCTGTCCTGGTTCCTGCCCTGGTCTGGCTGGTTCCTGTCCTGGTCTGGCTGGTTCCTTCCCTGGTCTGGCTGGTTCCTGTCCTGGTTCCTGTCCTGGTCTGGCTGGTTCCTGCCCTGGTCTGGCTGGTTCCTGTCCTGGTCTGGCTGGTTCCTTCCCTGGTCTGGCTGGTTCCTGTCCTGGTTCCTGTCCTGGTCTGGCTGGTTCCTGCCCTGGTCTGGCTGGTTCCTGTCCTGGTCTGGCTGGTTCCTGTCCTGGTCTGGCTGGTTCCTGTCCTGGTTCCTGTCCTGGTCTGGCTGGTTCCTGTCCTGGTTCCTGCCCTGGTCTGGCTGGTTCCCTTCCTGGTTCCTGCCCTGGTCTGGCTGGTTCCTATCCTGGTTCCTGTCCTGGTCTGGCTGGTTCCTGTCCTGGTTCCTGTCCTGGTCTGGCTGGTTCCTGTCCTGGTTCCTGTCCTGGTCTGGCTGGTTCCTGTCCTGGTCTGGCTGGATCCTGTCCTGGTCTGGCTGGTTCCTGTCCTGGTTCCTTCCCTGGTCTGGCTGGTTCCTATCCTGGTTCCTGCCCTGGTTCCTGTCCTGGTCTGGCTGGTTCCTGCCCTGGTTCCTGCCCTGGTCTGGCTGGTTCCTGTCCTGGTCTGGCTGGTTCCTGTCCTGGTTCCTGCCCTGGTCTGGCTGGTTCCTGTCCTGGTTCCTGCCCTGGTCTGGCTGGTTCCTGTCCTGGTTCCTGTCCTGGTCTGGCTGGTTCCTGCCCTGGTCTGGCTGGTTCCTGTCCTGGTCTGGCTGGTTCCTGTCCTGGTTCCTTCCCTGGTCTGGCTGGTTCCATTCCTGGTCTGGCTGGTTCCTGCCCTGGTCTGGCTGGTTCCTGTCCTGGTTCCTGTCCTGGTCTGGCTGGTTCCTGTCCTGGTTCCTGCCCTGGTCTGGCTGGTTCCTGTCCTGGTTCCTGTCCTGGTTCCTGTGCTGGTCTGGCTGGTTCCTGTCCTGGTCTGGCTGGTTCCTGTCCTGGTTCCTTTCCTGGTCTGGCTGGTTCCTGTCCTGGTTCCTGTCCTGGTCTGGCTGGTTCCTGTCCTGGTTCCTGCCCTGGTCTGGCTGGTTCCTGTCCTGGTTCCTGTCCTGGTTCCTGTGCTGGTCTGGCTGGTTCCTGTCCTGGTCTGGCTGGTTCCTGTCCTGGTCTGGCTGGTTCCTTCCCTGGTTCCTGTCCTGGTCTGGCTGGTTCCTGTCCTGGTCTGGCTGGTTCCTTCCCTGGTTCCTGTCCTGGTCTGGCTGGTTCCTGTCCTGGTCTGGCTGGTTCCTGTCCTGGTTCCTGCCCTGGTCTGGCTGGTTCCTGTCCTGGTTCCTGCCCTGGTCTGGCTGTTCCTGTCCTGGTTCCTGTCCTGGTCTGGCTGGTTCCTGCCCTGGTCTGGCTGGTTCCTCTCCTGGTTCCTGCCCTGGTCTGGCTGGTTCCTGTCCTGGTCTGGCTGGTTCCTGTCCTGGTTCCTGCCCTGGTTCCTGTCCTGGTCTGGCTGGTTCCTGTCCTGGTCTGGCTGGTTTCTGTCCTGGTTCCTGTCCTGGTCTGGCTGGTTCCCTTCCTGGTTCCTGTCCTGGTCTGGCTGGTTCCTGTCCTGGTTCCTGTCCTGGTCTGGCTGGTTCCTGTCCTGGTTCCTGTCCTGGTTCCTGTCCTGGTCTGGCTGGTTCCTGCCCTGGTCTGGCTGGTTCCTGTCCTGGTCTGGCTGGTTCCTGTCCTGGTCTGGCTGGTTCCTGTCCTGGTTCCTGTCCTGGTCTGGCTGGTTCCTGTCCTGGTTCCTGTCCTGGTTTGGCTGGTTCCTGTCCTGGTTCCTATCCTGGTTCCTGCCCTGGTCTGGCTGGTTCCTGTCCTGGTCTGGCTGGTTCCATCCCTGGTTCCTGTCCTGGTCTGGCTGGTTCCTGTCCTGGTTCCTGTCCTGGTCTGGCTGGTTCCTGTCCTGGTTCCTGTCCTGGTCTGGCTGGTTCCTGTCCTGGTTCCTGTCCTGGTCTGGCTGGTTCCTGTCCTGGTTCCTGCCCTGGTTCCTGTCCTGGTCTGGCTGGTTCTTGCCCTGGTCTGGCTGGTTCCTGTCCTGGTCTGGCTGGTTCCTGTCCTGGTCTGGCTGGTTTCCTTCCTGGTTCCTTCCCTGGTCTGGCTGGTTCCTGTCCTGGTTCCTGCCCTGGTTCCTGTCCTGGTCTGGCTGGTTCCTGCCCTGGTTCCTGTCCTGGTCTGGCTGGTTCCTGTCCTGGTTCTTGCCCTGGTCTGGCTGGTTCCTATCCTGGTTCCTGCCCTGGTCTGGCTGGTTCCTGTCCTGGTTCCATCCCTGGTTCCTGTCCTGGTCTGGCTGGTTCCTGCCCTGGTCTGGCTGGTTCCTGTCCTGGTTCCTGTCCTGGTCTGGCTGGTTCCTGTCCTGGTTCCTGCCCTGGTCTGGCTGGTTCCTGTCCTGGTCTGGCTGGTTCCTGTCCTGGTTCCTGTCCTGGTTCCTGTCCTGGTCTGGCTGGTTCCTGCCCTGGTCTGGCTGGTTCCTGTCCTGGTTCCTTCCCTGGTCTGGCTGGTTCCTGTCCTGGTTCCTGTCCTGGTCTGGCTGGTTCCTGTCCTGGTTCCTGCCCTGGTTCCTGCCCATGTTCCTGTCCTGGTTCCTGCCCATGTTCCTGTCCTGGTCTGGCTGGTTCCTGTCCTGGTTCCTGCCCTGGTTCCTGTCCTGGTCTGGCTGGTTCCTGTCCTGGTTCCTGTCCTGGTTCCTGCCCTGGTCTGGCTGGTTCCTGCCCTGGTTCCTGCCCTGGTCCGGCTGGTTCCTGTCCTGGTTCCTGTCCTGGTCTGGCTGGTTCCTGCCCTGGTTCCTGCCCTGGTCTGGCTGGTTCCTGTCCTGGTCTGGCTGGTTCCTGTCCTGGTTCCTGCCCTGGTTCCTGTCCTGGTTCCTGTCCTGGTCTGGCTGGTTCCTGTCCTGGTTCCTGCCCTGGTTCCTGTCCTGGTTCCTGCCCTGGTCTGGCTGGTTCCTGTCCTGGTCTGGCTGGTTCCTGTCCTGGTTCCTGTCCTGGTCTGGCTGGTTCCTGCCCTGGTCTGGCTGGTTCCTGTCCTGGTCTGGCTGGTTCCTGTCCTGGTTCCTGTCCTGGTTCCTGCCCTGGTTCCTGTCCTGGTTCCTGTCCTGGTCTGGCTGGTTCCTGTCCTGGTTCCTGTCCTGGTTCCTGCCCATGTTCCTGTCCTGGTTCCTGCCCTGGTCTGGCTGGTTCCTGCCCTGGTCTGGCTGGTTCCTGTCCTGGTTCCTGCCCTGGTCTGGCTGGTTCCTGCCCTGGTTCCTGTCCTGGTTCCTGCCCTGGTCTGGCTGGTTCCTGTCCTGGTCTGGCTGGTTCCTTCCCTGGTTCCTGTCCTGGTCTGGCTGGTTCCTGTCCTGGTTCCTGCCCTGGTCTGGCTGGTTCCTGTCCTGGTCTGGCTGGTTCCTTCCCTGGTTCCTGTCCTGGTCTGGCTGTTCCTGTCCTGGTTCCTGCCCTGGTCTGGCTGGTTCCTGTCCTGGTTCCTGCCCTGGTTCCTGTCCTGGTTCCTGCCCTGGTCTGGCTGGTTCCTGTCCTGGTCTGGCTGGTTCCTTCCCTGGTTCCTGTCCTGGTCTGGCTGGTTCCTGTCCTGGTCTGGCTGGTTCCTGTCCTGGTTCCTGTCCTGGTCTGGCTGGTTCCTGTCCTGGTTCCTGCCCTGGTTCCTGTCCTGGTTCCTGTCCTGGTCTGGCTGGTTCCTGTCCTGGTTCCTGCCCTGGTTCCTGTCCTGGTTCCTGCCCTGGTCTGGCTGGTTCCTGTCCTGGTTCCTGCCCTGGTTCCTGTCCTGGTTCCTGCCCTGGTCTGGCTGGTTCCTGTCCTGGTCTGGCTGGTTCCTTCCCTGGTTCCTGTCCTGGTCTGGCTGGTTCCTGTCCTGGTCTGGCTGGTTCCTTCCCTGGTTCCTGTCCTGGTCTGGCTGGTTCCTGTCCTGGTTCCTGCCCTGGTCTGGCTGGTTCCTGTCCTGGTTCCTGTCCTGGTTCCTGTCCTGGTCTGGCTGGTTCCTGTCCTGGTTCCTGCCCTTGTCTGGCTGTTCCTGTCCTGGTTCCTGCCCTGGTCTGGCTGGTTCCTGTCCTGGTCTGGCTGGTTCCTGTCCTGGTTCCTGTCCTGGTCTGGCTGGTTCCTGTCCTGGTCTGGCTGGTTCCTGCCCTGGTCTGGCTGGTTCCTGTCCTGGTCTGGCTGGTTCCTGTCCTGGTCTGGCTGGTTCCTGCCCTGGTCTGGCTGGTTCCTCTCCTGGTTCCTGTCCTGGTCTGGCTGGTTCCTCTCCTGGTTCCTGCCCTGGTCTGGCTGGTTCCTGTCCTGGTCTGGCTGGTTCCTGTCCTGGTTCCTGCCCTGGTTCCTGTCCTGGTCTGGCTGGTTCCTGTCCTGGTCTGGCTGGTTCCTCTCCTGGTTCCTGCCCTGGTCTGGCTGGTTCCTGTCCTGGTCTGGCTGGTTCCTGTCCTGGTTCCTGCCCTGGTTCCTGTCCTGGTCTGGCTGGTTCCTGCCCTGGTCTGGCTGGTTCCTCTCCTGGTTCCTGCCCTGGTCTGGCTGGTTCCTGTCCTGGTCTGGCTGGTTCCTGTCCTGGTTCCTGCCCTGGTTCCTGTCCTGGTCTGGCTGGTTCCTGTCCTGGTTCCTGCCCTGGTTCCTGTCCTGGTCTGGCTGGTTCCTGCCCTGGTCTGGCTGGTTCCTGTCCTGGTCTGGCTGGTTCCTGCCCTGGTCTGGCTGGTTCCTGTCCTGGTCTGGCTGGTTCCCATCCTTGTTCCTGTCCTGGTCTGGCTGGTTCCTGCCCTGGTCTGGCTGGTTCCCTTCCTGGTTCCTGTCCTGGCCTGGCTGGTTCCTGTCCTGGTTCCTGTCCTGGTCTGGCTGGTTCCTGTCCTGGTTCCTGCCCTGGTTCCTGCCCTGGTTCCTGTCCTGGTCTGGCTGGTTCCTGTCCTGGTCTGGCTGGTTCCTGCCCTGGTCTGGCTGGTTCCCTTCCTGGTTCCTGTCCTGGTCTGGCTGGTTCCTGTCCTGGTTCCTGTCCTGGTTCCTGTCCTGGTTCCTGTCCTGGTCTGGCTGGTTCCTTTCCTGGTTCCTGCCCTGGTCTGGCTGGTTCCTGTCCTGGTTCCTGTCCTGGTCTGGCTGGTTCCTGTCCTGGTCTGGCTGGTTCCTGCCCTGGTCTGGCTGGTTCCTGTCCTGGTTCCTGTCCTGGTCTGGCTGGTTCCTGTCCTGGTTCCTGTCCTGGTCTGGCTGGTTCCTGTCCTGGTTCCTGCCCTGGTCTGGCTGGTTCCTGTCCTGGTCTGGCTGGTTCCTTCCCTGGTCTGGCTGGTTCCTGTCCTGGTTCCTGCCCTGGTCTGGCTGGTTCCTGTCCTGGTCTGGCTGGTTCCTGCCCTGGTCTGGCTGGTTCCTTCCCTGGTCTGGCTGGTTCCTGTCCTGGTTCCTGTCCTGGTCTGGCTGGTTCCTGTCCTGGTCTGGCTGGTTCCTGTCCTGGTTCCTGTCCTGGTCTGGCTGGTTCCTGTCCTGGTTCCTGCCCTGGTCTGGCTGGTTCCCTTCCTGGTTCCTGCCCTGGTCTGGCTGGTTCCTATCCTGGTTCCTGTCCTGGTCTGGCTGGTTCCTGTCCTGGTTCCTGTCCTGGTCTGGCTGGTTCCTGTCCTGGTTCCTGTCCTGGTCTGGCTGGTTCCTGTCCTGGTCTGGCTGGATCCTGTCCTGGTCTGGCTGGTTCCTGTCCTGGTTCCTTCCCTGGTCTGGCTGGTTCCTATCCTGGTTCCTGCCCTGGTTCCTGTCCTGGTCTGGCTGGTTCCTGCCCTGGTTCCTGCCCTGGTCTGGCTGGTTCCTGTCCTGGTCTGGCTGGTTCCTGTCCTGGTTCCTGCCCTGGTCTGGCTGGTTCCTGTCCTGGTTCCTGCCCTGGTCTGGCTGGTTCCTGTCCTGGTTCCTGTCCTGGTCTGGCTGGTTCCTGCCCTGGTCTGGCTGGTTCCTGTCCTGGTCTGGCTGGTTCCTGTCCTGGTTCCTTCCCTGGTCTGGCTGGTTCCATTCCTGGTCTGGCTGGTTCCTGCCCTGGTCTGGCTGGTTCCTGTCCTGGTTCCTGTCCTGGTCTGGCTGGTTCCTGTCCTGGTTCCTGCCCTGGTCTGGCTGGTTCCTGTCCTGGTTCCTGTCCTGGTTCCTGTGCTGGTCTGGCTGGTTCCTGTCCTGGTCTGGCTGGTTCCTGTCCTGGTTCCTTTCCTGGTCTGGCTGGTTCCTGTCCTGGTTCCTGTCCTGGTCTGGCTGGTTCCTGTCCTGGTTCCTGCCCTGGTCTGGCTGGTTCCTGTCCTGGTTCCTGTCCTGGTTCCTGTGCTGGTCTGGCTGGTTCCTGTCCTGGTCTGGCTGGTTCCTGTCCTGGTTCCTGCCCTGGTCTGGCTGGTTCCCTTCCTGGTTCCTGTCCTGGTCTGGCTGGTTCCTGTCCTGGTTCCTGTCCTGGTCTGGCTGGTTCCCTTCCTGGTTCCTGTCCTGGTCTGGCTGGTTCCTGTCCTGGTTCCTGCCCTGGTTCCTGTCCTGGTCTGGCTGGTTCCTGCCCTGGTCTGGCTGGTTCCTGTCCTGGTCTGGCTGGTTCCTGCCCTGGTCTGGCTGGTTCCTGTCCTGGTCCCTGTCCTGGTCTGGCTGGTTCCTGTCCTGGTTCCTGCCCTGGTCTGGCTGGTTCCCTTCCTGGTTCCTGTCCTGGTCTGGCTGGTTCCTGTCCTGGTTCCTGTCCTGGTCTGGCTGGTTCCTGTCCTGGTTCCTGTCCTTGTCTGGCTGGTTCCTGTCCTGGTTCCTGCCCTGGTCTGGCTGGTTCCCTTCCTGGTTCCTGTCCTGGTCTGGCTGGTTCCTGTCCTGGTTCCTGTCCTGGTTCCATCCCTAGTTCCTGTCCTGGTCTGGCTGGTTCCTGCCCTGGTCTGGCTGGTTCCTGCCCTGGTCTGGCTGGTTCCTGTCCTGGTTCCTGCCCTGGTTCCTGTCCTGGTCTGGCTGGTTCCTGTCCTGGTTCCTGCCCTGGTCTGGCTGGTTCCTGTCCTGGTTCCTGCCCTGGTTCCTGTCCTGGTCTGGCTGGTTCCTGCCCTGGTTCCTGCCCTGGTCTGGCTGGTTCCTGTCCTGGTTCCTGCCCTGGTTCCTGTCCTGGTTCCTGCCCTGGTTCCTGTCCTGGTTCCTGTCCTGGTCTGGCTGGTTCCTGTCCTGGTTCCTGCCCTGGTTCCTTTCCTGGTTCCTGCCCTGGTTCCTGTCCTGGTTCCTGCCCTGGTCTGGCTGGTTCCTGTCCTGGTCTGGCTGGTTCCTGTCCTGGTTCCTGTCCTGGTTCCTGTCCTGGTCTGGCTGGTTCCTGCCCTGGTCTGGCTGGTTCCTGTCCTGGTTCCTGTCCTGGTCTGGCTGGTTCCTGTCCTGGTTCCTGTCCTGGTTCCTGCCCTGGTTCCTGTCCTGGTCTGGCTGGTTCCTGTCCTGGTTCCTGTCCTGGTCTGGCTGGTTCCTGTCCTGGTTCCTGTCCTGGTTCCTGCCCAGGTTCCTGTCCTGGTTCCTGCCCTGGTCTGGCTGGTTCCTGCCCTGGTCTGGCTGGTTCCTGTCCTGGTTCCTGTCCTGGTTCCTGCCCATGTTCCTGTCCTGGTTCCTGTCCTGGTCTGGCTGGTTCCTGCCCTGGTCTGGCTGGTTCCTGTCCTGGTTCCTGCCCTGGTCTGGCTGGTTCCTGCCCTGGTTCCTGTCCTGGTTCCTGCCCTGGTCTGGCTGGTTCCTGTCCTGGTCTGGCTGGTTCCTTCCCTGGTTCCTGTCCTGGTCTGGCTGGTTCCTGTCCTGGTTCCTGCCCTGGTCTGGCTGGTTCCTGTCCTGGTCTGGCTGGTTCCTTCCCTGGTTCCTGTCCTGGTCTGGCTGGTTCCTGTCCTGGTTCCTGCCCTGGTCTGGCTGGTTCCTGTCCTGGTCTGGCTGGTTCCTGTCCTGGTTCCTGTCCTGGTCTGGCTGGTTCCTGTCCTGGTCTGGCTGGTTCCTGCCCTGGTCTGGCTGGTTCCTGTCCTGGTCTGGCTGGTTCCTGTCCTGGTTCCTGTCCTGGTCTGGCTGGTTCCTGCCCTGGTCTGGCTGGTTCCTCTCCTGGTTCCTGTCCTGGTCTGGCTGGTTCCTCTCCTGGTTCCTGCCCTGGTCTGGCTGGTTCCTGTCCTGGTCTGGCTGGTTCCTGTCCTGGTTCCTGCCCTGGTTCCTGTCCTGGTCTGGCTGGTTCCTGTCCTGGTCTGGCTGGTTCCTGTCCTGGTTCCTGCCCTGGTTCCTGTCCTGGTCTGGCTGGTTCCTGTCCTGGTCTGGCTGGTTCCTGTCCTGGTTCCTGTCCTGGTTCCTGTCCTGGTCTGGCTGGTTCCTGTCCTGGTCTGGCTGGTTCCTTTCCTGGTTCCTGCCCTGGTCTGGCTGGTTCCTGTCCTGGTTCCTGTCCTGGTCTGGCTGGTTCCTGTCCTGGTCTGGCTGGTTCCTGTCCTGGTCTGGCTGGTTCCTGCCCTGGTCTGGCTGGTTCCTGTCCTGGTTCCTGTCCTGGTCTGGCTGGTTCCTGTCCTGGTTCCTGTCCTGGTCTGGCTGGTTCCTGTCCTGGTTCCTGCCCTGGTCTGGCTGGTTCCTGTCCTGGTCTGGCTGGTTCCTTCCCTGGTCTGGCTGGTTCCTGTCCTGGTTCCTGTCCTGGTCTGGCTGGTTCCTGCCCTGGTCTGGCTGGTTCCTGTCCTGGTCTGGCTGGTTCCTTCCCTGGTCTGGCTGGTTCCTGTCCTGGTTCCTGTCCTGGTCTGGCTGGTTCCTGCCCTGGTCTGGCTGGTTCCTGTCCTGGTCTGGCTGGTTCCTGTCCTGGTCTGGCTGGTTCCTGTCCTGGTTCCTGTCCTGGTCTGGCTGGTTCCTGTCCTGGTTCCTGCCCTGGTCTGGCTGGTTCCCTTCCTGGTTCCTGCCCTGGTCTGGCTGGTTCCTATCCTGGTTCCTGTCCTGGTCTGGCTGGTTCCTGTCCTGGTTCCTGTCCTGGTCTGGCTGGTTCCTGTCCTGGTTCCTGTCCTGGTCTGGCTGGTTCCTGTCCTGGTCTGGCTGGATCCTGTCCTGGTCTGGCTGGTTCCTGTCCTGGTTCCTTCCCTGGTCTGGCTGGTTCCTATCCTGGTTCCTGCCCTGGTTCCTGTCCTGGTCTGGCTGGTTCCTGCCCTGGTTCCTGCCCTGGTCTGGCTGGTTCCTGTCCTGGTCTGGCTGGTTCCTGTCCTGGTTCCTGCCCTGGTCTGGCTGGTTCCTGTCCTGGTTCCTGCCCTGGTCTGGCTGGTTCCTGTCCTGGTTCCTGTCCTGGTCTGGCTGGTTCCTGCCCTGGTCTGGCTGGTTCCTGTCCTGGTCTGGCTGGTTCCTGTCCTGGTTCCTTCCCTGGTCTGGCTGGTTCCATTCCTGGTCTGGCTGGTTCCTGCCCTGGTCTGGCTGGTTCCTGTCCTGGTTCCTGTCCTGGTCTGGCTGGTTCCTGTCCTGGTTCCTGCCCTGGTCTGGCTGGTTCCTGTCCTGGTTCCTGTCCTGGTTCCTGTGCTGGTCTGGCTGGTTCCTGTCCTGGTCTGGCTGGTTCCTGTCCTGGTTCCTTTCCTGGTCTGGCTGGTTCCTGTCCTGGTTCCTGCCCTGGTCTGGCTGGTTCCCTTCCTGGTTCCTGTCCTGGTCTGGCTGGTTCCTGTCCTGGTTCCTGTCCTGGTCTGGCTGGTTCCCTTCCTGGTTCCTGTCCTGGTCTGGCTGGTTCCTGTCCTGGTTCCTGCCCTGGTTCCTGTCCTGGTCTGGCTGGTTCCTGCCCTGGTCTGGCTGGTTCCTGTCCTGGTCTGGCTGGTTCCTGCCCTGGTCTGGCTGGTTCCTGTCCTGGTCCCTGTCCTGGTCTGGCTGGTTCCTGTCCTGGTTCCTGCCCTGGTCTGGCTGGTTCCCTTCCTGGTTCCTGTCCTGGTCTGGCTGGTTCCTGTCCTGGTTCCTGTCCTGGTCTGGCTGGTTCCTGTCCTGGTTCCTGTCCTTGTCTGGCTGGTTCCTGTCCTGGTTCCTGCCCTGGTCTGGCTGGTTCCCTTCCTGGTTCCTGTCCTGGTCTGGCTGGTTCCTGTCCTGGTTCCTGTCCTGGTTCCATCCCTAGTTCCTGTCCTGGTCTGGCTGGTTCCTGTCATGGTCTGGCTGGTTCCTGCCCTGGTCTGGCTGGTTCCTGCCCTGGTCTGGCTGGTTCCTGTCCTGGTTCCTGCCCTGGTTCCTGTCCTGGTCTGGCTGGTTCCTGTCCTGGTTCCTGCCCTGGTCTGGCTGGTTCCTGTCCTGGTTCCTGCCCTGGTTCCTGTCCTGGTCTGGCTGGTTCCTGCCCTGGTTCCTGCCCTGGTTCCTGTCCTGGTTCCTGCCCTGGTTCCTGTCCTGGTTCCTGTCCTGGTCTGGCTGGTTCCTGTCCTGGTTCCTGCCCTGGTTCCTGCCCTGGTTCCTGTCCTGGTTCCTGCCCTGGTCTGGCTGGTTCCTGTCCTGGTCTGGCTGGTTCCTGTCCTGGTTCCTGTCCTGGTTCCTGTCCTGGTCTGGCTGGTTCCTGCCCTGGTCTGGCTGGTTCCTGTCCTGGTTCCTGTCCTGGTCTGGCTGGTTCCTGTCCTGGTTCCTGTCCTGGTTCCTGCCCTGGTTCCTGTCCTGGTCTGGCTGGTTCCTGTCCTGGTTCCTGTCCTGGTCTGGCTGGTTCCTGTCCTGGTTCCTGTCCTGGTTCCTGCCCATGTTCCTGTCCTGGTTCCTGCCCTGGTCTGGCTGGTTCCTGCCCTGGTCTGGCTGGTTCCTGTCCTGGTTCCTGCCCTGGTCTGGCTGGTTCCTGCCCTGGTTCCTGTCCTGGTTCCTGCCCTGGTCTGGCTGGTTCCTGTCCTGGTCTGGCTGGTTCCTTCCCTGGTTCCTGTCCTGGTCTGGCTGGTTCCTGTCCTGGTTCCTGCCCTGGTCTGGCTGGTTCCTGTCCTGGTCTGGCTGGTTCCTTCCCTGGTTCCTGTCCTGGTCTGGCTGTTCCTGTCCTGGTTCCTGCCCTGGTCTGGCTGGTTCCTGTCCTGGTTCCTGTCCTGGTCTGGCTGGTTCCTGTCCTGGTTCCTGCCCTGGTTCCTGTCCTGGTTCCTGCCCTGGTCTGGCTGGTTCCTGTCCTGGTCTGGCTGGTTCCTTCCCTGGTTCCTGTCCTGGTCTGGCTGGTTCCTGTCCTGGTCTGGCTGGTTCCTTCCCTGGTTCCTGTCCTGGTCTGGCTGGTTCCTGTCCTGGTTCCTGCCCTGGTCTGGCTGGTTCCTGTCCTGGTTCCTGTCCTGGTTCCTGTCCTGGTCTGGCTGGTTCCTGTCCTGGTTCCTGCCCTTGTCTGGCTGTTCCTGTCCTGGTTCCTGCCCTGGTCTGGCTGGTTCCTGTCCTGGTCTGGCTGGTTCCTGTCCTGGTTCCTGTCCTGGTCTGGCTGGTTCCTGCCCTGGTCTGGCTGGTTCCTGTCCTGGTCTGGCTGGTTCCTGCCCTGGTCTGGCTGGTTCCTGTCCTGGTCTGGCTGGTTCCTGTCCTGGTTCCTGTCCTGGTTCCTGCCCTTGTCTGGCTGTTCCTGTCCTGGTTCCTGCCCTGGTCTGGCTGGTTCCTGTCCTGGTCTGGCTGGTTCCTGTCCTGGTTCCTGTCCTGGTCTGGCTGGTTCCTGCCCTGGTCTGGCTGGTTCCTGTCCTGGTCTGGCTGGTTCCTGCCCTGGTCTGGCTGGTTCCTGCCCTGGTCTGGCTGGTTCCTCTCCTGGTTCCTGTCCTGGTCTGGCTGGTTCCTCTCCTGGTTCCTGTCCTGGTCTGGCTGGTTCCTCTCCTGGTTCCTGCCCTGGTCTGGCTGGTTCCTGTCCTGGTCTGGCTGGTTCCTGTCCTGGTTCCTGCCCTGGTTCCTGTCCTGGTCTGGCTGGTTCCTGTCCTGGTCTGGCTGGTTCCTCTCCTGGTTCCTGCCCTGGTCTGGCTGGTTCCTGTCCTGGTCTGGCTGGTTCCTGTCCTGGTTCCTGCCCTGGTTCCTGCCCTGGTCTGTCTGGTTCCTGTCCTGGTCTGGCTGGTTCCTGCCCTGGTCTGGCTGGTTCCTCTCCTGGTTCCTGCCCTGGTCTGGCTGGTTCCTGTCCTGGTTCCTGCCCTGGTTCCTGTCCTGGTCTGGCTGGTTCCTGTCCTGGTTCCTGCCCTGGTTCCTGTCCTGGTCTGGCTGGTTCCTGCCCTGGTCTGGCTGGTTCCTGTCCTGGTCTGGCTGGTTCCTGCCCTGGTCTGGCTGGTTCCTGTCCTGGTCTGGCTGGTTCCCATCCTGGTTCCTGTCCTGGTCTGGCTGGTTCCTGCCCTGGTCTGGCTGGTTCCCTTCCTGGTTCCTGTCCTGGCCTGGCTGGTTCCTGTCCTGGTTCCTGTCCTGGTCTGGCTGGTTCCTGTCCTGGTTCCTGCCCTGGTTCCTGCCCTGGTTCCTGTCCTGGTCTGGCTGGTTCCTGTCCTGGTCTGGCTGGTTCCTGCCCTGGTCTGGCTGGTTCCCTTCCTGGTTCCTGTCCTGGTCTGGCTGGTTCCTGTCCTGGTTCCTGTCCTGGTTCCTGTCCTGGTTCCTGTCCTGGTCTGGCTGGTTCCTGTCCTGGTCTGGCTGGTTCCTTTCCTGGTTCCTGCCCTGGTCTGGCTGGTTCCTGTCCTGGTTCCTGTCCTGGTCTGGCTGGTTCCTGTCCTGGTCTGGCTGGTTCCTGTCCTGGTCTGGCTGGTTCCTGCCCTGGTCTGGCTGGTTCCTGTCCTGGTTCCTGTCCTGGTCTGGCTGGTTCCTGTCCTGGTTCCTGTCCTGGTCTGGCTGGTTCCTGTCCTGGTTCCTGCCCTGGTCTGGCTGGTTCCTGTCCTGGTCTGGCTGGTTCCTTCCCTGGTCTGGCTGGTTCCTGTCCTGGTTCCTGTCCTGGTCTGGCTGGTTCCTGCCCTGGTCTGGCTGGTTCCTGTCCTGGTCTGGCTGGTTCCTGCCCTGGTCTGGCTGGTTCCTGTCCTGGTCTGGCTGGTTCCTGCCCTGGTCTGGCTGGTTCCTGTCCTGGTCTGGCTGGTTCCTGTCCTGGTTCCTGTCCTGGTCTGGCTGGTTCCTGTCCTGGTTCCTGCCCTGGTCTGGCTGGTTCCCTTCCTGGTTCCTGCCCTGGTCTGGCTGGTTCCTATCCTGGTTCCTGTCCTGGTCTGGCTGGTTCCTGTCCTGGTTCCTGTCCTGGTCTGGCTGGTTCCTGTCCTGGTTCCTGTCCTGGTCTGGCTGGTTCCTGTCCTGGTCTGGCTGGATCCTGTCCTGGTCTGGCTGGTTCCTGTCCTGGTTCCTTCCCTGGTCTGGCTGGTTCCTGCCCTGGTTCCTGCCCTGGTCTGGCTGGTTCCTGTCCTGGTCTGGCTGGTTCCTGTCCTGGTTCCTGCCCTGGTCTGGCTGGTTCCTGTCCTGGTTCCTGTCCTGGTCTGGCTGGTTCCTGCCCTGGTCTGGCTGGTTCCTGTCCTGGTCTGGCTGGTTCCTGTCCTGGTTCCTTCCCTGGTCTGGCTGGTTCCATTCCTGGTCTGGCTGGTTCCTGCCCTGGTCTGGCTGGTTCCTGTCCTGGTTCCTGTCCTGGTCTGGCTGGTTCCTGTCCTGGTTCCTGCCCTGGTCTGGCTGGTTCCTGTCCTGGTTCCTGTCCTGGTTCCTGTGCTGGTCTGGCTGGTTCCTGTCCTGGTCTGGCTGGTTCCTGTCCTGGTTCCTTTCCTGGTCTGGCTGGTTCCTGTCCTGGTTCCTGCCCTGGTCTGGCTGGTTCCCTTCCTGGTTCCTGTCCTGGTCTGGCTGGTTCCTGTCCTGGTTCCTGTCCTGGTCTGGCTGGTTCCCTTCCTGGTTCCTGTCCTGGTCTGGCTGGTTCCTGTCCTGGTTCCTGCCCTGGTTCCTGTCCTGGTCTGGCTGGTTCCTGCCCTGGTCTGGCTGGTTCCTGCCCTGGTCTGGCTGGTTCCTGTCCTGGTCCCTGTCCTGGTCTGGCTGGTTCCTGTCCTGGTTCCTGCCCTGGTCTGGCTGGTTCCCTTCCTGGTTCCTGTCCTGGTCTGGCTGGTTCCTGTCCTGGTCTGGCTGGTTCCTGTCCTGGTTCCTGTCCTTGTCTGGCTGGTTCCTGTCCTGGTTCCTGCCCTGGTCTGGCTGGTTCCCTTCCTGGTTCCTGTCCTGGTCTGGCTGGTTCCTGTCCTGGTTCCTGTCCTGGTTCCATCCCTAGTTCCTGTCCTGGTCTGGCTGGTTCCTGTCATGGTCTGGCTGGTTCCTGCCCTGGTCTGGCTGGTTCCTGTCCTGGTTCCTGCCCTGGTTCCTGTCCTGGTCTGGCTGGTTCCTGCCCTGGTTCCTGCCCTGGTCTGGCTGGTTCCTGTCCTGGTTCCTGCCCTGGTTCCTGTCCTGGTCTGGCTGGTTCCTGTCCTGGTTCCTGCCCTGGTCTGGCTGGTTCCTGTCCTGGTTCCTGTCCTGGTTCCTGTCCTGGTCTGGCTGGTTCCTGTCCTGGTTCCTTCCCTGGTCTGGCTGGTTCCTGTCCTGGTTCCTGTCCTGGTTCCTGTCCTGGTCTGGCTAGTTCCTGTCCTGGTTCCTGTCCTGGTCTGGCTGGTTCCTGTCCTGGTTCCTTTCCTGGTCTGGCTGGTTCCTGTCCTGGTCTGGCTGGTTCCTGTCCTGGTTCCTGCCCTGGTCTGGCTGGTTCCTGTCCTGGTTCCTGTCCTGGTCTGGCTGGTTCCTGTCCTGGTTCCTGTCCTGGTCTGGCTGGTTCCTGTCCTGGTTCCTGCCCTGGTCTGGCTGGTTCCCTTCCTGGTTCCTGTCCTGGCCTGGCTGGTTCCTGTCCTGGTTCCTGTCCTGGTCTGGCTGGTTCCTGTCCTGGTTCCTGCCCTGGTTCCTGCCCTGGTTCCTGTCCTGGTCTGGCTGGTTCCTGTCCTGGTCTGGCTGGTTCCTGCCCTGGTCTGGCTGGTTCCTGTCCTGGTTCCTGTCCTGGTTCCTGTCCTGGTTCCATCCCTGGTTCCTGTCCTGGTCTGGCTGGTTCCTTTCCTGGTTCCTGCCCTGGTCTGGCTGGTTCCTGTCCTGGTTCCTGTCCTGGTCTGGCTGGTTCCTGTCCTGGTTCCTGCCCTGGTCTGGCTGGTTCCTGTCCTGGTCTGGCTGGTTCCTTCCCTGGTCTGGCTGGTTCCTGTCCTGGTTCCTGTCCTGGTCTGGCTGGTTCCTGCCCTGGTCTGGCTGGTTCCTGTCCTGGTCTGGCTGGTTCCTGCCCTGGTCTGGCTGGTTCCTGTCCTGGTCTGGCTGGTTCCTGTCCTGGTTCCTGTCCTGGTCTGGCTGGTTCCTGTCCTGGTTCCTGCCCTGGTCTGGCTGGTTCCCTTCCTGGTTCCTGCCCTGGTCTGGCTGGTTCCTATCCTGGTTCCTGTCCTGGTCTGGCTGGTTCCTGTCCTGGTTCCTGTCCTGGTCTGGCTGGTTCCTGTCCTGGTCTGGCTGGATCCTGTCCTGGTCTGGCTGGTTCCTGTCCTGGTTCCTTCCCTGGTCTGGCTGGTTCCTGTCCTGGTTCCTGTCCTGGTTCCTGTCCTGGTTCCCTTCCTGGTCTGGCTGGTTCCTGTCCTGGTTCCTGCCCTGGTTCCTGTCCTGGTCTGGCTGGTTCCTGCCCTGGTTCCTGCCCTGGTCTGGCTGGTTCCTGTCCTGGTCTGGCTGGTTCCTGTCCTGGTTCCTGCCCTGGTCTGGCTGGTTCCTGTCCTGGTTCCTGCCCTGGTCTGGCTGGTTCCTGTCCTGGTTCCTGTCCTGGTCTGGCTGGTTCCTGCCCTGGTCTGGCTGGTTCCTGTCCTGGTCTGGCTGGTTCCTGTCCTGGTTCCTTCCCTGGTCTGGCTGGTTCCATTCCTGGTCTGGCTGGTTCCTGCCCTGGTCTGGCTGGTTCCTGTCCTGGTTCCTGTCCTGGTCTGGCTGGTTCCTGTCCTGGTTCCTTCCCTGGTCTGGCTGGTTCCTGTCCTGGTTCCTGTCCTGGTTCCTGTGCTGGTCTGGCTGGTTCCTGTCCTGGTCTGGCTGGTTCCTGTCCTGGTTCCTTTCCTGGTCTGGCTGGTTCCTGTCCTGGTTCCTGCCCTGGTCTGGCTGGTTCCCTTCCTGGTTCCTGTCCTGGTCTGGCTGGTTCCTGTCCTGGTTCCTGTCCTGGTCTGGCTGGTTCCCTTCCTGGTTCCTGTCCTGGTCTGGCTGGTTCCTGTCCTGGTCTGGCTGGTTCCTGCACTGGTCTGGCTGGTTCCTGTCATGGTCTGGCTGGTTCCTGCCCTGGTCTGGCTGGTTCCTGTCCTGGTTCCTGCCCTGGTCTGGCTGGTTCCTGCCCTGGTTCCTGCCCTGGTCTGGCTGGTTCCTGTCCTGGTTCCTGCCCTGGTCTGGCTGGTTCCTGTCCTGGTTCCTGTCCTGGTCTGGCTGGTTCCTGTCCTGGTTCCTGTCCTGGTCTGGCTGGTTCCTGTCCTGGTTCCTTCCCTGGTCTGGCTGGTTCCTGTCCTGGTTCCTGTCCTGGTTCCTGCCCTGGTTCCTGTCCTGGTTCCTGCCCTGGTTCCTGTCCTGGTCTGGCTGGTTCCTGTCCTGGTTCCTTTCCTGGTCTGGCTGGTTCCTGTCCTGGTTCCTGCCCTGGTTCCTGTCCTGGTCTGGCTAGTTCCTTTCCTGGTTCCTGTCCTGGTTCCTGCCCTGGTCTGGCTGGTTCCTGTCCTGGTTCCATCCCTGGTTCCTGTCCTGGTCTGGCTGGTTCCTGTCCTGGTCTGGCTGGTTCCTGCCCTGGTCTGGCTGGTTCCTGTCCTGGTCTGGCTGGTTCCTGCCCTGGTTCCTGCCCTGGTCTGGCTGGTTCCTGTCCTGGTCTGGCTGGTTCCTGCCCTGGTTCCTGTCCTGGTCTGGCTTGTTCCTGTCCTGGTCTGGCTGGTTCCTGCCCTGGTCTGGCTGGTTCCTGTCCTGGTTCCTGTCCTGGTCTGGCTGGTTCCTGTCCTGGTTCCTGTCCTGGTCTGGCTGGTTCCTGTCCTGGTTCCTGTCCTGGTCTGGCTGGTTCCTGTCCTGGTCTGGCTGGTTCCTGCCCTGGTCTGGCTGGTTCCTGTCCTGGTTCCTGTCCTGGTTCCTGTCCTGGTCTGGCTGGTTCCTGTCCTGGTTCCTGCCCTGGTCTGGCTGGTTCCCTTCCTGGTTCCTGTCCTGGTCTGGCTGGTTCCTGTCCTGGTTCCTGTCCTGGTCTGGCTGGTTCCTGTCCTGGTCTGGCTGGTTCCTGTCCTGGTTCCTGTCGTGGTCTGGCTGGTTCCTTTCCTGGTTCCTGTCCTGGTTCCTGCCCTGGTCTGGCTGGTTCCTGTCCTGGTCTGGCTGGTTCCTTTCCTGGTTCCTGTCCTGGTCTGGCTGGTTCCTGTCCTGGTTCCTGTCCTGGTCTGGCTGGTTCCTGTCCTGGTTCCTGTCCTGGTCTGGCTGGTTCCTGTCCTGGTTCCTTTCCTGGTACCTGTCCAGGTTCCTGTCCTGGTCTGGCTGGTTCCTGTCCTGGTTCCTGCCCTCGTCTGGCTGGTTCCTGTCCTGGTCTGGCTGGTTCCTGTCCTGGTTCCTGTCCTGGTTTGGCTGGTTCCCTTCCTGGTTCCTGTCCTGGTTCCTGTCCTGGTCTGGCTGGTTCCTGTCCTGGTTCCTGTCCTGGTTTGGCTGGTTCCTGTCCTGGTTCCTTCCCTGGTTCCTGTCCTGGTCTGGCTGGTTCCTGTCCTGGTTCCTGTCCTGGTTTGGCTGGTTCCTGTCCTGGTTCCATCCCTGGTTCCTGTCCTGGTCTGGATGGATCCTGTCCTGGTCTGGCTGGTTCCTGCCCTGGTCTGGCTGGTTCCTGTCCTGGCCTGGCTGGTTCCTGTCCTGGTTCCTGTCCTGGTCTGGCTGGTTCCTGCCCTGGTTCCTGTCCTGGTCTGGCTGGTTCCTGTCCTGGTTCCTGTCCTGGTCTGGCTGGTTCCTTTCCTGGTTCCTGTCCTGGTCTGGCTGGTTCCTGTCCTGGTTCCTGTCCTGGTCTGGCTGGTTCCCTTCCTGGTTCCTGTCCTGGTCTGGCTGGTTCCTGTCCTGGTTCCTGTCCTGGTCTGGCTGGTTCCTGTCCTGGTCTGGCTGGTTCCCTTCCTGGTTCCTGTCCTGGTCTGGCTGGTTCCTGTCCTGGTTCCTGCCCTGGTTCCTGTCCTGGTCTGGCTGGTTCCTGTCCTGGTTCCTGTCCTGGTCTGGCTGGTTCCTGTCCTGGTCTGGCTTGTTCCTGTCCTGGTTCCTGCCCTGGTCTGGCTGGTTCCCTTCCTGGTTCCTGTCCTGGTCTGGCTGGTTCCTGTCCTGGTTCCTGTCCTGGTCTGGCTGGTTCCTGTCCTGGTCTGGCTGGTTCCTGTCCTGGTTCCTGTCCTGGTTCCTGCCCTGGTCTGGCTGGTTCCCTTCCTGGTTCCTGTCCTGGTCTGGCTGGTTCCTGTCCTGGTTCCTGTCCTGGTTCCTGTCCTGGTCTGGCTGGTTCCTGTCCTGGTTTGGCTAGTTCCTGTCCTGGTTCCTGCCCTGGTCTGGCTGGTTCCTGTCCTGGTCTGGCTGGTTCCTGCCCTGGTCTGGCTGGTTCCTGTCCTGGTCTGGCTGGTTCCTGTCCTGGTTCCTGCCCTGGTTCCTGTCCTGGTCTGGCTGGTTCCTGTCCTGGTTCCTGTCCTGGTCTGGCTGGTTCCTGTCCTGGTTCCTGTCCTGGTTCCTGCCCTGGTCTGGCTGGTTCCCTTCCTGGTTCCTGTCCTGGTCTGGCTGGTTCCTGTCCTGGTCTGGCTGGTTCCTGTCCTGGTTCCTGTCCTGGTCTGGCTGGTTCCTTTCCTGGTTCCTGTCCTGGTCTGGCTGGTTCCTGTCCTGGTTCCTGCCCTGGTCTGGCTGGTTCCTGTCCTGGTTCCTGTCCTGGTTCCTGTCCTGGTCTGGCTGGTTCCTTTCCTGGTTCCTGTCCTGGTCTGGCTGGTTCCTGTCCTGGTTCCTGTCCTGGTTCCTGTCCTGGTTCCTGTCCTGGTTCCTGTCCTGGTCTGGCTGGTTCCTTTCCTGGTACCTGTCCAGGTTCCTGTCCTGGTCTGGCTGGTTCCTGTCCTGGTCTGGCTGGTTCCTGTCCTGGTTCCTGTCCTGGTCTGGCTGGTTCCTGTCCTGGTTCCTGTCCTGGTCTGGCTGGTTCCTGTCCTGGTTCCTGTCCTGGTCTGGCTGGTTCCTACCCTGGTCTGGCTGGTTCCTGTCCTGGTTCCATCCCTGGTTCCTGTCCTGGTCTGGCTGGTTCCTACCCTGGTCTGGCTGGTTCCTGTCCTGGTTTGGCTGGTTCCTGTCCTGGTTCCTTCCCTGGTCTGGCTGGTTCCTGTCCTGGTTCCATCCCTGGTTCCTGTCCTGGTCTGGCTGGATCCTGTCCTGGTCTGGCTGGTTCCTGTCCTGGTCTGGCTGGTTCCTGTCCTGGTTCCTGTCCTGGTTCCTGTCCTGGTTCCTGCCCTGGTCTGGCTGGTACCTGTCCTGGTCTGGCTGGTTCCTGTCCTGGTTCCTGTCCTGGTTCCTGTCCTGGTCTGGCTGGTTCCTGTCCTGGTCTGGCTGGTTCCTGTCCTGGTTCCTGTCCTGGTTCCTGCCCTGGTTCCTGTCCTGGTTCCTGTCCTGGTTCCTTTCCTGGTTCCTGTCCTGGTCTGGCTGGTTCCCTTCCTGGTTCCTGTCCTGGTCTGGCTGGTTCCCTTCCTGGTTCCTGTCCTGGTCTGGCTGGTTCCTGTCCTGGTCCCTGCCCTGGTCTGGCTGGTTCCTGTCCTGGTCTGGCTGGTTCCTGCCCTGGTCTGGCTGGTTCCTGTCCTGGTCTGGCTGGTTCCTGTCCTGGTTCCTGTCCTGGTCTGGCTGGTTCCTGTCCTGGTTCCTGTCCTGGTCTGGCTGGTTCCTGTCCTGGTTCCTGCCCTGGTCTGGCTGGTTCCCTTCCTGGTTCCTGTCCTGGTCTGGCTGGTTCCTGTCCTGGTTCCTGTCCTGGTCTGGCTGGTTCCTGTCCTGGTTCCTGTCCTGGTCTGGCTGGTTCCTGTCCTGGTTCCTGTCCTGGTTCCTGCCCTGGTTTGGCTAGTTCCTTTCCTGGTTCCTGTCCTGGTTCCTGCCCTGGTCTGGCTGGTTCCTGTCCTGGTTCCATCCCTGGTTCCTGTCCTGGTCTGGCTGGTTCCCTTCCTGGTTCCTGTCCTGGTCTGGCTGGTTCCTGTCCTGGTTCCTGTCCTGGTTCCTGTCCTGGTTTGGCTAGTTCCTTTCCTGGTTCCTGTCCTGGTTCCTGCCCTGGTCTGGCTGGTTCCTGTCCTGGTTCCATCCCTGGTTCCTGTCCTGGTCTGGCTGGTTCCTGTCCTGGTCTGGCTGGTTCCTGCACTGGTCTGGCTGGTTCCTGCCCTGGTCTGGCTGGTTCCTGTCCTGGTCTGGCTTGTTCCTGTCCTGGTTCCTGCCCTGGTTCCTGTCCTGGTTCCTGCCCTGGTCTGGCTGGTTCCTGTCCTGGTCTGGCTGGTTCCTGTCCTGGTTCCTGTCCTGGTCTGGCTGGTTCCTGTCCTGGTTCCTGTCCTGGTTCCTGTCCTGGTCTGGCTGGTTCCTGTCCTGGTTCCTGTCCTGGTTCCTGCACTGGTCTGGCTGGTTCCTGCCCTGGTCTGGCTGGTTCCTGTCCTGGTCTGGCTGGTTCCTGTCCTGGTTCCTGCCCTTGTTCCTGTCCTGGTTCCTGCCCTGGTCTGGCTGGTTCCTGTCCTGGTTCCTGCCCTGGTCTGGCTGGTTCCTGTCCTGGTTCCTGCCCTGGTCTGGCTGGTTCCTGTCCTGGTTCCTGTCCTGGTCTGGCTGGTTCCTGTCCTGGTTCCTTCCCTGGTCTGGCTGGTTCCTGTCCTGGTCTGGCTGGTTCCTGCCCTGGTTCCTGTCCTGGTTCCTGTCCTGGTTCCTGCCCTGGTTCCTGTCCTGGTCTGGCTGGTTCCTGTCCTGGTTCCTGCCCTGGTTCCTGTCCTGGTCTGGCTAGTTCCTTTCCTGGTTCCTGTTCTCGTTCCTGTCCTGGTCTGGCTGGTTCCTGTCCTGGTCTGGCTGGTTCCTGTCCTGGTTCCTGTCCTGGTTCCTGTCCTGGTTCCTGTCCTGGTCTGGCTGGTTCCTTTCCTGGTTCCTGTCCTGGTCTGGCTGGTTCCTGTCCTGGTTCCTGCCCTGGTCTGGCTGGTTCCTGTCCTGGTCTGGCTGGTTCCCTTCCTGGTTCCTGTCCTGGTCTGGCTGGTTCCTGTCCTGGTCTGGCTGGTTCCCTTCCTGGTTCCTGTCCTGGTCTGGCTGGTTCCTGTCCTGGTTCCTGCCCTGGTTCCTGCCCTGGTCTGGCTGGTTCCTGTCCTGGTCTGGCTGGTTCCTGCCCTGGTTCCTGTCCTGGTCTGGCTGGTTCCTGTGCTGGTTCCTGTCCTGGTCTGGCTGGTTCCTGTCCTGGTTCCTGTCCTGGTCTGGCTGGTTCCTTTCCTGGTTCCTGTCCTGGTCTGGCTGGTTCCTGTCCTGGTTGCTGCCCTGGTCTGGCTGGTTCCTGTCCTGGTCTGGCTGGTTCCCTTCCTGGTTCCTGTCCTGGTCTGGCTGGTTCCTATCCTGGTTCCTGGTCTGGCTGGTTCCTGTCCTGGTTCCTGTCCTGGTCTGGCTGGTTCCTGTCCTGGTTCCTGTCCTGGTTCCTGCCCTGGTTCCTGTCCTGGTCTGGCTGGTTCCTGTCCTGGTTCCTGTCCTGGTTCCTGTCCTGGTCTGGCTGGTTCCTGTCCTGGTTCCTTTCCTGGTCTGGCTGGTTCCTGTCCTGGTTCCTGTCCTGGTCTGGCTGGTTCCTTTCCTGGTTCCTGTCCTGGTCTGGCTGGTTCCTGTCCTGGTTCCTGTCCTGGTTCCTGCCCTCGTCTGGCTGGATCCTGTCCTGGTCTGGCTGGTTCCTGTCCTGGTTTGGCTGGTTCCTGTCCTGGTTCCTGTCCTGGTTCCTGCCCTGGTCTGGCTGGTTCCTGTCCTGGTTCCATCCCTGCTTCCTGTCCTGGTCTGGCTGGTTCCTGTCCTGGTTCCTGTCCTGGTTCCATCCCTGGTTCCTACCCTGGTCTGGCTGGTTCCTGTCCTGGTTCCTGTCCTGGTCTGGCTGGTTCCTGTCCTGGTTTGGCTGGTTCCTGTCCTGGTTCCTGTCCTGGTTCCTTCCCTGGTCTGGCTGGTTCCTGTCCTGGTTCCCTCCCTGGTTCCTGTCCTGGTCTGGCTGGATCCTGTCCTGGTCTGGCTGGTTCCTGTCCTGGTCTGGCTGGTTCCTGTCCTGGTTCCTGCCCTGGTCTGGCTGGTTCCTGTCCTGGTTCCTGTCCTGGTCTGGCTGGTTCCTGTCCTGGTTCCTGTCCTGGTCTGGCTGGTTCCTGTCCTGGTTCCTGTCCTGGTTCCTGTCCTGGTTCCTGTCCTGGTTCCTGTCCTGGTTCCTGTCCTGGTCTGGCTGGTTCCTGTCCTGGTTCCATCCCTGGTTCCTGTCCTGGTCTGGCTGGTTCCTGTCCTGGTCTGGCTGGTTCCTGTCCTGGTTTGGCTGGTTCCTGTCCTGGTTCCTTCCCTGGTCTGGCTGGTTCCTGTCCTGGTTCCATCCCTGGTTCCTGTCCTGGTCTGGCTGGTTCCTGTCCTGGTCTGGCTGGTTCCTGTCCTGGTTCCTTTCCCGGTTCCTGTCCTGGTCTGGCTGGTTCCTGTCCTGGTCTGGCTGGTTCCTGTCCTGGTCTGGCTGGTTCCTGTCCTGGTTCCTGTCCTGGTTCCTGTCCTGGTCTGGCTGGTTCCTGTCCTGGTCTGGCTGGTTCCTGTCCTGGTCTGGCTGGTTCCTGTCCTGGTTCCCTTCCTGGTCTGGCTGGTTCCTTTCCTGGTTTGGCTGGTTCCTGTCCTGGTTCCTGTCCTGGTTCCTGCCCTGGTCTGGCTGGTTCCTACCCTGGTCTGGCTGGTTCCTGTCCTGGTTCCTGTCCTGGTCTGGCTGGTTCCTGTCCTGGTTTGGCTGGTTCCTTCCCTGGTCTGGCTGGTTCCTGTCCTGGTTCCATCCCTGGTTCCTGTCCTGGTCTGGCTGGATCCTGTCCTGGTCTGGCTGGTTCCTGTCCTGGTCTGGCTGGTTCCTGTCCTGGTTCCTGTCCTGGTTCCTGTCCCGGTTCCTGTCCTGGTTCCTGCCCTGGTCTGGCTGGTTCCTGTCCTGGTTCCTGTCCTGGTTCCTGTCCTGGTCTGGCTGGTTCCTGTCCTGGTCTGGCTGGTTCCTGTCCTGGTTCCTGCCCTGGTCTGGCTGGTTCCTGTCCTGGTCTGGCTGGTTCCTGTCCTGGTTCCTGTCCTGGTTTGGCTGGTTCCTGTCCTGGTTCCATCCCTGGTTCCGGTCCTGGTCTGGCTGGTTCCTACCCTGGTCTGGCTGGTTCCTGTCCTGGTTCCTGTCCTGGTCTGGCTGGTTCCTGTCCTGGTTTGGCTGGTTCCTGTCCTGGTTCCTGTCCTGGTTCCTGTCCTGGTCTGGCTGGTTCCTGTCCTGGTTCCTGTCCTGGTCTGGCTGGTTCCTACCCTGGTCTGGCTGGTTCCTGTCCTGGTTCCTGTCCTGGTCTGGCTGGTTCCTACCCTGGTCTGGCTGGTTCCTGTCCTGGTTCCTGTCCTGGTCTGGCTGGTTCCTGTCCTGGTTTGGCTGGTTCCTGTCCTGGTTCCATCCCTGGTTCCTGTCCTGGTCTGGCTGGTTCCTACCCTGGTCTGGCTGGTTCCTGTCCTGGTTCCATCCCTGGTTCCTGCCCTGGTCTGGCTGGTTCCTGTCCTGGTTCCTGTCCTGGTCTGGCTGGTTCCTGTCCTGGTTCCTGTCCTGGTCTGGCTGGTTCCTGTGCTGGTTCCTGTCCTGGTTCCTGGTCTGGCTGGTTCCTGTCCTGGTTCCTGTCCTGGATCCTGTCCTGGTCTGGCTGGTTCCTGTCCTGGTTCCTGTCCTGGTTCCTGTCCTGGTCTGGCTGGTTCCTGTCCTGGTTCCTGGCTGGTTCCTATCCTGGTTCCTGTCCTGGTCTGGCTGGTTCCTTTCCTGGTTCCTGTCCTGGTTCCTGTCCTGGATCCTGTCCTGGTCTGGCTGGTTCCTGTGCTGGTTCCTGTCCTGGTTCCTGTCCTGGATCCTGTCCTGGTCTGGCTGGATCCTGTCCTGGTTCCTGCCCTGGTTCCTGTCCTGGTTCCTGTCCTGGTTCCTGTCCTGGTTCCTGCCCTGGTTCCTGTCCTGGTTCCTGTCCTGGTTCCTGCCCTGGTCTGGCTGGTTCCTGTCCTGGTCTGGCTGGTTCCTGTCCTGGTCTGGCTGGTTCCTGTCCTGGTTCCTGTCCTGGTTCCTGCCCTCGTCTGGCTGGTTCCTGTCCTGGTCTGGCTGGTTCCTGCCCTGGTCTGGCTGGTTCCTGTCCTGGTTCCTGTCCTGGTTCCTGCCCTGGTTTGGCTGGTTCCTGTCCTGGTTCCTGTCCTGGTTCCTGTCCTGGTCTGGCTGGTTCCTGTCCTGGTCTGGCTGGTTCCTGTCCTGGTTTGGCTGGTTCCTGTCCTGGTTCCTGTCCTGGTTTGGCTGGTTCCTGTCCTGGTTTGGCTAGTTCCTTTCCTGGTTCCTGTTCTCGTTCCTGTCCTGGTCTGGCTGGTTCCTGTCCTGGTCTGGCTGGTTCCTGTCCTGGTCCCTTTCCTGGTTCCTGTCCTGGTCTGGCTGGTTCCTTTCCTGGTTCCTGTCCTGGTCTGGCTGGTTCCTGTCCTGGTTCCTGCCCTGGTCTGGCTGGTTCCTGTCCTGGTCTGGCTGGTTCCCTTCCTGGTTCCTGTCCTGGTCTGGCTGGTTCCTGTCCTGGTCTGGCTGGTTCCCTTCCTGGTTCCTGTCCTGGTCTGGCTGGTTCCTGTCCTGGTTCCTGCCCTGGTTCCTGCCCTGGTCTGGCTGGTTCCTGTCCTGGTCTGGCTGGTTCCTGCCCTGGTTCCTGTCCTGGTCTGGCTGGTTCCTGTGCTGGTTCCTGTCCTGGTCTGGCTGGTTCCTGTCCTGGTTCCTGTCCTGGTCTGGCTGGTTCCTTTCCTGGTTCCTGTCCTGGTCTGGCTGGTTCCTGTCCTGGTTGCTGCCCTGGTCTGGCTGGTTCCTTTCCTGGTTCCTGTCCTGGTCTGGCTGGTTCCTGTCCTGGTTCCTGTCCTGGTCTGGCTGGTTCCCTTCCTGGTTCCTGTCCTGGTCTGGCTGGTTCCTATCCTGGTTCCTGGTCTGGCTGGTTCCTGTCCTGGTTCCTGTCCTGGTCTGGCTGGTTCCTGTCCTGGTTCCTGTCCTGGTCTGGCTGGTTCCTGTCCTGGTTCCTGTCCTGGTTCCTGCCCTGGTTCCTGTCCTGGTCTGGCTGGTTCCTGTCCTGGTTCCTGTCCTGGTTCCTGTCCTGGTCTGGCTGGTTCCTGTCCTGGTTCCTTTCCTGGTCTGGCTGGTTCCTGTCCTGGTTCCTGTCCTGGTCTGGCTGGTTCCTTTCCTGGTTCCTGTCCTGGTCTGGCTGGTTCCTGTCCTGGTTCCTGTCCTGGTTCCTGCCCTCGTCTGGCTGGATCCTGTCCTGGTCTGGCTGGTTCCTGTCCTGGTTTGGCTGGTTCCTGTCCTGGTTCCTGTCCTGGTTCCTGCCCTGGTCTGGCTGGTTCCTGTCCTGGTTCCATCCCTGCTTCCTGTCCTGGTCTGGCTGGTTCCTGTCCTGGTTCCTGTCCTGGTTCCATCCCTGGTTCCTACCCTGGTCTGGCTGGTTCCTGTCCTGGTTCCTGTCCTGGTCTGGCTGGTTCCTGTCCTGGTTTGGCTGGTTCCTGTCCTGGTTCCTGTCCTGGTTCCTTCCCTGGTCTGGCTGGTTCCTGTCCTGGTTCCCTCCCTGGTTCCTGTCCTGGTCTGGCTGGATCCTGTCCTGGTCTGGCTGGTTCCTGTCCTGGTCTGGCTGGTTCCTGTCCTGGTTCCTGCCCTGGTCTGGCTGGTTCCTGTCCTGGTTCCTGTCCTGGTCTGGCTGGTTCCTGTCCTGGTTCCTGTCCTGGTCTGGCTGGTTCCTGTCCTGGTTCCTGTCCTGGTTCCTGTCCTGGTTCCTGCCCATGTCTGGCTGGTTCCTGTCCTGGTTCCTGTCCTGGTTCCTGTCCTGGTCTGGCTGGTTCCTGTCCTGGTTCCATCCCTGGTTCCTGTCCTGGTCTGGCTGGTTCCTGTCCTGGTCTGGCTGGTTCCTGTCCTGGTTTGGCTGGTTCCTGTCCTGGTTCCTTCCCTGGTCTGGCTGGTTCCTGTCCTGGTTCCATCCCTGGTTCCTGTCCTGGTCTGGCTGGTTCCTGTCCTGGTCTGGCTGGTTCCTGTCCTGGTTCCTTTCCCGGTTCCTGTCCTGGTCTGGCTGGTTCCTGTCCTGGTCTGGCTGGTTCCTGTCCTGGTCTGGCTGGTTCCTGTCCTGGTTCCTGTCCTGGTTCCTGTCCTGGTCTGGCTGGTTCCTGTCCTGGTCTGGCTGGTTCCTGTCCTGGTCTGGCTGGTTCCTGTCCTGGTCTGGCTGGTTCCTGTCCTGGTTCCTTTCCCGGTTCCTGTCCTGGTCTGGCTGGTTCCTGTCCTGGTCTGGCTGGTTCCTGTCCTGGTCTGGCTGGTTCCTGTCCTGGTCTGGCTGGTTCCTGTCCTGGTTCCCTTCCTGGTCTGGCTGGTTCCTTTCCTGGTTTGGCTGGTTCCTGTCCTGGTTCCTGTCCTGGTTCCTGCCCTGGTCTGGCTGGTTCCTACCCTGGTCTGGCTGGTTCCTGTCCTGGTTCCTGTCCTGGTCTGGCTGGTTCCTGTCCTGGTTTGGCTGGTTCCTTCCCTGGTCTGGCTGGTTCCTGTCCTGGTTCCATCCCTGGTTCCTGTCCTGGTCTGGCTGGATCCTGTCCTGGTCTGGCTGGTTCCTGTCCTGGTTCCTGTCCTGGTTCCTGTCCCGGTTCCTGTCCTGGTTCCTGCCCTGGTCTGGCTGGTTCCTGTCCTGGTTCCTGCCCTGGTTCCTGCCCTGGTTCCTGTCCTGGTTCCTGTCCTGGTCTGGCTGGTTCCTGTCCTGGTCTGGCTGGTTCCTGTCCTGGTTCCTGCCCTGGTCTGGCTGGTTCCTGTCCTGGTCTGGCTGGTTCCTGTCCTGGTTCCTGTCCTGGTTTGGCTGGTTCCTGTCCTGGTTCCATCCCTGGTTCCGGTCCTGGTCTGGCTGGTTCCTACCCTGGTCTGGCTGGTTCCTGTCCTGGTTCCTGTCCTGGTCTGGCTGGTTCCTGTCCTGGTTTGGCTGGTTCCTGTCCTGGTTCCTGTCCTGGTTCCTGTCCTGGTCTGGCTGGTTCCTGTCCTGGTTCCTGTCCTGGTCTGGCTGGTTCCTACCCTGGTCTGGCTGGTTCCTGTCCTGGTTCCTGTCCTGGTCTGGCTGGTTCCTACCCTGGTCTGGCTGGTTCCTGTCCTGGTTCCTGTCCTGGTCTGGCTGGTTCCTGTCCTGGTTTGGCTGGTTCCTGTCCTGGTTCCATCCCTGGTTCCTGTCCTGGTCTGGCTGGTTCCTACCCTGGTCTGGCTGGTTCCTGTCCTGGTTCCATCCCTGGTTCCTGCCCTGGTCTGGCTGGTTCCTGTCCTGGTTCCTGTCCTGGTCTGGCTGGTTCCTGTCCTGGTTCCTGTCCTGGTCTGGCTGGTTCCTGTGCTGGTTCCTGTCCTGGTTCCTGGTCTGGCTGGTTCCTGTCCTGGTTCCTGTCCTGGATCCTGTCCTGGTCTGGCTGGTTCCTGTCCTGGTTCCTGTCCTGGTTCCTGTCCTGGTCTGGCTGGTTCCTGTCCTGGTTCCTGGCTGGTTCCTATCCTGGTTCCTGTCCTGGTCTGGCTGGTTCCTTTCCTGGTTCCTGTCCTGGTTCCTGTCCTGGATCCTGTCCTGGTCTGGCTGGTTCCTGTGCTGGTTCCTGTCCTGGTTCCTGTCCTGGATCCTGTCCTGGTCTGGCTGGATCCTGTCCTGGTTCCTGCCCTGGTTCCTGTCCTGGTTCCTGTCCTGGTTCCTGCCCTGGTTCCTGTCCTGGTTCCTGTCCTGGTTCCTGCCCTGGTCTGGCTGGTTCCTGTCCTGGTCTGGCTGGTTCCTGTCCTGGTCTGGCTGGTTCCTGTCCTGGTTCCTGTCCTGGTTCCTGCCCTCGTCTGGCTGGTTCCTGTCCTGGTCTGGCTGGTTCCTGCCCTGGTCTGGCTGGTTCCTGTCCTGGTTCCTGTCCTGGTTCCTGCCCTGGTTTGGCTGGTTCCTGTCCTGGTTCCTGTCCTGGTTCCTGTCCTGGTCTGGCTGGTTCCTGTCCTGGTCTGGCTGGTTCCTGTCCTGGTTTGGCTGGTTCCTGTCCTGGTTCCTGTCCTGGTTTGGCTGGTTCCTGTCCTGGTTTGGCTAGTTCCTGTCCTGGTTCCTGTCCTGGTTCCTGCCCTGGTTTGGCTGGTTCCTGTCCTGGTTCCTGTCCTGGTTCCTGTCCTGGTCTGGCTGGTTCCTACCCTGGTCTGGCTGGTTCCTGTCCTGGTCTGGCTGGTTCCTGTCCTGGTTTGGCTGGTTCCTGTCCTGGTTCCTGTCCTGGTTCCTGCCCTGGTTTGGCTGGTTCCTGTCCTGGTTCCTGTCCTGGTTCCTGTCCTGGTTCCTACCCTGGTCTGGCTGGTTCCTGTCCTGGTCTGGCTGGTTCCTGTCCTGGTCTGGCTGGTTCCTGTCCTGGTTCCTGTCCTGGTTCCTGCCCTCGTCTGGCTGGATCCTGTCCTGGTCTGGCTGGTTCCTGTCCTGGTTTGGCTGGTTCCTGTCCTGGTTCCTGTCCTGGTCTGGCTGGTTCCTGTCCTGGTTCCTGTCCTGGTTCCTGCCCTGGTTTGGCTGGTTCCTGTCCTGGTTCCTACCCTGGTCTGGCTGGTTCCTGTCCTGGTCTGGCTGGTTCCTGTCCTGGTTTGGCTGGTTCCTGTCCTGGTTCCTGTCCTGGTCTGGCTGGTTCCTACCCTGGTTTGGCTGGTTCCTGTCCTGGTTCCTGTCCTGGTTCCTGTCCTGGTCTGGCTGGTTCCTGTCCTGGTTTGGCTGGTTCCTGTCCTGGTTCCTTTTCCTGGTTTGGCTGGTTCCTTCCCTGGTCTGGCTGGTTCGTGTCCTGGTTCCATCCCTGGTTCCTGTCCTGGTCTGGCTGGTTCCTGTCCTGGTCTGGCTGGTTCCTGTCCTGGTCTGGCTGGTTCCTGTCCTGGTTCCTGTCCTGGTCTGGCTGGTTCCTACCCTGGTCTGGCTGGTTCCTGTCCTGGTCTGGCTGGTTCCTGTCCTGGTTCCTGTCCTGGTTTGGCTGGTTCCTTCCCTGGTCTGGCTGGTTCGTGTCCTGGTTCCATCCCTGGTTCCTGTCCTGGTCTGGCTGGTTCCTGTCCTGGTCTGGCTGGTTCCTGTCCCGGTTCCTGTCCTGGTTCCTGTCCTGGTCTGGCTGGTTCCTGTCCTGGTCTGGCTGGTTCCTGTCCTGGTTCCTGTCCTGGTTCCTGTGCTGGTTCCTGTCCTTGTTCCTGTCCTGGTTCCTGTCATGGTCTGGCTGGTTCCTGTCCTGGTTCCTGTGCTGGTTCCTGTCCTGGTTCCTGTCCTGGTCTGGCTGGTTCCTGTCCTGGTTCCTGCCCTGGTTCCTGTCCTGGTTCCTGCCCTTGTTCCTGTCCTGGTTCCTGTCCTGGTTCCTGTCCTGGTCTGGCTGGTTCCTGCCCTGGTTCCTGTCCTGGTTCCTGTCCTGGTTCCTGCCCTGGTATGGCTGGTTCCTGTCCTGGTCTGGCTGGTTCCTGTCCTGGTTCCTGTCCTGGTCTGGCTGGTTCCTGTCCTGGTTCCTGTCCTGGTTCCTGTCCTGGTCTGGCTGGTTCCTGTCCTGGTTCCTGTCCTGGTTCCTGTCCTGGTTCCTGTCATGGTCTGGCTGGTTCCTGTCCTGGTTCCTGTGCTGGTTCCTGTCCTGGTTCCTGTCCTGGTCTGGCTGGTTCCTGTCCTGGTTCCTGCCCTGGTTCCTTTCCTGGTTCCTGCCCTTGTTCCTGTCCTGGTTCCTGTCCTGGTTCCTGTCCTGGTCTGGCTGGTTCCTGTCCTGGTTCCTGCCCTGGTTCCTGTCCTGGTTCCTGTCCTGGTTCCTGCCCTGGTATGGCTGGTTCCTGTCCTGGTCTGGCTGGTTCCTGTCCTGGTTCCTGTCCTGGTCCCTGTCCTGGTTCCTGTCCTGGTCTGGCTGGTTCCTGTCCTGGTTCCTGTCCTGGTTCCTGCCCTCGTCTGGCTGGATCCTGTCCTGGTCTGGCTGGTTCCTGTCCTGGTTTGGCTGGTTCCTGTCCTGGTTCCTGCCCTGGTCTGGCTGGTTCCTGTCCTGGTTCCTGTCCTGGTTCCTGCCCTGGTTTGGCTGGTTCCTGTCCTGGTTCCTGTCCTGGTCTGGCTGGTTCCTACCCTGGTCTGGCTGGTTCCTGTCCTGGTCTGGCTGGTTCCTGTCCTGGTTTGGCTGGTTCCTGTCCTGGTTCCTGTCCTGGTTTGGCTGGTTCCTGTCCTGGTTCCTGTCCTGGTCTGGCTGGTTCGTGTCCTGGTTCCATCCCTGGTTCCTGTCCTGGTCTGGCTGGTTCCTGTCCTGGTCTGGCTGGTTCCTGTCCTGGTTCCTGTCCTGGTTCCTGTCCTGGTCTGGCTGGTTCCTACCCTGGTCTGGCTGGTTCCTGTCCTGGTTTGGCTGGTTCCTGTCCTGGTTTGGCTGGTTCCTGTCCTGGTTCCTGTCCTGGTCTGGCTGGTTCGTGTCCTGGTTCCATCCCTGGTTCCTGTCCTGGTCTGGCTGGATCCTGTCCTGGTCTGGCTGGTTCCTGTCCTGGTTCCTGTCCTGGTTTGGCTGGTTCCTGTCCTGGTTCCTACCCTGGTCTGGCTGGTTCCTGTCCTGGTCTGGCTGGTTCCTGTCCTGGTTCCTGTCCTGGTTCCTGCCCTCGTCTGGCTGGTTCCTGTCCTGGTTTGGCTGGTTCCTGTCCTGGTTCCTGTCCTGGTCTGGCTGGTTCCTGTCCTGGTTCCTGTCCTGGTTCCTGCCCTGGTTTGGCTGGTTCCTGTCCTGGTTCCTGCCCTGGTTTGGCTGGTTCCTGTCCTGGTTCCTACCCTGGTCTGGCTGGTTCCTGTCCTGGTCTGGCTGGTTCCTGTCCTGGTTTGGCTGGTTCCTGTCCTGGTTCCTGTCCTGGTCTGGCTGGTTCCTGTCCTGGTTCCTGTCCTGGTTCCTGCCCTGGTTTGGCTGGTTCCTGTCCTGGTTCCTGTCCTGGTCTGGCTGGTTCCTGTCCTGGTTCCTGTCCTGGTTCCTGCCCTGGTATGGCTGGTTCCTGTCCTGGTCTGGCTGGTTCCTGTCCTGGTTCCTGTCCTGGTCCCTGTCCTGGTTCCTGTCCTGGTCTGGCTGGTTCCTGTCCTGGTTTGGCTGGTTCCTGTCCTGGTTCCTGCCCTGGTCTGGCTGGTTCCTGTCCTGGTTCCTGTCCTGGTTCCTGCCCTGGTTTGGCTAGTTCCTGTCCTGGTTCCTGTCCTGGTTCCTGTCCTGGTCTGGCTGGTTCCTACCCTGGTCTGGCTGGTTCCTGTCCTGGTCTGGCTGGTTCCTGTCCTGGTTTGGCTGGTTCCTGTCCTGGTTCCTGTCCTGGTTTGGCTGGTTCCTACCCTGGTCTGGCTGGTTCCTGTCCTGGTTTGGCTGGTTCCTTCCCTGGTCTGGCTGGTTCGTGTCCTGGTTCCATCCCTGGTTCCTGTCCTGGTCTGGCTGGTTCCTGTCCTGGTTCCTGTCCTGGTTCCTGCCCTCGTCTGGCTGGATCCTGTCCTGGTCTGGCTGGTTCCTGTCCTGGTTTGGCTGGTTCCTGTCCTGGTTCCTGTCCTAGTCTGGCTGGTTCCTGTCCTGGTTCCTGTCCTGGTTCCTGCCCTGGTTTGGCTGGTTCCTGTCCTGGTTCCTGTCCTGGTTCCTGTCCTGGTCTGGCTGGTTCCTGTCCTGGTTTGGCTGGTTCCTGTCCTGGTTCCTGTCCTGGTCTGGCTGGTTCCTACCCTGGTTTGGCTGGTTCCTGTCCTGGTTCCTGTCCTGGTTCCTACCCTGGTCTGGCTGGTTCCTGTCCTGGTCTGGCTGGTTCCTGTCCTGGTTTGGCTGGTTCCTGTCCTGGTTCCTGTCCTGGTTTGGCTGGTTCCTTCCCTGGTCTGGCTGGTTCGTGTCCTGGTTCCATCCCTGGTTCCTGTCCTGGTCTGGCTGGTTCCTGTCCTGGTCTGGCTGGTTCCTGTCCTGGTCTGGCTGGTTCCTGTCCTGGTTCCTGTCCTGGTCTGGCTGGTTCCTACCCTGGTCTGGCTGGTTCCTGTCCTGGTCTGGCTGGTTCCTGTCCTGGTTTGGCTGGTTCCTTCCCTGGTCTGGCTGGTTCGTGTCCTGGTTCCATCCCTGGTTCCTGTCCTGGTCTGGCTGGTTCCTGTCCTGGTTCCTGTCCTGGTTCCTGTCCTGGTCTGGCTGGTTCCTGTCCCGGTTCCTGTCCTGGTTCCTGTCCTGGTCTGGCTGGTTCCTGTCCTGGTCTGGCTGGTTCCTGTCCTGGTCTGGCTGGTTCCTGTGCTGGTTCCTGTCCTGGTTCCTGCCCTGGTTCCTGTCCTGGTCTGGCTGGTTCCTGTCCTGGTTCCTGTCCTGGTTCCTGTCCTGGTCTGGCTGGTTCCTGTGCTGGATCCTGTCCTGGTTCCTGTCCTGGTCTGGCTGGTTCCTGTGCTGGTTCCTGTCCTGGTTCCTGTCCTGGTCTGGCTGGTTCCTGTCCTGGTTCCTGTCCTGGTTCCTGTCCTGGTCTGGCTGGTTCCTGTCCTGGTTCCTGGCTGGTTCCTATCCTGGTTCCTGTCCTGGTCTGGCTGGTTCCTGTCCTGGTTCCTGTCCTGGTTCCTGTCCTGGATCCTGTCCTGGTCTGGCTGGTTCCTGTGCTGGTTCCTGTCCTGGTTCCTGTCCTGGATCCTGTCCTGGTCTGGCTGGTTCCTGTCCTGGTTCCTGTCCTGGTCTGGCTGGATCCTTTCCTGGTCTGGCTGGATCCTGTCCTGGTCTGGCTGGTTCCTGTCCTGGTTCCTGTCCTGGTCTGGCTGGATCCTTTCCTGGTCTGGCTGGATCCTGTCCTGGTCTGGCTGGTTCCTGTCCTGGTCTGGCTGGATCCTGTCCTGGTCTGGCTGGATCCTGTCCTGGTCTGGCTGGTTCCTGTCCTGGTTCCTGTCCTGGTCTGGCTGGTTCCTGTCCTGGTTCCTGTGCTGGTTCCTGTCCTGGTCTGGCTGGTTCCTGTCCTGGTTCCTGTGCTGGTTCCTGTCCTGGTCTGGCTGGTTCCTGTCCTGGTCTGGCTGGATCCTGTCCTGGTCTGGCTGGTTCCATTCCTGGTCTGGCTGGTTCCTGTCCTGGTTCCTGTGCTGGTTCCTGTCCTGGTTCCTGCCCTGGTCTGGCTGGTTCCTGTCCTGGTTCCTGTCCTGGTTCCTGCCCTGGTCTGGCTGGTTCCTGTCCTGGTTTGGCTGGTTCCTGTCCTGGTTCCTGTCCTGGTTTGGCTGGTTCCTGTCCTGGTTCCTACCCTGGTCTGGCTGGTTCCTGTCCTGGTTCCTGTCCTGGTCTGGCTGGTTCCTGTCCTGGTCTGGCTGGTTCCTGTCCTGGTTCCATCCCTGGTTCCTGTCCTGGTCTGGCTGGTTCCTGTCCTGGTCTGGCTGGTTCCTGTCCTGGTTCCTGTCCTGGTCTGGCTGGTTCCTGTCCTGGTCTGGCTGGTTCCTGTCCTGGTTCCTTCCCTGGTCTGGCTGGTTCCTGTCCTGGTTCCATCCCTGGTTCCTGTCCTGGTCTGGCTGGTTCCTGTCCTGGTTCCTGTCCTGGTCTGGCTGGTTCCTGTCCCGGTTCCTGTCCTGGTTCCTGTCCTGGTCTGGCTGGTTCCTGTCCTGGTTCCTGTCCTGGTCTGGCTGGTTCCTGTCCTGGTTCCTGTTCTGGTTCCTGTCCTGGTCTGGCTGGTTCCTGTGCTGGTTCCTGTCCTGGTCTGGCTGGTTCCTGTCCTGGTTCCTGTCCTGGTCTGGCTGGTTCCTGTCCTGGTTCCTGTCCTGGTCTGGCTGGTTCCTGTGCTGGTTCCTGTCCTGGTTCCTGTCCTGGATCCTGTCCTGGTCTGGCTGGTTCCTGTCCTGGTCTGGCTGGTTCCTGTCCTGGTCTGGCTGGTTCCTGTCCTGGTTCCTGCCCTGGTCTGGCTGGTTCCTGTCCTGGTTCCTGCCCTGGTCTGGCTGGTTCCTGTCCTGGTTCCTGCCCTGGTCTGGCTGGTTCCCTTCCTGGTTCCTGTCCTGGTCTGGCTGGTTCCTGTGCTGGTTCCTGTCCTGGTTCCTGTCCTGGTCTGGCTGGTTCCTGTCCTGGTCTGGCTGGTTCCTATCCTGGTTCCTGTCCTGGTCTGGCTGGTTCCTGTCCTGGTCTGGCTGGTTCCTGTCCTGGATCCTGTCCTGGTCTGGCTGGATCCTTTCCTGGTCTGGCTGGATCCTGTCCTGGTCTGGCTGGTTCCTGTCCTGGTCTGGCTGGATCCTGTCCTGGTCTGGCTGGATCCTGTCCTGGTCTGGCTGGTTCCTGTCCTGGTTCCTGTCCTGGTCTGGCTGGTTCCTGTCCTGGTTCCTGTGCTGGTTCCTGTCCTGGTTCCTGTGCTGGTTCCTGTCCTGGTTCCTGTGCTGGTTCCTGTCCTGGTCTGGCTGGTTCCTGTCCTGGTCTGGCTGGATCCTGTCCTGGTCTGGCTGGTTCCTGTCCTGGTTCCTGTCCTGGTCTGGCTGGTTCCTGTCCTGGTTCCTGTCCTGGTCTGGCTGGTTCCTGTCCTGGTCTGGCTGGATCCTGTCCTGGTCTGGCTGGATCCTGTCCTGGTCTGGCTGGTTCCTGTCCTGGTTCCTGTCCTGGTCTGGCTGGTTCCTGTCCTGGTTCCTGTGCTGGTTCCTGTCCTGGTTCCTGTGCTGGTTCCTGTCCTGGTTCCTGTGGTGGTTCCTGTCCTGGTCTGGCTGGTTCCTGTCCTGGTCTGGCTGGATCCTGTCCTGGTCTGGCTGGTTCCTGTCCTGGTTCCTGTCCTGGTCTGGCTGGTTCCTGTCCTGGTTCCTGTGCTGGTTCCTGTCCTGGTCTGGCTGGATCCTGTCCTGGTCTGGCTGGTTCCTGTCCTGGTTCCTGTCCTGGTCTGGCTGGTTCCTGTCCTGGTTCCTGTCCTGGTCTGGCTTGTTCCTGTCCTGGTTCCTGTGCTGGTTCCTGTCCTGGTCTGGCTGGTTCCTGTCCTGGTTCCTGTCCTGGATCCTGTCCTGGTCTGGCTGGTTCCTGTCCTGGTTCCTGTCCTGGATCCTGTCCTGGTCTGGCTGGTTCCTGTCCTGGTCTGGCTGGTTCCTGTCCTGGATCCTGTCCTGGTCTGGCTGGATCCTTTCCTGGTCTGGCTGGATCCTGTCCTGGTCTGGCTGGTTCCTGTCCTGGTCTGGCTGGATCCTGTCCTGGTCTGGCTGGATCCTGTCCTGGTCTGGCTGGTTCCTGTCCTGGTTCCTGTCCTGGTCTGGCTGGTTCCTGTCCTGGTTCCTGTGCTGGTTCCTGTCCTGGTTCCTGTGCTGGTTCCTGTCCTGGTCTGGCTGGTTCCTGTCCTGGTCTGGCTGGATCCTGTCCTGGTCTGGCTGGTTCCTGTCCTGGATCCTGTCCTGGTCTGGCTGGTTCCTGTCCTGGTTCCTGTCCTGGTCTGGCTGGTTCCTGTCCTGGTTCCTGTGCTGGTTCCTGTCCTGGTCTGGCTGGTTCCTGTCCTGGTTCCTGTCCTGGTTCCTGTCCTGGTCTGGCTGGATCCTGTCCTGGTTCCTGTCCTGGTCTGGCTGGATCCTGTCCTGGTCTGGCTGGTTCCTGTCCTGGATCCTGTCCTGGTCTGGCTGGATCCTGTCCTGGTCTGGCTGGTTCCTGTCCTGGTCTGGCTGGATCCTGTCCTGGTCTGGCTGGTTCCTGTCCTGGTCTGGCTGGTTCCTGTCCTGGTCTGGCTGGTTCCTGTCCTGGTTCCTGTCCTGGTCTGGCTGGTTCCTGTCCTGGTTCCTGCCCTGGTCTGGCTGGTTCCTGTCCTGGTCTGGCTGGATCCTGTCCTGGTTCCTGTCCTGGTCTGGCTGGTTCCTGTCCTGGTTCCTGTGCTGGTTCCTGTCCTTGTCTGGCTGGTTCCTGTCCTGGTCTGGCTGGTTCCTGTCCTGGTTCCTGTCCTGGTCTGGCTGGTTCCTGTCCTGGTCTGGCTGGTTCCTGTCCTGGTTCCTGTCCTGGTCTGGCTGGTTCCTGTGCTGGTTCCTGTCCTGGTCTGGCTGGTTCCTGTCCTGGTTCCTGTCCTGGTCTGGCTGGTTCCTGTCCTGGTCTGGCTGGATCCTGTCCTGGTCTGGCTGGATCCTGTCCTGGTCTGGCTGGTTCCTGTCCTGGTCTGGCTGGTTCCTGTCCTGGTCTGGCTGGTTCCTGTCCTGGTTCCTGTCCTGGTCTGGCTGGTTCCTGCCCTGGTCTGGCTGGTTCCTGTCCTGGTCTGGCTGGATCCTGTCCTGGTTCCTGTCCTGGTCTGGCTGGTTCCTGTCCTGGTTCCTGTGCTGGTTCCTGTCCTGGTCTGGCTGGTTCCTGCCCTGGTTCCTGTCCTGGTTCCTGTCCTGGTCTGGCTGGTTCCTGTCCTGGTTCCTGCCCTGGTTCCTGTCCTGGTTCCTGTCCTGGTTCCTGCCCTGGTCTGGCTGGTTCCTGTCCTGGTCTGGCTGGTTCCTGTCCTGGTTCCTGTCCTGGTCCCTGTCCTGGTTCCTGTCCTGGTCTGGCTGGTTCCTGTCCTGGTTCCTGTGCTGGTTCCTGTCCTGGTTCCTGTGCTGGTTCCTGTCCTGGTTCCTGTGGTGGTTCCTGTCCTGGTCTGGCTGGTTCCTGTCCTGGTCTGGCTGGATCCTGTCCTGGTCTGGCTGGTTCCTGTCCTGGTTCCTGTCCTGGTCTGGCTGGTTCCTGTCCTGGTTCCTGTGCTGGTTCCTGTCCTGGTCTGGCTGGATCCTGTCCTGGTCTGGCTGGTTCCTGTCCTGGTTCCTGTCCTGGTCTGGCTGGTTCCTGTCCTGGTTCCTGTCCTGGTCTGGCTTGTTCCTGTCCTGGTTCCTGTGCTGGTTCCTGTCCTGGTCTGGCTGGTTCCTGTCCTGGTTCCTGGCTGGTTCCTATCCTGGTTGCTGTCCTGGTCTGGCTGGTTCCTGTCCTGGTTCCTGTCCTGGATCCTGTCCTGGTCTGGCTGGTTCCTGTCCTGGTCTGGCTGGTTCCTGTCCTGGATCCTTTCCTGGTCTGGCTGGATCCTTTCCTGGTCTGGCTGGATCCTGTCCTGGTCTGGCTGGTTCCTGTCCTGGTCTGGCTGGATCCTGTCCTGGTCTGGCTGGATCCTGTCCTGGTCTGGCTGGTTCCTGTCCTGGTTCCTGTCCTGGTCTGGCTGGTTCCTGTCCTGGTTCCTGTGCTGGTTCCTGTCCTGGTTCCTGTGCTGGTTCCTGTCCTGGTCTGGCTGGTTCCTGTCCTGGTCTGGCTGGATCCTGTCCTGGTCTGGCTGGATCCTGTCCTGGTCTGGCTGGTTCCTGTCCTGGTTCCTGTCCTGGTCTGGCTGGTTCCTGTCCTGGTTCCTGTGCTGGTTCCTGTCCTGGTCTGGCTGGTTCCTGTCCTGGTTCCTGTCCTGGTTCCTGTCCTGGTCTGGCTGGATCCTGTCCTGGTTCCTGTCCTGG
Organism: Telmatherina bonti; assembly: GCF_933228915.1. Classification (NCBI taxonomy): domain Eukaryota; kingdom Metazoa; phylum Chordata; class Actinopteri; order Atheriniformes; family Telmatherinidae; genus Telmatherina; species Telmatherina bonti. The sequence continues at coordinate 770,389 of NC_136613.1, forward strand.
TCCGGCTGGATCCTGTCCTGGTCTGGCTGGTTCCTGTCCTGGATCCTGTCCTGGTCTGGCTGGATCCTGTCCTGGTCTGGCTGGTTCCTGTCCTGGTCTGGCTGGATCCTGTCCTGGTCTGGCTGGATCCTGTCCTGGTCTGGCTGGTTCCTGTCCTGGTCTGGCTGGTTCCTGTCCTGGTCTGGCTGGTTCCTGTCCTGGTTCCTGTCCTGGTCTGGCTGGTTCCTGTCCTGGTTCCTGCCCTGGTCTGGCTGGTTCCTGTCCTGGTCTGGCTGGATCCTGTCCTGGTTCCTGTCCTGGTCTGGCTGGTTCCTGTCCTGGTTCCTGTGCTGGTTCCTGTCCTTGTCTGGCTGGTTCCTGTCCTGGTTCCTGTCCTGGTCTGGCTGGTTCCTGTCCTGGTCTGGCTGGTTCCTGTCCTGGTCTGGCTGGATCCTGTCCTGGTCTGGCTGGATCCTGTCCTGGTCTGGCTGGTTCCTGTCCTGGTCTGGCTGGTTCCTGTCCTGGTCTGGCTGGTTCCTGTCCTGGTCTGGCTGGTTCCTGCCCTGGTCTGGCTGGTTCCTGTCCTGGTCTGGCTGGATCCTGTCCTGGTTCCTGTCCTGGTCTGGCTGGTTCCTGTCCTGGTCTGGCTGGTTCCTGTCCTGGTTCCTGTGCTGGTTCCTGTCCTTGTCTGGCTGGTTCCTGTCCTGGTCTGGCTGGTTCCTGCCCTGGTTCCTGTCCTGGTTCCTGCCCTGGTTCCTGTCCTGGTTCCTGCCCTGGTTCCTGTCCTGGTTCCTGTCCTGGTTCCTGCCCTGGTCTGGCTGGTTCCTGTCCTGGTCTGGCTGGTTCCTGTCCTGGTTCCTGTCCTGGTCCCTGTCCTGGTTCCTGTCCTGGTCTGGCTGGTTCCTGTCCTGGTTCCTGCCCTGGTTTGGCTGGTTCCTGTCCTGGTTCCTGTCCTGGTTCCTGTCCTGGTCTGGCTGGTTCCTGTCCTGGTCTGGCTGGTTCCTGTCCTGGTTTGGCTGGTTCCTGTCCTGGTTCCTGTCCTGGTTTGGCTGGTTCCTGTCCTGGTCTGGCTGGTTCCTGTCCTGGTTTGGCTGGTTCCTTCCCTGGTCTGGCTGGTTCGTGTCCTGGTTCCATCCCTGGTTCCTGTCCTGGTCTGGCTGGTTCCTGTCCTGGTCTGGCTGGTTCCTGTCCTGGTTCCTGCCCTCGTCTGGCTGGATCCTGTCCTGGTCTGGCTGGTTCCTGTCCTGGTCTGGCTGGTTCCTGTCCTGGTTCCTGCCCTGGTTTGGCTGGTTCCTGTCCTGGTTCCTGTCCTGGTTCCTGCCCTGGTTCCTACCCTGGTCTGGCTGGTTCCTGTCCTGGTCTGGCTGGTTCCTGTCCTGGTTCCTGTCCTGGTTCCTGCCCTCGTCTGGCTGGATCCTGTCCTGGTCTGGCTGGTTCCTGTCCTGGTTTGGCTGGTTCCTGTCCTGGTTCCTGTCCTGGTCTGGCTGGTTCCTGTCCTGGTTCCTGTCCTGGTTCCTTCCCTGGTTTGGCTGGTTCCTGTCCTGGTTCCTGTCCTGGTTCCTACCCTGGTCTGGCTGGTTCCTGTCCTGGTCTGGCTGGTTCCTGTCCTGGTTCCTGCCCTGGTTTGGCTGGTTCCTGTCCTGGTTCCTGTCCTGGTTCCTACCCTGTTCTGGCTGGTTCCTGTCCTGGTCTGGCTGGTTCCTGTCCTGGTTTGGCTGGTTCCTGTCCTGGTTCCTGTCCTGGTTTGGCTGGTTCCTTCCCTGGTCTGGCTGGTTCGTGTCCTGGTTCCATCCCTGGTTCCTGTCCTGGTCTGGCTGGTTCCTGTCCTGGTCTGGCTGGTTCCTGTCCTGGTCTGGCTGGTTCCTGTCCTGGTTCCTGTCCTGGTCTGGCTGGTTTATACCCTGGTCTGGCTGGTTCCTGTCCTGGTCTGGCTGGTTCCTGTCCTGGTTTGGCTGGTTCCTGTCCTGGTCTGGCTGGATCCTGTCCTGGTCTGGCTGGATCCTGTCCTGGTCTGGCTGGTTCCTGTCCTGGTTCCTGTCCTGGTCTGGCTGGTTCCTGTCCTGGTTCCTGTGCTGGTTCCTGTCCTGGTCTGGCTGGTTCCTGTCCTGGTTCCTGTCCTGGTTCCTGTCCTGGTCTGGCTGGATCCTGTCCTGGTTCCTGTCCTGGTCTGGCTGGATCCTGTCCTGGTCTGGCTGGTTCCTGTCCTGGTTCCTGCCCTGGTCTGGCTGGTTCCTGTCCTGGTCTGGCTGGATCCTGTCCTGGTTCCTGTCCTGGTCTGGCTGGTTCCTGTCCTGGTTCCTGTGCTGGTTCCTGTCCTTGTCTGGCTGGTTCCTGTCCTGGTTCCTGTCCTGGTCTGGCTGGTTCCTGTCCTGGTCTGGCTGGTTCCTGTCCTGGTCTGGCTGGATCCTGTCCTGGTCTGGCTGGATCCTGTCCTGGTCTGGCTGGTTCCTGTCCTGGTTCCTGTCCTGGTCTGGCTGGTTCCTGTCCTGGTCTGGCTGGTTCCTGTCCTGGTTCCTGTCCTGGTCCCTGTCCTGGTTCCTGTCCTGGTCTGGCTGGTTCCTGTCCTGGTTCCTGTCCTGGTTCCTGCCCTGGTTTGGCTGGTTCCTGTCCTGGTTCCTGTCCTGGTTCCTGTCCTGGTCTGGCTGGTTCCTGTCCTGGTCTGGCTGGTTCCTGTCCTGGTTTGGCTGGTTCCTGTCCTGGTTCCTGTCCTGGTTTGGCTGGTTCCTGTCCTGGTCTGGCTGGTTCCTGTCCTGGTTTGGCTGGTTCCTTCCCTGGTCTGGCTGGTTCGTGTCCTGGTTCCATCCCTGGTTCCTGTCCTGGTCTGGCTGGTTCCTGTCCTGGTCTGGCTGGTTCCTGTCCTGGTTCCTGCCCTCGTCTGGCTGGATCCTGTCCTGGTCTGGCTGGTTCCTGTCCTGGTCTGGCTGGTTCCTGTCCTGGTTCCTGCCCTGGTTTGGCTGGTTCCTGTCCTGGTTCCTGTCCTGGTTCCTACCCTGGTCTGGCTGGTTCCTGTCCTGGTCTGGCTGGTTCCTGTCCTGGTTCCTGTCCTGGTTCCTGCCCTCGTCTGGCTGGATCCTGTCCTGGTCTGGCTGGTTCCTGTCCTGGTTTGGCTGGTTCCTGTCCTGGTTCCTGTCCTGGTCTGGCTGGTTCCTGTCCTGGTCTGGCTGGTTCCTGTCCTGGTTCCTGTCCTGGTTCCTGCCCTGGTTTGGCTGGTTCCTGTCCTGGTTCCTGTCCTGGTTCCTACCCTGGTCTGGCTGGTTCCTGTCCTGGTCTGGCTGGTTCCTGTCCTGGTTCCTGCCCTGGTTTGGCTGGTTCCTGTCCTGGTTCCTGTCCTGGTTCCTACCCTGTTCTGGCTGGTTCCTGTCCTGGTCTGGCTGGTTCCTGTCCTGGTTTGGCTGGTTCCTGTCCTGGTTCCTGTCCTGGTTTGGCTGGTTCCTTCCCTGGTCTGGCTGGTTCCTGTCCTGGTCTGGCTGGTTCCTGTCCTGGTCTGGCTGGTTCCTGTCCTGGTTCCTGTCCTGGTCTGGCTGGTTTATACCCTGGTCTGGCTGGTTCCTGTCCTGGTCTGGCTGGTTCCTGTCCTGGTTTGGCTGGTTCCTGTCCTGGTCTGGCTGGATCCTGTCCTGGTCTGGCTGGATCCTGTCCTGGTCTGGCTGGTTCCTGTCCTGGTTCCTGTCCTGGTCTGGCTGGTTCCTGTCCTGGTTCCTGTGCTGGTTCCTGTCCTGGTCTGGCTGGTTCCTGTCCTGGTTCCTGTCCTGGTTCCTGTCCTGGTCTGGCTGGATCCTGTCCTGGTTCCTGTCCTGGTCTGGCTGGATCCTGTCCTGGTCTGGCTGGTTCCTGTCCTGGATCCTGTCCTGGTCTGGCTGGATCCTGTCCTGGTCTGGCTGGTTCCTGTCCTGGTCTGGCTGGATCCTGTCCTGGTCTGGCTGGTTCCTGTCCTGGTCTGGCTGGTTCCTGTCCTGGTCTGGCTGGTTCCTGTCCTGGTTCCTGTCCTGGTCTGGCTGGTTCCTGTCCTGGTTCCTGCCCTGGTCTGGCTGGATCCTGTCCTGGTTCCTGTCCTGGTTCCTGTCCTGGTCTGGCTGGTTCCTGTCCTGGTCTGGCTGGTTCCTGTCCTGGTCTGGCTGGATCCTGTCCTGGTCTGGCTGGATCCTGTCCTGGTTCCTGTCCTGGTCTGGCTGGTTCCTGTCCTGGTTCCTGTCCTGGTTCCTGTCCTGGTCTGGCTGGTTCCTGTCCTGGTCTGGCTGGTTCCTGTCCTGGTCTGGCTGGATCCTGTCCTGGTCTGGCTGGATCCTGTCCTGGTCTGGCTGGTTCCTGTCCTGGTCTGGCTGGTTCCTGTCCTGGTCTGGCTGGTTCCTGTCCTGGTTCCTGTCCTGGTCTGGCTGGTTCCTGCCCTGGTCTGGCTGGTTCCTGTCCTGGTCTGGCTGGATCCTGTCCTGGTTCCTGTCCTGGTCTGGCTGGTTCCTGTCCTGGTTCCTGTGCTGGTTCCTGTCCTTGTCTGGCTGGTTCCTGTCCTGGTCTGGCTGGTTCCTGCCCTGGTTCCTGTCCTGGTTCCTGCCCTGGTTCCTGTCCTGGTCTGGCTGGTTCCTGTCCTGGTTCCTGCCCTGGTTCCTGTCCTGGTTCCTGTCCTGGTTCCTGCCCTGGTCTGGCTGGTTCCTGTCCTGGTCTGGCTGGTTCCTGTCCTGGTTCCTGTCCTGGTCCCTGTCCTGGTTCCTGTCCTGGTCTGGCTGGTTCCTGTCCTGGTTCCTGTCCTGGTTCCTGCCCTGGTTTGGCTGGTTCCTGTCCTGGTTCCTGTCCTGGTTCCTGTCCTGGTCTGGCTGGTTCCTACCCTGGTCTGGCTGGTTCCTGTCCTGGTCTGGCTGGTTCCTGTCCTGGTTTGGCTGGTTCCTGTCCTGGTTCCTGTCCTGGTTTGGCTGGTTCCTGTCCTGGTCTGGCTGGTTCCTGTCCTGGTTCCTGTCCTGGTTCCTGCCCTGGTTTGGCTGGTTCCTGTCCTGGTTCCTGTCCTGGTTCCTGTCCTGGTCTGGCTGGTTCCTACCCTGGTCTGGCTGGTTCCTGTCCTTGTCTGGCTGGTTCCTGTCCTGGTTTGGCTGGTTCCTGTCCTGGTTCCTGTCCTGGTCTGGCTGGTTCCTACCCTGGTCTGGCTGGTTCCTGTCCTGGTCTGGCTGGTTCCTGTCCTGGTTTGGCTGGTTCCTGTCCTGGTTCCTACCCTGGTCTGGCTGGTTCCTGTCCTGGTCTGGCTGGTTCCTGTCCTGGTTTGGCTGGTTCCTGTCCTGGTTCCTGTCCTGGTTTGGCTGGTTCCTTCCCTGGTTCCTGTCCTGGTCTGGCTGGTTCCTGTCCTGGTCTGGCTGGTTCCTGTCCTGGTTCCTGTCCTGGTTCCTGCCCTCGTCTGGCTGGATCCTGTCCTGGTCTGGCTGGTTCCTGTCCTGGTCTGGCTGGTTCCTGTCCTGGTTCCTGCCCTGGTTTGGCTGGTTCCTGTCCTGGTTCCTGTCCTGGTTCCTACCCTGGTCTGGCTGGTTCCTGTCCTGGTCTGGCTGGTTCCTGTCCTGGTTCCTGTCCTGGTTCCTGCCCTCGTCTGGCTGGATCCTGTCCTGGTCTGGCTGGTTCCTGTCCTGGTTTGGCTGGTTCCTGTCCTGGTTCCTGTCCTGGTCTGGCTGGTTCCTGTCCTGGTTCCTGTCCTGGTTCCTGCCCTGGTTTGGCTGGTTCCTGTCCTGGTTCCTGTCCTGGTTCCTACCCTGGTCTGGCTGGTTCCTGTCCTGGTCTGGCTGGTTCCTGTCCTGGTTCCTGCCCTGGTTTGGCTGGTTCCTGTCCTGGTTCCTGTCCTGGTTCCTACCCTGGTCTGGCTGGTTCCTGTCCTGGTCTGGCTGGTTCCTGTCCTGGTTTGGCTGGTTCCTGTCCTGGTTCCTGTCCTGGTTTGGCTGGTTCCTTCCCTGGTCTGGCTGGTTCGTGTCCTGGTTCCATCCCTGGTTCCTGTCCTGGTCTGGCTGGTTCCTGTCCTGGTTCCTGTCCTGGTTCCTGTCCTGGTCTGGCTGGTTCCTGTCCCGGTTCCTGTCCTGGTTCCTGTCCTGGTCTGGCTGGTTCCTGTCCCGGTTCCTGTCCTGGTCTGGCTGGTTCCTGTCCTGGTCTGGCTGGTTCCTGTCCTGGTCTGGCTGGTTCCTGTGCTGGTTCCTGTCCTGGTTCCTGTCCTGGTTCCTGTCCTGGTCTGGCTGGTTCCTGTCCTGGTTCCTGTCCTGGTTCCTGTCCTGGTTCCTGTCCTGGTCTGGCTGGTTCCTGTCCTGGTTCCTGTCCTGGTCTGGCTGGTTCCTGTGCTGGTTCCTGTCCTGGTTCCTGTCCTGGATCCTGTCCTGGTTCCTGTCCTGGTCTGGCTGGTTCCTGTCCTGGTCTGGCTGGTTCCTGTCCTGGTCTGGCTGGTTCCTGTCCTGGTTCCTGGCTGGTTCCTATCCTGGTTCCTGTCCTGGTCTGGCTGGTTCCTGTCCTGGTTCCTGTCCTGGTTCCTGTCCTGGATCCTGTCCTGGTCTGGCTGGTTCCTGTCCTGGTTCCTGTCCTGGTCTGGCTGGATCCTTTCCTGGTCTGGCTGGATCCTGTCCTGGTCTGGCTGGTTCCTGTCCTGGTCTGGCTGGATCCTGTCCTGGTCTGGCTGGATCCTGTCCTGGTCTGGCTGGATCCTGTCCTGGTCTGGCTGGTTCCTGTCCTGGTTCCTGTCCTGGTCTGGCTGGATCCTTTCCTGGTCTGGCTGGATCCTGTCCTGGTTCCTGTCCTGGTTCCTGTGCTGGTTCCTGTCCTGGTTCCTGTGCTGGTTCCTGTCCTGGTCTGGCTTGTTCCTGTCCTGGTTCCTGTGCTGGTTCCTGTCCTGGTCTGGCTGGATCCTGTCCTGGTCTGGCTGGTTCCTGTCCTGGTTCCTGTCCTGGTTCCTGTGCTGGTTCCTGTCCTGGTTCCTGTGCTGGTTCCTGTCCTGGTCTGGCTGGTTCCTGTCCTGGTTCCTGTGCTGGTTCCTGTCCTGGTCTGGCTGGTTCCTGTCCTGGTCTGGCTGGTTCCTGTCCTGGATCCTGTCCTGGTCTGGCTGGATCCTGTCCTGGTCTGGCTGGTTCCTGTCCTGGTCTGGCTGGTTCCTGTCCTGGTCTGGCTGGATCCTGTCCTGGTCTGGCTGGATCCTGTCCTGGTCTGGCTGGTTCCATTCCTGGTCTGGCTGGTTCCTGTCCTGGTTCCTGTCCTGGTTCCTGTCCTGGTCTGGCTGGTTCCTGTCCTGGTTCCTGTGCTGGTTCCTGTCCTGGTCTGGCTGGTTCCTGTCCTGGTCTGGCTGGTTCCTGTCCTGGTTCCTGTCCTGGTTCCTGCCCTCGTCTGGCTGGATCCTGTCCTGGTCTGGCTGGTTCCTGTCCTGGTTTGGCTGGTTCCTGTCCTGGTTCCTGTCCTGGTTCCTGTCCTGGTTCCTGTGCTGGTTCCTGTCCTGGTTTCTTTCCTGGTCTGGCTGGTTCCTGTCCTGGTTCCTGTCCTGGTTCCTGCCCTCGTCTGGCTGGATCCTGTCCTGGTCTGGCTGGTTCCTGTCCTGGTCTGGCTGGTTCCTGTCCTGGTTCCTGCCCTGGTTTGGCTGGTTCCTGTCCTGGTCTGGCTGGTTCCTACCCTGGTCTGGCTGGTTCCTACCCTGGTCTGGCTGGTTCCTGTCCTGGTTCCTGTCCTGGTCTGGCTGGTTCCTGTCCTGGTTTGGCTGGTTCCTGTCCTGGTTCCTTCCCTGGTCTGGCTGGTTCCTGTCCTGGTTCCATCCCTGGTTCCTGTCCTGGTCTGGCTGGTTCCTGTCCTGGTCTGGCTGGTTCCTGTCCTGGTTCCTGTCCTGGTCTGGCTGGTTCCTGTCCTGGTCTGGCTGGTTCCTGTCCTGGTTCCTTCCCTGGTCTGGCTGGTTCCTGTCCTGGTTCCATCCCTGGTTCCTGTCCTGGTCTGGCTGGTTCCTGTCCTGGTTCCTGTCCTGGTCTGGCTGGTTCCTGTCCCGGTTCCTGTCCTGGTCTGGCTGGTTCCTGTCCTGGTCTGGCTGGTTCCTGTCCTGGTTCCTGTCCTGGTCTGGCTGGTTCCTGTCCTGGTTCCTGTTCTGGTTCCTGTCCTGGTCTGGCTGGTTCCTGTGCTGGTTCCTGTCCTGGTCTGGCTGGTTCCTGTCCTGGTTCCTGTCCTGGTCTGGCTGGTTCCTGTCCTGGTTCCTGTCCTGGTCTGGCTGGTTCCTGTGCTGGTTCCTGTCCTGGTTCCTGTCCTGGATCCTGTCCTGGTCTGGCTGGTTCCTGTCCTGGTTCCTGTCCTGGTCTGGCTGGTTCCTGTCCTGGTTCCTGTCCTGGTCTGGCTGGTTCCTGTCCTGGTCTGGCTGGTTCCTGTCCTGGTTCCTGCCCTGGTCTGGCTGGTTCCTGTCCTGGTTCCTGCCCTGGTCTGGCTGGTTCCCTTCCTGGTTCCTGTCCTGGTCTGGCTGGTTCCTGTCCTGGTTCCTGTCCTGGTTCCTGTCCTGGTCTGGCTGGTTCCTGTGCTGGTTCCTGTCCTGGTTCCTGTCCTGGTCTGGCTGGTTCCTGTCCTGGTTCCTGGCTGGTTCCTATCCTGGTTCCTGTCCTGGTCTGGCTGGTTCCTGTGCTGGTTCCTGTCCTGGTTCCTGTCCTGGTCTGGCTGGTTCCTGTCCTGGATCCTGTCCTGGTCTGGCTGGATCCTTTCCTGGTCTGGCTGGATCCTGTCCTGGTCTGGCTGGTTCCTGTCCTGGTCTGGCTGGATCCTGTCCTGGTCTGGCTGGATCCTGTCCTGGTCTGGCTGGTTCCTGTCCTGGTTCCTGTCCTGGTCTGGCTGGTTCCTGTCCTGGTTCCTGCCCTGGTCTGGCTGGTTCCCTTCCTGGTTCCTGTCCTGGTCTGGCTGGTTCCTGTCCTGGTTCCTGTCCTGGTTCCTGTCCTGGTCTGGCTGGTTCCTGTGCTGGTTCCTGTCCTGGTCTGGCTGGTTCCTGTCCTGGTCTGGCTGGTTCCTGTCCTGGTTCCTGGCTGGTTCCTATCCTGGTTCCTGTCCTGGTCTGGCTGGTTCCTGTCCTGGTTCCTGTCCTGGTTCCTGTCCTGGATCCTGTCCTGGTCTGGCTGGTTCCTGTGCTGGTTCCTGTCCTGGATCCTGTCCTGGTCTGGCTGGTTCCTGTCCTGGTCTGGCTGGTTCCTGTCCTGGATCCTGTCCTGGTCTGGCTGGATCCTTTCCTGGTCTGGCTGGATCCTGTCCTGGTCTGGCTGGTTCCTGTCCTGGTCTGGCTGGATCCTGTCCTGGTCTGGCTGGATCCTGTCCTGGTCTGGCTGGTTCCTATCCTGGTTCCTGTCCTGGTCTGGCTGGTTCCTGTCCTGGTTCCTGTCCTGGTCTGGCTGGATCCTTTCCTGGTCTGGCTGGATCCTGTCCTGGTCTGGCTGGTTCCTGTCCTGGTCTGGCTGGATCCTGTCCTGGTCTGGCTGGTTCCTGTCCTGGTTCCTGTCCTGGTTCCTGTGCTGGTTCCTGTCCTGGTCTGGCTGGATCCTGTCCTGGTCTGGCTGGATCCTGTCCTGGTCTGGCTGGTTCCTGTCCTGGTTCCTGTCCTGGTCTGGCTGGTTCCTGTGCTGGTTCCTGTCCTGGTCTGGCTGGTTCCTGTGCTGGTTCCTGTCCTGGTCTGGCTGGATCCTGTCCTGGTCTGGCTGGATCCTGTCCTGGTCTGGCTGGTTCCTGTCCTGGTTCCTGTCCTGGTCTGGCTGGTTCCTGTCCTGGTTCCTGTCCTGGTTCCTGTCCTGGTCTGGCTGGATCCTGTCCTGGTTCCTGTCCTGGTCTGGCTGGATCCTGTCCTGGTCTGGCTGGTTCCTGTCCTGGTCTGGCTGGTTCCTGTCCTGGATCCTGTCCTGGTCTGGCTGGATCCTGTCCTGGTCTGGCTGGATCCTGTCCTGGTCTGGCTGGATCCTGTCCTGGTCTGGCTGGTTCCTGTCCTGGTCTGGCTGGTTCCTGTCCTGGTTCCTGTCCTGGTCTGGCTGGTTCCTGCCCTGGTCTGGCTGGTTCCTGTCCTGGTCTGGCTGGTTCCTGTCCTGGTCTGGCTGGATCCTGTCCTGGTCTGGCTGGTTCCTGTCCTGGTCTGGCTGGTTCCTGTCCTGGTTCCTGTCCTGGTCTGGCTGGTTCCTGCCCTGGTCTGGCTGGTTCCTGTCCTGGTCTGGCTGGATCCTGTCCTGGTTCCTGTCCTGGTCTGGCTGGTTCCTGTCCTGGTTCCTGTGCTGGTTCCTGTCCTGGTCTGGCTGGTTCCTGTCCTGGTCTGGCTGGTTCCTGTCCTGGTTCCTGTCCTGGTTCCTGTCCTGGTTCCTGTGCTGGTTCCTGCCCTCGTCTGGCTGGATCCTGTCCTGGTCTGGCTGGTTCCTGTCCTGGTTTGGCTGGTTCCTGTCCTGGTTCCTGTCCTGGTTCCTGCCCTGGTCTGGCTGGTTCCTGCCCTGGTTTGGCTGGTTCCTGTCCTGGTTCCTGTCCTGGTTCCTGCCCTGGCTTGGCTGGTTCCTGTCCTGGTTCCTGTCCTGGTTCCTACCCTGGTTTGGCTGGTTCCTGTCCTGGTCTGGCTGGTTCCTACCCTGGTCTGGCTGGTTCCTGTCCTGGTTCCTGCCCTGGTTTGGCTGGTTCCTGTCCTGGTTCCTGTCCTGGTTTGGCTGGTTCCTGTCCTGGTTCCTTCCCTGGTCTGGCTGGTTCCTGTCCTGGTTCCTGTCCTGGTTCCTGCCCTGGTTTGGCTGGTTCCTGTCCTGGTTCCTGTCCTGGTTCCTGTCCTGGTCTGGCTGGTTCCTGTCCTGGTTCCTGGCTGGTTCCTATCCTGGTTCCTGTCCTGGTCTGGCTGGTTCCTTTCCTGGTTCCTGTCCTGGTTCCTGTCCTGGTTCCTGTCCTGGTCTGGCTGGTTCCTACCCTGGTCTGGCTGGTTCCTGTCCTGGTTCCTGTCCTGGTCTGGCTGGTTCCTGTCCTGGTTTGGCTGGTTCCTGTCCTGGTCTGGCTGGTTCCTGTCCTGGTTCCATCCCTGGTTCCTGTCCTGGTCTTGCTGGTTCCTGTCCTGGTTCCTGTCCTGGTCTGGCTGGTTCCTGTCCTGGTTCCTGTCCTGGTTCCTGTCCTGGTCTGGCTGGTTCCTGTCCTGGTTCCTTCCCTGGTCTGGCTGGTTCCTGTCCTGGTTCCATCCCTGGTTCCTGTCCTGGTCTGGCTGGTTCCTGTCCTGGTTCCTGTCCTGGTCTGGCTGGTTCCTGTCCCAGTTCCTGTCCCGGTTCCTGTCCTGGTCTGGCTGGTTCCTGTCCTGGTCTGGCTGGTTCCTGTCCTGGTTCCTGTCCTGGTCTGGCTGGTTCCTGTCCTGGTTCCTGTCCTGGTTCCTGTCCTGGTCTGGCTGGTTCCTGTGCTGGTTCCTGTCCTGGTCTGGCTGGTTCCTGTCCTGGTTCCTGTCCTGGTCTGGCTGGTTCCTGTCCTGGTTCCTGTCCTGGTCTGGCTGGTTCCTGTGCTGGTTCCTGTCCTGGTTCCTGTCCTGGATCCTGTCCTGGTCTGGCTGGTTCCTGTCCTGGTTCCTGTCCTGGTCTGGCTGGTTCCTGTCCTGGTTCCTGTCCTGGTCTGGCTGGTTCCTGTCCTGGTTCCTGTCCTGGTCTGGCTGGTTCCTGTCCTGGTTCCTGCCCTGGTCTGGCTGGTTCCCTTCCTGGTTCCTGTCCTGGTCTGGCTGGTTCCTGTCCTGGTTCCTGTCCTGGTCTGGCTGGTTCCTGTCCTGGTTCCTGTCCTGGTTCCTGCCCTGGTCTGGCTGGTTCCTGTCCTGGTTCCATCCCTGGTTCCTGTCCTGGTCTGGCTGGTTCCTGCCCTGGTCTGGCTGGTCCCTGTCCTGGATCCTGTCCTGGTCTGGCTGGTTCCTGTCCTGGTTCCTGTCCTGGTTCCTGTCCTGGTCTGGCTGGTTCCTGTCCTGGTCTGGCTGGTTCCTGTCCTGGTTCCTGGCTGGTTCCTATCCTGGTTCCTGTCCTGGTCTGGCTGGTTCCTGTCCTGGTTCCTGTCCTGGTTCCTGTCCTGGATCCTGTCCTGGTCTGGCTGGTTCCTGTGCTGGTTCCTGTCCTGGTCTGGCTGGTTCCTGTCCTGGATCCTGTCCTGGTCTGGCTGGTTCCTGTGCTGGTTCCTGTCCTGGATCCTGTCCTGGTCTGGCTGGTTCCTGTCCTGGTCTGGCTGGTTCCTGTCCTGGTTCCTGTCCTGGTCTGGCTGGTTCCTGTCCTGGTTCCTGTCCTGGTCTGGCTGGATCCTGTCCTGGTCTGGCTGGTTACTGTCCTGGTCTGGCTGGATCCTGTCCTGGTCTGGCTGGTTCCTGTCCTGGTTCCTGTCCTGGTCTTGCTGGTTCCTGTCCTGGTCTGGCTGGTTCCTGTCCTGGTTCCTGGCTGGTTCCTATCCTGGTTCCTGTCCTGGTCTGGCTGGTTCCTGTCCTGGTTCCTGTCCTGGTCTGGCTGGTTCCTGTCCTGGTTCCTGGCTGGTTCCTATCCTGGTTCCTGTCCTGGTCTGGCTGGTTCCTGTCCTGGTTCCTGGCTGGTTCCTGTCCTGGATCCTGTCCTGGTCTGGCTGGTTCCTGTGCTGGTTCCTGTCCTGGTTCCTGTCCTGGTCTGGCTGGTTCCTGTCCTGGTTCCTGTCCTGGATCCTGTCCTGGTCTGGCTGGTTCCTGTGCTGGTTCCTGTCCTGGATCCTGTCCTGGTCTGGCTGGATCCTGTCCTGGTCTGGCTGGTTCCTGTCCTGGTCTGGCTGGTTCCTGTCCTGGTTCCTGTCCTGGTCTGGCTGGTTCCTGTCCTGGTTCCTGTCCTGGTCTGGCTGGTTCCTGTCCTGGTTCCTGTCCTGGTTCCTGTCCTGGTCTGGCTGGTTCCTGTCCTGGTTCCTGTCCTGGTTCCTGTCCTGGTCTGGCTGGTTCCTGTCCTGGTTCCTGTCCTGGTTCCTGTCCTGGTCTGGCTGGTTCCTGTCCTGGTTCCTGTCCTGGTCTGGCTGGTTCCTGTCCTGGTTCCTGTCCTGGTCTGGCTGGTTCCTGTCCTGGTCTGGCTGGTTCCTGTCCTGGTTCCTGTCCTGGTCTGGCTGGTTCCTGTCCTGGTTCCTGTCCTGGTTCCTGTCCTGGATCCTGTCCTGGTCTGGCTGGTTCCTGTCCTGGTCTGGCTGGTTCCTGTGCTGGTTCCTGTCCTGGATCCTGTCCTGGTCTGGCTGGTTCCTGTCCTGGTTCCTGTCCTGGTCTGGCTGGTTCCTGTCCTGGTTCCTGTCCTGGATCCTGTCCTGGTTTGGCTGGTTCCTGTCCTGGTTCCTGTCCTGGTTCCTGTGCTGGTTCCTGTCCTGGATCCTGTCCTGGTTTGGCTGGTTCCTGTCCTGGTTCCTGTCCTGGTTCCTGTCCTGGTTCCTGGCTGGTTCCTGTCCTGGTTCCTGTCCTGGTCTGGCTGGTTCCTGTCCTGGTTCCTGTCCTGGTCTGGCTGGTTCCTGTCCTGGTCTGGCTGGTTCCTGTCCTGGTTCCTGTCCTGGTCTGGCTGGTTCCTGTCCTGGTTCCTGGCTGGTTCCTGTCCTGGTTCCTGTCCTGGTCTGGCTGGTTCCTGTCCTGGTTCCTGTCCTGGATCCTGTCCTGGTCTGGCTGGTTCCTGTCCTGGTTCCTGGCTGGTTCCTGTCCTGGTTCCTGTCCTGGTCTGGCTGGTTCCTGTCCTGGTTCCTGTCCTGGATCCTGTCCTGGTCTGGCTGGTTCCTGTCCTGGTTCCTGGCTGGTTCCTGTCCTGGTTCCTGTCCTGGTTCCTGTCCTGGTCTGGCTGGTTCCTGTCCTGGTTCCTGGCTGGTTCCTGTCCTGGTTCCTGTCCTGGTCTGGCTGGTTCCTGTCCTGGTCTGGCTGGTTCCTGTCCTGGTCTGGCTGGTTCCTGTCCTGGTTCCTGTCCTGGTTCCTGTCCTGGTCTGGCTGGTTCCTGTCCTGGTTCCTGTCCTGGTTCCTGTCCTGGTCTGGCTGGTTCCTGTCCTGGTTCCTGTCCTGGTCTGGCTGGTTCCTGTCCTGGTTCCTGTCCTGGTCTGGCTGGTTCCTGTCCTGGTCTGGCTGGTTCCTGTCCTGGTTCCTGTCCTGGTCTGGCTGGTTCCTGTCCTGGTTCCTGTCCTGGTTCCTGTCCTGGATCCTGTCCTGGTCTGGCTGGTTCCTGTCCTGGTCTGGCTGGTTCCTGTGCTGGTTCCTGTCCTGGATCCTGTCCTGGTCTGGCTGGTTCCTGTCCTGGTTCCTGTCCTGGTCTGGCTGGTTCCTGTCCTGGTTCCTGTCCTGGATCCTGTCCTGGTTTGGCTGGTTCCTGTCCTGGTTCCTGTCCTGGTTCCTGTGCTGGTTCCTGTCCTGGATCCTGTCCTGGTTTGGCTGGTTCCTGTCCTGGTTCCTGTCCTGGTTCCTGTCCTGGTTCCTGGCTGGTTCCTGTCCTGGTTCCTGTCCTGGTCTGGCTGGTTCCTGTCCTGGTTCCTGTCCTGGTCTGGCTGGTTCCTGTCCTGGTCTGGCTGGTTCCTGTCCTGGTTCCTGTCCTGGTCTGGCTGGTTCCTGTCCTGGTTCCTGGCTGGTTCCTGTCCTGGTTCCTGTCCTGGTCTGGCTGGTTCCTGTCCTGGTTCCTGTCCTGGATCCTGTCCTGGTCTGGCTGGTTCCTGTCCTGGTTCCTGGCTGGTTCCTGTCCTGGTTCCTGTCCTGGTCTGGCTGGTTCCTGTCCTGGTTCCTGTCCTGGATCCTGTCCTGGTCTGGCTGGTTCCTGTCCTGGTTCCTGGCTGGTTCCTGTCCTGGTTCCTGTCCTGGTTCCTGTCCTGGTCTGGCTGGTTCCTGTCCTGGTTCCTGGCTGGTTCCTGTCCTGGTTCCTGTCCTGGTCTGGCTGGTTCCTGTCCTGGTCTGGCTGGTTCCTGTCCTGGTCTGGCTGGTTCCTGTCCTGGTTCCTGTCCTGGTTCCTGTCCTGGTTCCTGTGCTGGTTCCTGCCCTCGTCTGGCTGGATCCTGTCCTGGTCTGGCTGGTTCCTGTCCTGGTTTGGCTGGTTCCTGTCCTGGTTCCTGTCCTGGTTCCTGCCCTGGTCTGGCTGGTTCCTGCCCTGGTTTGGCTGGTTCCTGTCCTGGTTCCTGTCCTGGTTCCTGCCCTGGCTTGGCTGGTTCCTGTCCTGGTTCCTGTCCTGGTTCCTGTCCTGGTCTGGCTGGTTCCTACCCTGGTCTGGCTGGTTCCTGTCCTGGTTCCTGTCCTGGTTCCTGCCCTGGTTTGGCTGGTTCCTGTCCTGGTTCCTGTCCTGGTTCCTGTCCTGGTTTGGCTGGTTCCTGTCCTGGTTCCTTCCCTGGTCTGGCTGGTTCCTGTCCTGGTTCCTGTCCTGGTTCCTGCCCTGGTTTGGCTGGTTCCTGTCCTGGTTCCTGTCCTGGTTCCTGTCCTGGTCTGGCTGGTTCCTGTCCTGGTTCCTGGCTGGTTCCTATCCTGGTTCCTGTCCTGGTCTGGCTGGTTCCTTTCCTGGTTCCTGTCCTGGTTCCTGTCCTGGTTCCTGTCCTGGTCTGGCTGGTTCCTACCCTGGTCTGGCTGGTTCCTGTCCTGGTTCCTGTCCTGGTCTGGCTGGTTCCTGTCCTGGTTTGGCTGGTTCCTGTCCTGGTCTGGCTGGTTCCTGTCCTGGTTCCATCCCTGGTTCCTGTCCTGGTCTTGCTGGTTCCTGTCCTGGTTCCTGTCCTGGTCTGGCTGGTTCCTGTCCTGGTTCCTGTCCTGGTTCCTGTCCTGGTCTGGCTGGTTCCTGTCCTGGTCTGGCTGGTTCCTGTCCTGGTTCCTTCCCTGGTCTGGCTGGTTCCTGTCCTGGTTCCATCCCTGGTTCCTGTCCTGGTCTGGCTGGTTCCTGTCCTGGTTCCTGTCCTGGTCTGGCTGGTTCCTGTCCCGGTTCCTGTCCCGGTTCCTGTCCTGGTCTGGCTGGTTCCTGTCCTGGTCTGGCTGGTTCCTGTCCTGGTTCCTGTCCTGGTCTGGCTGGTTCCTGTCCTGGTTCCTGTCCTGGTTCCTGTCCTGGTCTGGCTGGTTCCTGTGCTGGTTCCTGTCCTGGTCTGGCTGGTTCCTGTCCTGGTTCCTGTCCTGGTCTGGCTGGTTCCTGTCCTGGTTCCTGTCCTGGTCTGGCTGGTTCCTGTGCTGGTTCCTGTCCTGGTTCCTGTCCTGGATCCTGTCCTGGTCTGGCTGGTTCCTGTCCTGGTTCCTGTCCTGGTCTGGCTGGTTCCTGTCCTGGTTCCTGTCCTGGTCTGGCTGGTTCCTGTCCTGGTTCCTGTCCTGGTCTGGCTGGTTCCTGTCCTGGTTCCTGCCCTGGTCTGGCTGGTTCCCTTCCTGGTTCCTGTCCTGGTCTGGCTGGTTCCTGTCCTGGTTCCTGTCCTGGTCTGGCTGGTTCCTGTCCTGGTTCCTGTCCTGGTTCCTGCCCTGGTCTGGCTGGTTCCTGTCCTGGTTCCATCCCTGGTTCCTGTCCTGGTCTGGCTGGTTCCTGCCCTGGTCTGGCTGGTCCCTGTCCTGGATCCTGTCCTGGTCTGGCTGGTTCCTGTCCTGGTTCCTGTCCTGGTTCCTGTCCTGGTCTGGCTGGTTCCTGTCCTGGTCTGGCTGGTTCCTGTCCTGGTTCCTGGCTGGTTCCTATCCTGGTTCCTGTCCTGGTCTGGCTGGTTCCTGTCCTGGTTCCTGTCCTGGTTCCTGTCCTGGATCCTGTCCTGGTCTGGCTGGTTCCTGTGCTGGTTCCTGTCCTGGTCTGGCTGGTTCCTGTCCTGGTTCCTGTCCTGGATCCTGTCCTGGTCTGGCTGGTTCCTGTGCTGGTTCCTGTCCTGGATCCTGTCCTGGTCTGGCTGGTTCCTGTCCTGGTCTGGCTGGTTCCTGTCCTGGTTCCTGTCCTGGTCTGGCTGGTTCCTGTCCTGGTTCCTGTCCTGGTCTGGCTGGATCCTGTCCTGGTCTGGCTGGTTACTGTCCTGGTCTGGCTGGATCCTGTCCTGGTCTGGCTGGTTCCTGTCCTGGTTCCTGTCCTGGTCTGGCTGGTTCCTGTCCTGGTCTGGCTGGTTCCTGTCCTGGTTCCTGGCTGGTTCCTATCCTGGTTCCTGTCCTGGTCTGGCTGGTTCCTGTCCTGGTTCCTGTCCTGGTCTGGCTGGTTCCTGTCCTGGTTCCTGGCTGGTTCCTATCCTGGTTCCTGTCCTGGTCTGGCTGGTTCCTGTCCTGGTTCCTGGCTGGTTCCTGTCCTGGATCCTGTCCTGGTCTGGCTGGTTCCTGTGCTGGTTCCTGTCCTGGTTCCTGTCCTGGTCTGGCTGGTTCCTGTCCTGGTTCCTGTCCTGGATCCTGTCCTGGTCTGGCTGGTTCCTGTGCTGGTTCCTGTCCTGGATCCTGTCCTGGTCTGGCTGGATCCTGTCCTGGTCTGGCTGGTTCCTGTCCTGGTCTGGCTGGTTCCTGTCCTGGTTCCTGTCCTGGTCTGGCTGGTTCCTGTCCTGGTTCCTGTCCTGGTCTGGCTGGTTCCTGTCCTGGTTCCTGTCCTGGTTCCTGTCCTGGTCTGGCTGGTTCCTGTCCTGGTTCCTGTCCTGGTTCCTGTCCTGGTCTGGCTGGTTCCTGTCCTGGTTCCTGTCCTGGTTCCTGTCCTGGTCTGGCTGGTTCCTGTCCTGGTCTGGCTGGTTCCTGTCCTGGTTCCTGTCCTGGTCTGGCTGGTTCCTGTCCTGGTCTGGCTGGTTCCTGTCCTGGTTCCTGTCCTGGTCTGGCTGGTTCCTGTCCTGGTTCCTGTCCTGGTTCCTGTCCTGGATCCTGTCCTGGTCTGGCTGGTTCCTGTCCTGGTCTGGCTGGTTCCTGTGCTGGTTCCTGTCCTGGATCCTGTCCTGGTCTGGCTGGTTCCTGTCCTGGTTCCTGTCCTGGTCTGGCTGGTTCCTGTCCTGGTTCCTGTCCTGGATCCTGTCCTGGTTTGGCTGGTTCCTGTCCTGGTTCCTGTCCTGGTTCCTGTGCTGGTTCCTGTCCTGGATCCTGTCCTGGTTTGGCTGGTTCCTGTCCTGGTTCCTGTCCTGGTTCCTGTCCTGGTTCCTGGCTGGTTCCTGTCCTGGTTCCTGTCCTGGTCTGGCTGGTTCCTGTCCTGGTTCCTGTCCTGGTCTGGCTGGTTCCTGTCCTGGTTCCTGTCCTGGTCTGGCTGGTTCCTGTCCTGGTTCCTGGCTGGTTCCTGTCCTGGTTCCTGTCCTGGTCTGGCTGGTTCCTGTCCTGGTTCCTGTCCTGGATCCTGTCCTGGTCTGGCTGGTTCCTGTCCTGGTTCCTGGCTGGTTCCTGTCCTGGTTCCTGTCCTGGTCTGGCTGGTTCCTGTCCTGGTTCCTGTCCTGGATCCTGTCCTGGTCTGGCTGGTTCCTGTCCTGGTTCCTGGCTGGTTCCTGTCCTGGTTCCTGTCCTGGTTCCTGTCCTGGTCTGGCTGGTTCCTGTCCTGGTTCCTGGCTGGTTCCTGTCCTGGTTCCTGTCCTGGTCTGGCTGGTTCCTGTCCTGGTCTGGCTGGTTCCTGTCCTGGTTCCTGTCCTGGATCCTGTCCTGGTTTGGCTGGTTCCTGTCCTGGTTCCTGTCCTGGTTCCTGGCTGGTTCCTGTCCTGGTTCCTTTCCTGGTCTGGCTGGTTCCTGTGCTGGTTCCTGTCCTGGATCCTGTCCTGGTTTGGCTGGTTCCTGTCCTGGTTCCTGTCCTGGTTCCTGTGCTGGTTCCTGTCCTGGATCCTGTCCTGGTTTGGCTGGTTCCTGTCCTGGTTCCTGTCCTGGTTCCTGTCCTGGTTCCTGGCTGGTTCCTGTCCTGGTTCCTGTCCTGGTCTGGCTGGTTCCTGTCCTGGTTCCTGTCCTGGTCTGGCTGGTTCCTGTCCTGGTTCCTGTCCTGGTTCCTGTCCTGGTTCCTGTCCTGGTCTGGCTGGTTCCTGTCCTGGTTCCTGTCCTGGATCCTGTCCTGGTTTGGCTGGTTCCTGTCCTGGTTCCTGTCCTGGTTCCTGTCCTGGTCTGGCTGGTTCCTGTCCTGGTTCCTGTCCTGGTCTGGCTGGTTCCTGTCCTGGTTCCTGTGCTGGTTCCTGTCCTGGATCCTGTCCTGGTCTGGCTGGTTCCTGTCCTGGTTCCTGTCCTGGTTCCTGTCCTGGTTCCTGTCCTGGTCTGGCTGGTTCCTGTCCTGGATCCTGTCCTGGTTTGGCTGGTTCCTGTCCTGGTTCCTGTCCTGGTTCCTGTCCTGGTCTGGCTGGTTCCTGTCCTGGTTCCTGTCCTGGTTCCTGGCTGGTTCCTGTCCTGGTTCCTGTCCTGGTCTGGCTGGTTCCTGTCCTGGTTCCTGTCCTGGATCCTGTCCTGGTTTGGCTGGTTCCTGTCCTGGTTCCTGTCCTGGTCTGGCTGGTTCCTGTCCTGGTTCCTGTCCTGGTTCCTGGCTGGTTCCTGTCCTGGTTCCTGTCCTGGTCTGGCTGGTTCCTGTCCTGGTTCCTGTCCTGGTCTGGCTGGTTCCTGTCCTGGTCTGGCTGGTTCCTGTCCTGGTTCCTGTCCTGGTCTGGCTGGTTCCTGTCCTGGTTCCTGTCCTGGTCTGGCTGGTTCCTGTCCTGGTTCCTGTCCTGGTCTGGCTGGTTCCTGTCCTGGTTCCTGTCCTGGTTCCTGGCTGGTTCCTGTCCTGGTTCCTGTCCTGGTTCCTGTCCTGGTTTGGCTGGTTCCTGTCCTGGTTCCTGTCCTGGTCTGGCTGGTTCCTGTCCTGGTTCCTGTCCTGGTTCCTGTCCTGGTTCCTGTCCTGGTTCCTGTCCTGGTCTGGCTGGTTCCTGTCCTGGTTCCTGTCCTGGTTCCTGGCTGGTTCCTGTCCTGGTTCCTGTCCTGGTCTGGCTGGTTCCTGTCCTGGTTCCTGTCCTGGTCTGGCTGGTTCCTGTCCTGGTTCCTGTCCTGGTTCCTGGCTGGTTCCTGTCCTGGTTCCTGTCCTGGTCTGGCTGGTTCCTGTCCTGGTTCCTGTCCTGGTTCCTGTCCTGGTTCCTTACTGGTAAAATGTGGGATATATATATAACTATAACTCCAGACAGAGAGGAGTTGCCATTTTGATAAATAGAAAAGTGACATTCACAGAAATCAACAGAACCACAGATCCAGAGGGAAGATATATTATTGTGACATTAACTATCCAAAATATGAAGTTATGTTTAGCTAACATATATGGGCCAAATGTGGATGATTCCTCCTTCTTTCATTCCTTTTTTAAAACTGTCTCAGAACACTCAGACAACACACTTATATCATAGGAGGAGATTTTAATGTGGTAATGGGTCCCGTAGACAGGATGAATAATTCAGAAAACAATAGAACCTGGCAGTCTACAGACACTGTTAAACAATATATGGAGGAACTTGGTCTTTGCGATATATGGCGGTCTTTTCATCCTAATATCAAGGAATACACTTGTTTTTCCTCAGTTCACCACTCATATTCTAGGCTAGATTATTTCCTGGTTAGCAGCTTGTTGGTGTGTATGATTTCAGAAACCCAGATCCACCCCGTTACAGTCAGCGATCATGCACCAGTTTCCTTCACTGTAAGAAATACGAGAATCACACCACCTGCTAAAAGCTGGAGGTTCAATACAGCACTGCTTAAAGACCCCGACTTTATCAGCTATTTCACAAAAGAATGGGCTGTTTACCTAGAAAATAATGATAAACCAGGAGTTTCAGCATGTGTTCTGTGGGAAGCAGGTAAGGCGGTAATGAGAGGAAAAATGATCTCTTTTGCATCATATAAAAAAAAGAAGGATAACTCAAAAATATCAGAACTAGAATTAAGAATGAAATCATTAGAGGATGCCTACAGTGCTTTACCAAATGAACAAACGTTGAATCAAATAAGGAAGGCGAAACTTGAATCAAACAAAATAATCAATGAAAGAACGGAGTTTCTGGTGCAAAGGTTACGCTTGGAGAGGTTTGAACACAGCAACAAATCTGGAAAATCTTTAGCCAGTCAACTAAAAACAAACAAAGAAAGAGCAACTATTTCATCTGTTAAAGATCCAGCAGGTAATATCTTACATGACCCTGACACAATAAATAACATTTTTAGAGACTTCCATAAAAATCTGTATACATCCCGATTAGATCCATCAGATAATGACATAAATCAGTTTCTTAATAATATAGACCTCCCAGGACTACAGCAGGAACACGTTACAGCCTTAGATTCCCCCCTTACAGCAGAGGAGCTACATGAAGCCCTCAAACATATGCCATGTAAAAAAGCCCCAGGACCAGATGGCTTCCCAGCAGAGTTCTATCAGGTATTCTGGACAACACTGGCCCCTACGTTTTTCTAAATGGTGACACAAATAAAGGAAAATGGCTACTTACACCAAAACATGAATTCTGCCAGCATCACTGTACTGTTAAAACCAGGCAAAGACTCCACACTTCCATCTAGCTACAGACCCATATCACTGATAAATGCAGACCTTAAAATAATCTGCAAAGCTTTAGCTGCAAGGTTAGAGAAAGTAACTCCACTCATTATACACCCTGATCAGACAGGCTTTATAAAAGGCAGATATTCCTCTGTTAACATGCGCAGGCTAATCAATATAATAAATTACTCTACCATCAATAACCTGGAAACAACAATAGTTTCTCTGGATGCAGAGAAGGCTTTTGATAGAGTGAATTGGAAATTCTTACTAGCTACTTTAAATAGATTTGGCTTTGGACCTTCCTTTCTTGACTGGATCAAAATCTTCTACAGCTCCCCTAATGCGAGAGTCAGGACGAACGATCAAACCTCTCCAAGTTTTAATCTTCAAAGGTTGTCCACTCTCTCCCTCACTTTTTGCTGTATTTATTGAACCACTAGCTGCTGCAATTCGACAGAATCAAATTATAAAGGGCATCCAGTCCAAAAATATAATTCATAAAATAAGCCTTTATGCCGATGATATTTTACTATTCCTCCAAAACTCGCAAACATCATTATCTGAAACAATCTCACTAATTAATAAATTCTCATCACTATCTGACTACTCTATTAATTGGTCTAAGAGCACAGTCCTACCAATTAACTGTAGGTTTCGAAATCCATCCAACATTAATTTACAATCAGGTAACATTGGATACTTAGGCATAAATATTCCCCCCAGGCTCTCAGAACTGATAAAATGTAGTTACACTAACCTTCTGAAGACAATAGAAGATGATCTCACTCGCTGGAAGTCACTCCCCATTTCACTTTTGGGGAGAGTTGCTACGATAAAAATGATGGTTCTACCCAAAATCAACTACCTGTTCTCCATGATTCCTATGAAACCTCCCTCCACCTGGTTCAAATCACTAGAATCATAAACTTCCCAATTTCTCTGGAAGAATAAACCACCCCGGATTAGTTTAAAAACATTACAAAAACCTAAAGATCAGGGAGGCTTAGACTTGCCTAACTTTCAACATTATTTCTTAGCCAATAGGCTGCAATATATCTTAAAATGGCTTAAACCGAGTCCATTAGATGAACCATGGATAGACTTAGAACAAACATTCTGTGACAATGTGGAAATCTCTAATCTTCCATTCTTCAGCTTCAGTGTAAAAAAGTTAAAGTGCTTCAAAAGCGTCAACATCAGCACCTCTCTGACAGCTTGGTGGGAAGTTCTTAAAAAAAACAATTCATCAATAATCCCATGTAAACTCACACCTATCTGGAACAACCCTGACATTCTTCTAAACAAAAATATGATCAACTTTAAACAATGGATTAATAAAGGAATTAATTATTTAGAGCATATTATCCATAACAGAAGAATTTTATCTTTTGACACTCTTATCATCACAATATGGAATTAATAGTAGCAGATTTCTAGAATATCAGCAACTCAAATCCATTATACTTAGGAAATTCCCCCTTCATCAAATAGACTTGGAACTTCCTCCCACAGTAGCAGAATTTATGGAACTTCGTAGCCCAAAGTTACTTTCAAAAGTATACAGGTCGATGTCAAAAATAGATGATTGAAATTCCTTGCCAACTTCCAAATGGGAGGCAGACCTATCTATCAGTCTCAGTCAACCTTCTTGGCTGCAAATATGTCTAAATGCTTTTAATATGACAGACAGTTCAAATCTACAACTCATCCAATACAAAATCCTTCATAGAACACATTACACAGGACAAAGAATGTTCAAGATGGGTCTAAATCACTCAGAGATCTGCACACAGTGCACATGTAACGCAGTAGATAATTATTTACATGCTCTATGGCTCTGTCCACCTGTTCAAAATGTCTGGAATAAGGTTTGTGGGGAATTATCAACATGGTTCAGATGCAGCATTCCTGCATGCCCCAAGCTTTGCTTACTGGGAGACCTTAGTGACATCAGCATGGACCCCAACAACACACACACTATCCTTGTGGCCCGATGTAAAGCAAAAAAACTGTCCTATTAAACTGGAAGTCCAAAAGAAGTCTAAGTATTAATCACTACAAAAATCTCCTGGTGGAACACAGAAGTCTCCAGATCACATCTGCTTCCATCAAAAATGAATCGGCCGATGCTCGCTCTCCCTGGACCCTGCTGATTAATCACATCACTTAGTAGGAAGGGGGGGCTGGGACCTTGGCGGCCCTGGGGGGTGGATTGGGAGGGCTTGGGGCGGGGCGGCTCTCGGGCCGGGGGTCTGGGCGGGTCATTGCTTTGGGCGCTGCTCGCCTGGCCGGCTTGGAGCTCTGGTGGCCCAGAGGCTGGGGTCGCTTGGGGGGCGGGAGTTCGGGGTGGTCGGGGGCTGGCCTGGGCTGGGTGGCCGGGTTGCTGTTGTGTGGGCCGCGTGGGGGGCCGGGGCCCCCGGGTTTTGGGGCTTCCTCCCTCCGGGATGGGGGGGCCTGGCCTGGACCTGGGGGGCCTTGGTCGCCTGGGGCATGCCCTCGGGGTCGCGCTGCTATGGTACCTGGCGGGTTCCCTGGGGATTGTGATGTGTCCGTAGAGGGATGGGGTTTGGTGCGGGTTGGTAGAGGGAGGGGCTGGGGGCAGGGGGGGCGTAGGAGGGGGTGGGGCATGGGGGGCACGAAGGAGGTGGGGGGAGGAGGGCGGCGTGGGAGGGGGGGGCGGTGTAGGAGGGGGGGTGGCAGCAGAGGAGGGGGTGGACGGGGGCGTGGGAGGGGGGGGATGGTTGGGAATGGGGGGGGTAGGAATAGGGTCCATGTCTCCTCCCGTCGGCGGCAGTCTTGGCGTTGCTGGTGGCGCCGGGCCCCGGACCTGGATTGATGTCTGGGTGGGAACCGGGGATTCTCCGGCCCCTGGAGTGTTGGCGCTGGGCCGCCGGGGATGGGGGGACAACCGGGGTGCTGCCTCCTGCTCCACCTGGTGGGCCGGGACTTGCCCTTCTGCCCTGGGGCTGTCCCGGTG
The DNA here is from genome assembly GCF_933228915.1 of Telmatherina bonti. Classification (NCBI taxonomy): domain Eukaryota; kingdom Metazoa; phylum Chordata; class Actinopteri; order Atheriniformes; family Telmatherinidae; genus Telmatherina; species Telmatherina bonti. The sequence goes on from NC_136613.1 coordinate 794,635, forward strand.
AGGTGGGGGCACCTACTACGGCCAGCTGAGGAGTTGGTCGCCCAGGGGAGGAGTCCTTCTCCCCTGGTTGTGCCCCTCCCCATGCCCCCCTCCGACATCATACATACAGCATATAGGGCACGGTGGGGGGGTGAAGTCGGTGGTCCCGGGAACCCTAAGGGGCATTTTCCGATGGACCCCGGCGACCAGGGGTCTTCCTATGTCCCCTCTACATGGGGAGCACTCGGGGTACGGGGGGCGGGCCTGGTGCTGGCCTGGGGGTTGGGGACGGGGCGCTGCGGGGGGCCCTCTGTCCTGGGCGATGCCTGGGCTGCATGAGGGGGCCGGCAGGGTCTCTGGTTGGCTGTGTGGGGGGTGTGTGAATGTGGGGAGTTCAGGTCTGGGGCCTGCAGTCCTCCGGCTCCGGCTGTCGTGGGGGGGGATGGGGAGGGTGCTGGAGAGGGGGATAGGAAGCAGCGGGAGGGTTGTGGGGAGGGGTTGTTGGGGGGAGGGTCTACTGGACGTGTCCTTGTCCTTGGGGATCCCGCCCCTGGTATCGTGGTGGCGCCGGCCCGCGATGGTTTAGCTCTGGGTGGGCGGGGCCCGCTGGGTCTTGGCCGGGGCTCTGCTGGGGGGGACGGGTGGTCCTGGGGCCTGTGGGCTGCCGGCTCTCTGTGCGGCCCGCGCTTCAGCACCCGGCGCCCGCCGGGCCGGCGTGCCGTCGCCCTGTGCTACCCGGTGCCCCTGCCTCGTGGCGCCGGGTGGCGCCTGCCTGGAGGCTTCCACTGCTCTGGGCTCGGGGGACGGAGGCTCTCTCTGCTTTGCCTGCCCGGGCTCTGTGCGCGGTGGGCTTGCCGGGCCCTGGGGGCCTTGGCTTCCTCCCCTACACCTCGGGTCGTGGTCGTGCTCCCCTACAAGCACTCAGCTGATCTTTGATTGCATGATCACAGGTTGAACACTCACACGTGCACGCCCACATGCGCTCATCTTCCCATCTGCTTCCTACTAAATGTTGCTGATGACTCTCTGTAGGTATGTTTAATAACGGTTGGGATTGGAATTGTTATTTTATTCATTCATTTACTTTTTTTACTTTTATCTTTCATTTTTTTTGTCTGTTTTTGAATATTGTCACTATCCTACTGATGTCTTCTTGTATTTTTTCAGTACTTTATATTGTTTTGCAAATACTGTAACTTTAGCAGCTTTGACACGCCTTTCTTTTCTCTCTCTCTTTTTCCTCTTTCCCTGCCAGGTCCAGCTCGGCCGTATCAAGACTGACGATGATTGCAAAATGATAAAAGGAAAATAAATAAATAAATAAATAAAATAATTATCATCATAATAAAAATATTCAGATTATCAAGGGCAGCTATTTACATGAGATGTCTCCCTTGACAGAGCAAATCTGTCTGGCAAAAATACGGCACGCAGATTGTTGTTCTGTCTGCTGAGATGCTGGACAGGTTAAAAAAAAAAAAAAAAAAAAAAAAAAAAAAAGTGGGATATATTTTGAGTTAAATTTGGGATAGAATGTGGGGTAAATTTGGGGTAAATTGTGAGGTAAATGTGGAGTAAAATGTGAGGTAAATGTGGGGTCAAATGTAGGGTAAATCTTGAGGTAAAGTGTTTGGTACATTTGGGGTATATTTGTGATAAAATATGAGTTAAATTTGGAGTAATGTGAGGTAAATTGGGGGTAAAATGTTGGGTAGATTTTGGGTCAGATGTGGGGTCAATTATGGGTAAATTTGTTGTCAAATGTGAGGTAAATTTGGGTTAAAAGGTAGGATAAATTTTGGGGTAAAATGTGGGGTAATTTGGGGTCAAGTGTGAGGTAAATTTGGGGTGAATTGAGAGGTAAATGTGGGCTTCAATACGGGGTAAAATTGGGGTAAATTTGGTAAAAATGAGGTAAAATGTGGAGTAAAAGTGGTAAATTCTGGGGTTAAACGTGGGGCTAATTTTGGGGTACATTCTGGGTAAATTGGGGTATATTTAATGTAAAATGTGAGGTAAATGTGTGGTAAAATGTGGGGTAAATTTGGGGTAAAATGTTAAGTAAATTTGGAGTAAAATATGAGGTAAGTGTGGGGTCAAATGTAGGGTCAAATGTGGGGTAAATTTGAGGTAAGATATGGGTTATATTTGGAGTAAAATATGAGGTTAATTTGGAATATAATGTGAGGTAAATTTGGGGTAAAATGGGTTAATTTGGTGTCAAATGTGAGGTAAATTTTGATTAAAATGTGAGGCAAAACTAGGGTAAATATGGGTTAAAATGTGGGTTAAAAGTAGGGTAAATTTTGTGGTCAAATGTGGGGTAAATTTTGGAGAAAATGTGAGGTAAATTTGGGGTAAAATGGGTTAATTTGGTGTCAAATGTGGGGTAAATTTTGATTAAAATGTGAGGCAAAACTAGGGTAAATATGGGTTAAAATGTGGGTTAAAAGTAGGGTAAATTTTGTGGTCAAATGTGGGGTAAATTTTGGAGAAAATGTGAGGTAAATTTGGGGTCAACCGTGGGGTTAATTTTGAGTTAAATTTGGGGTCAAACATGAGGTAAATATGGGATAAAATCTGGGGTTAATATGGGGTAAAATGTGGGGTATATTTGGGTTAAAATTGGAGGTAAATTTGGGGTCAAATGTGGGGTAAATTTGGGGTGAATTGTGAGGTAAATGTGGGCTCAAATGCGGGGTAAATTCGGGTTAAAATGTGGGGTAAATTTGGGGTAAAATGTAAAGTAAATTTGGAGTAAAATATGAGGTAAGTGTGGGGTCAAATGTAGGGTCAAATGTGGGGTAAATTTGAGGTAAGATATGGGTTATATTTGGAGTAAAATATGAGGTTAATTTGGAATATAATGTGAGGTAAATTTGGGGTAAAATGGGTCAATTTTGGGTCAAATGTGGGGTCAATTATGGGTAAATTTTCAGATAAATTTGGCATCAAATGTGAGGAAAATTTTGATTAAAATGTGAGGTAAAAGTAGGGTAAATAGGGGTTAAAATGTGGGTTAAAAGTAGGGTAAATTTTGTGGTCAAATGTGGGGTAAATTTTGGAGAACAAGTGAGGTAAATTTGGGGTCAACCGTGGGGTTAATTTTGAGTTAAATTTGGGGTCAAACATGAGGTAAATATGGGATAAAATGTGGGGTTAATATGGGGTATAATGTGGGGCTAATTTTGGGGTACATTATTGGTCAATTTTGAGGTCAATTTGGGTTAAAATGTGGGGTAATTTGGGGGTCAATTTTGGGATAAATTTGGAGTAAGATGCAGGGTAAATTTTGAGGTAAATTTGGAGTAACGTGAGGAAAATGTGGAACAAATTTGGGGTAAAATGTGGGGTCAAATGTAGGGTAAATTTGGGGTAAATTTTGGGGTAAAACAGGTAAATTTGGGGTAAATTTTTGGTAAAATGTGAGGTAAATGTAGAGGTAAATTTGGGGGTAAATTTTGGGGTAAAAAAGTGAGGTAAATTTGGGGTAAATTTTTGGTAAAATGTGAGGTAAAATGTAGGGTAAATTTAGGGTAAATTTGGGGTAAATTTGGGGTAAATTTGTGGTAAAATGTGAGGTAAATTTGGAGTAAATTTGGGGTAAATTTAGGGTAAATTTGGGGTGAATTTGGGTAACGTGAGGTAAATTTGGGGTAAATTTTGGAGTAACGTGAGGTAAATTTGGAGTAAATTTGGGGTAAATTGGGTAAATTTTGGAGTAACATGTGAGGTAAATTTGGAGTAAATTTGGGGTAACATGTGAGGTAAATTTGGAGTAAATTTGGGGTAAAATTTAGGGTAAATTTTGGAGTAACATGTGAGGTAAATTTGGAGTAAATTTGGGGTAAATTTGGGGGTAAATTTTGGAGTAACATGTGAGGTAAATTTGGAGTAAATTTGGGGTAAATTTGGGGGTAACATGTGAGGTAAATTTGGAGTAAATTTGGGGTAAATTTGGAGGTAACGTGAGGTAAATTTGGAGTAAATTTGGGGTAAATTTTGGGGTAACGTGAGGTAAATTTGGAGTAAATTTGGGGTAAATTTGGGGTAACGTGAGGTAAATTTGGAGTAAATTTGGGGTAAATTTAGGGTAAATTTGGGGGTAAATTTAGGGTAAACTTTGGGGTAAATTTGGGAGGTAACATGCAGCTGATGGATGAAGAGGTGTTGAGGAGAACTAGCAGTGAAATGGATCCCTGGACCAGATAGATGATTGACAGGTGAGTTACCAAACCATGATGATGTGTGTGTGTTGGAGGGTGGGGGGGGGGATGGTGTGTGTTGGAGGGTGGGGTGGGGGAGGTGGGGGATGGTGTGTGTTGGAGGGTGGGGGGGGGGATGCGTGTGTGTTGGAGGGTGGGGTGGGGGATGGTGTGTGTTGGAGGGTGGGGTGGAGGGAGGTGGGGGATGGTGTGTGTTGGAGGGTGGGGTGGAGGGAGGTGGGGGATGGTGTGTGTTGGAGGGTGGGGTGGGAGGGAGGTGGGGGATGGTGTGTGTTGGAGGGTGGGGGGGGGGGGATGGTAGTGTGTTGGAGGGTGGGGTGGAGGGAGGTGGGGGGATGGTGTGTGTTGGAGGGTGGGGGGGGGGGGATGGTGTGTGTTGGAGGGTGGGGTGGAGGGAGGTGGGGGGATGGTGTGTGTTGGAGGGTGGGGTGGAGGGAGGTGGGGGATGGTGTGTGTTGGAGGGTGGGGGGGGGGGGATGGTGTGTGTTGGAGGGTGGGGGTGGAGGGAGGTGGGGGGATGGTGTGTGTTGGAGGGTGGGGTGGAGGGAGGTGGGGGATGGTGTGTGTTGGAGGGTGGGGGGGGGGGATGGTGTGTGTTGGAGGGTGGGGTGGAGGGAGGTGGGGGGATGGTGTGTGTTGGAGGGTGGGGGGGGGGGGATGGTGTGTGTTGGAGGGTGGGGTGGAGGGAGGTGGGGGGATGGTGTGTGTTGGAGGGTGGGGTGGAGGGAGGTGGGGGATGGTGTGTGTTGGAGGGTGGGTGGGGGGAGGTGGGGGATGGTGTGTGCTTCGGAGGGTGGGGTGGAGGGAGGTGGGGGATGGTGTGTGTTGGAGGGTGGGGGGGGGGGATGGTGTGTGTTGGAGGGTGGGGTGGAGGGAGGTGGGGGGATGGTGTGTGTTGGAGGGTGGGGTGGAGGGAGGTGGGGGATGGTGTGTGTTGGAGGGTGGGGTGGGGGGAGGTGGGGGATGGTGTGTGTTGGAGGGTGGGGTGGAGGGAGGTGGGGGGATGGTGAGTGTTGGAGGGTGGGGTGGAGGGAGGTGGGGGGATGGTGAGTGTTGGAGGGTGGGGGGGAGGTGTGTGTTGGAGGGTGGGGTGGGGGGAGGTGTGTGTTGGAGGGTGGGGTGGGGGGAGGTGGGGGGGATGGTGTGTGTTGGAGGGTGGGGTGGAGGGAGGTGGGGGGATGGTGTGTGTTGGAGGGTGGGGTGGAGGGAGGTGGGGGGATGGTGAGTGTTGGAGGGTGGGGGGAGGTGTGTGTTGGAGGGTGGGGTGGAGGGAGGTGGGGGGAGGTGTGTGTTGGAGGGTGGGGGGAGGTGTGTGTTGGAGGGTGGGGGGGGAGTTGTCTAAGTGAGCTGGAGATAAACTGTTTAAAGTGAGATAATAGAGTTGGTGGGGGGGTTGATTGACAGGAACAGCCTCTGCCTCCTTTTTTCATGAGCAGTTGTTTAAGCTGGGTGTGTGTGTTTTTTTGGGGGGGGGGGGGGGGGGGGGTTCTGACAGAAAGTTTTCTCCTCAATCAGAATTCTTAATTTGTTCGAGTCTGTCAGGTACTTTCTGATCAATGAGATCAAAACCTCATCCGGCAGACTCATCATGGCCGACCAGCGACCAGTTGCACAAGCGGCCATGCCCCCCCCCCCCCCCCCCCCCCCCCCCCGCCCCCCACTGAGGAGGCGGGGCTGGGTGGCGGCGCAGGTCGGCCCCTCGGTACAAGAGCCTGGAGCGGCGTGTGGGCCCTCCTGAGCAGTCGGAGCGTTCCCAGCCTCGCCTCGCTGGAGGGATTGCGAGGAGGGAAGCAGAACTACGGCCTCTCTGGATGCTCGACCGTCTCTCCTGGAACGTCACACCTTTCTGGATAAACGGACCGGCTCGTCCACCTGGTTCTGGATAAACGGACCGGCTCGTCCACCTGGTTCTGGATAAAGGGACCGGCTCGTCCACCTGGTTCTGGATAAAGGGACCAGGTCGTCCACCGGGTCCGTCCCATCCGTCCCAGGCACCCTTGTGGAAACAGGTGAGTAGTGGTGTGCCAGTCTGGGCTGGAACTGGTTTCTGGGTCAGGTTTTGGTGCGCTGTGTTCAGGTTTTGGACTTTCTGGCCGTAGGAAGAGGCCGCGTGCGGCGAGCCAGAAATAGCTGCTGGCGGCGCGGCGGGGGAGGGGGGGGGGGTCAGCTGGAGCCGCATGGCTTTTTAAGGGAATCAGCAGCAGAGATATCAGTTCCACCTCCAGCTCTGTCCACATGCAGCTGTCAATCAAACCGGGGGGGGCGCGGTATTTCTGGCTGCTGCCTTATCTGTCGCCCGCATGCCGACCCGAAATACCAGCTGGCCCGCTCGGATCAGAACCAGGACCACGGCGGTGACTGCCGGGTCGGATCAGAACCAGGACCACGGCGGTGACACCCGGGTCGGATCAGAACCAGGACCACGGCGGTGACTGCCCGCTCGGATCAGAACCAGGACCACGGCGGTGACTGCCGGGTCGGATCAGAACCAGGACCACGGCGGTGACTGCCGGGTCGGATCAGAACCAGGACCACGGCGGTGACACCCGGGTCGGATCAGAACCAGGACCACGGCGGTGACACCCGGGTCGGATCAGAACCAGGACCACGGCGGTGACACCCGGGTCGGATCAGAACCAGGACCACGGCGGTGACTGCCGGGTCGGATCAGAACCAGGACCACGGCGGTGACACCCGGGTCGGATCAGAACCAGGACCACGGCGGTGACTGATCAGCTGATTGTCTGCAGCTAAACTTTATACACGGGTTTAGAAACGTGTCGATTTGAAGCCTCCGTGCCATCATCATCTTCATCTTCATCATCTTCATCATCTTCATCTTCATCATCTTCATCATCTTCATCATCTTCATCTTCATCATCTTCATCATCTTCATCTTCATCATCTTCATCATCTTCATCATCTTCATCTTCATCATCTTCATCTTCATCATCTTCATCATCTTCATCATCATCTTAATCATCATCTTCATCATCTTCATCTTCATCATCATCATCTTAATCATCATCTTCATCATCTTCATCTTCATCATCTTCATCTTCATCATCATCTTAATCATCATCTTCATCATCTTCATCATCATCTTAATCATCATCTTCATCATCTTCATCTTCATCATCTTCATCTTCATCATCATCTTAATCATCATCATCTTCATCTTCATCATCTTAATCATCATCATCTTCATCTTCATCATCATCTTAATCATCATCTTAATCATCTTCATCTTCATCATCATCTTAATCATCATCTTCATCATCTTCATCTTCATCATCATCTTAATCATCATCATCTTCATCTTCATCATCATCTTAATCATCATCATCTTCATCATCATCTTCATCATCATCATCTTCATCATCATCTTAATCATCTTCATCATCATCATCTTCATCATCATCTTAATCATCTTCATCATCATCATCTTCATCATCATCTTCATCATCATCATCTTCATCATCATCTTAATCATCTTCATCATCATCATCTTCATCATCATCTTAATCATCTTCATCATCATCATCATCATCTTCATCATCATCATCATCATCTTCATCATCATCATCTTCATCATCATCTTAATCATCTTCATCATCATCATCATCATCTTCATCATCATCTTAATCATCTTCATCATCATCATCTTCATCATCATCTTAATCATCTTCATCATCATCATCATCATCTTCATCACCATCATCATCGTGTATGTAAATAACGGGAGCTCTGGCTCCACGCTGCAGGATCCTGCTGGAACCAACACTCTGAACCTCCGGACTCTGCGGTCTCATGCAGTGGTGCACTGCATGAGACCGCAGAGTCCGGAGGTTCGATGCCGGGAGACATTTATATATAATTACTTCCATTATTTACTAGATTCCTAATTTTTGTCTTTTTCTAAATGAATTTGTTTCTTTATTTAGTCGATGATTCAGATTTTACGTGTTTTAAAGGATTTCAGGACAAAGTTCTAAAGGTGTACCGCTTCTTTGTTACGACCTGGACCTCCGGACAACCCGGAGAACCCGATCAGCTGATATCAGCGATGAAACTGATTAGCTGAGACAGAGACCAGCTGTAGAGGGGACATGAGGACAGACCGGCTGTAGAGGGGACATGAGGACAGAGACGGCTGTAGAGGGGACATGAGGACAGACCGGCTGTAGAGGGGACATGAGGACAGACCGGCTGTAGAGGGGACATGAGGACAGACCGGCTGTAGAGGGGACATGACAGACCGGCTGTAGAGGGGACATGACAGACCGGCTGTAGAGGGGACATGAGGACAGACCGGCTGTAGAGGGGACATGAGGACAGACCGGCTGTAGAGGGGACATGAGGACAGAGACGGCTGTAGAGGGGACATGAGGACAGACCGGCTGTAGAGGGGACATGAGGACAGACCGGCTGTAGAGGGGACATGAGGACAGACCGGCTGTAGAGGGGACATGACAGACCGGCTGTAGAGGGGACATGAGGACAGAGATGGCTGTAGAGGGGACATGAGGACAGACCGGCTGTAGAGGGGACATGAGGACAGACCGGCTGTAGAGGGGACATTAGGACAGACCGGCTGTAGAGGGGACATGAGGACAGAGACGGCTGTAGAGGGGACATGAGGACAGAGACGGCTGTAGAGGGGACATGAGGACAGACCGGCTGTAGAGGGGACATGAGGACAGACCGGCTGTAGAGGGGACATGAGGACAGAGACCGGCTGTAGAGGGGACATGAGGACAGACCGGCTGTAGAGGGGACATGAGGACAGACCGGCTGTAGAGGGGACATGAGGACAGAGACCGGCTGTAGAGGGGACATGAGGACAGACCGGCTGTAGAGGGGACATGAGGACAGAGACCGGCTGTAGAGGGGACATGAGGACAGACCGGCTGTAGAGGGGACATGAGGACAGACCGGCTGTAGAGGGGACATGAGGACAGACCCCGGCTGTAGAGGGGACATGAGGACAGACCCCGGCTGTAGAGGGGACATGAGGACAGAGACCGGCTGTAGAGGGGACATGAGGACAGACCCCGGCTGTAGAGGGGACATGAGGACAGACCCCGGCTGTAGAGGGGACATGAGGACAGACCCCGGCTGTAGAGGGGACATGAGGACAGAGACCGGCTGTAGAGGGGACATGAGGACAGACCGGCTGTAGAGGGGACATGAGGACAGACCGGCTGTAGAGGGGACATGAGGACAGACCGGCTGTAGAGGGGACATGAGGACAGACCGGCTGTAGAGGGGACATGAGGACAGACCGGCTGTAGAGGGGACATGAGGACAGACCGGCTGTAGAGGGGACATGAGGACAGAGACCGGCTGTAGAGGGGACATGAGGACAGAGACCGGCTGTAGAGGGGACATGAGGACAGAGACCGGCTGTAGAGGGGACATGAGGACAGACCGGCTGTAGAGGGGACATGAGGACAGACCGGCTGTAGAGGGGACATGAGGACAGAGACCGGCTGTAGAGGGGACATGAGGACAGACCGGCTGTAGAGGGGACATGAGGACAGAGACCGGCTGTAGAGGGGACATGAGGACAGAGACCGGCTGTAGAGGGGACATGAGGACAGAGACCGGCTGTAGAGGGGACATGAGGACAGAGACCGGCTGTAGAGGGGACATGAGGACAGAGACCGGCTGTAGAGGGGACATGAGGACAGAGACCGGCTGTAGAGGGGACATGAGGACAGACCGGCTGTAGAGGGGACATGAGGACAGAGACCGGCTGTAGAGGGGACATGAGGACAGACCGGCTGTAGAGGGGACATGAGGACAGAGACCGGCTGTAGAGGGGACATGAGGACAGACCGGCTGTAGAGGGGACATGAGGACAGACCGGCTGTAGAGGGGACATGAGGACAGAGACCGGCTGTAGAGGGGACATGAGGACAGACCGGCTGTAGAGGGGACATGAGGACAGAGACCGGCTGTAGAGGGGACATGAGGACAGAGACCGGCTGTAGAGGGGACATGAGGACAGAGACCGGCTGTAGAGGGGACATGAGGACAGACCGGCTGTAGAGGGGACATGAGGACAGACCGGCTGTAGAGGGGACATGAGGACAGAGACCGGCTGTAGAGGGGACATGAGGACAGAGACCGGCTGTAGAGGGGACATGAGGACAGAGACCGGCTGTAGAGGGGACATGAGGACAGACCGGCTGTAGAGGGGACATGAGGATGGGTGGATGAGGACCAGTCCTATTTAGAGTTGAAGGCGTCTCATTTTGAATTTTTATTTTTATTTTATGGTCTCTGTTTTATGATATCAAGTTCCACTCTGTGGTCTCTAGTTTCGGTTCTTTGGTTCCGAGTCTCTGGTTACTAGTTTTTTGGTCTCTAGTCTTTGGTTATTGGTCACTGGTGTCTGTTATCTGATCTGTGGGTCATAGTTTGTGGTCACTGGTCTGTAATATCTGGTCTCTACTTCCTAGTATTGTCTTTCATCTCTAGTCTCTTATTACTAATCTTTTCTATCTGGTTTCTAGTTTCTGGTTTCTAGTACTTTGTACCTAGGCTTTAGTCTTTACTTTCTGGTTCTTTTCTCTTGTCTCTGGTCTCCGGTTGCTAGTCTCTAGTCACTGGTTTGTGGTTCCCAATCTATCGTATCCATTTCTATTTTCTGGTCTGTAATCTGTGGTCACTAGTTCCAAGTTTCTTGTCTCATGTCTGGAGACTAGATGCTAGTATCTGGTCTATGGTTCTTAGTATCTGCTCTCTTAAACCTAGTTTCTGGTATCTGGCTCCGAGTATCCAGTTTTTGATCTGTAGTCTCTGGTCGCTGGCTCATAGATTCTGATCTTTGGTTCCTCGTCTCAAGTCTTTTATTCCTAGTGCCTAGCCACTGGTCTTTGGCCTTTAGTCTCTAGTCTATGATGCCTGGTTTCTATTCTATTCTATTCTATTCTATTCTATTCTATTCTATTCTATTCTAGTCTACAGTAATTTAGCAGACAATTTTATCCAAAGTGAGTTGTATATAAGCGACTTAGCATCTAGTATCTGGTTTCTAGTCTCTTGTATCCTGTCTTTGGTTCCTAGTCTCTAGTATCTGGTTTCTGGTCTGTACTGTGGTTACTGGTTTTCAGTCTTCCATCTATTGACTCCAGTCTCTGGTTTCTAATCAATAGATCTTGGTTCTAGTTTCTGGTGTGCAGTCTGTGGTCTCTAGTTCCTATTGTCTAGTTTTCTCGTATCTGGTCTCTGCTTTACTCTGATCTTTGGTTCCTAATCTACTGTTTCTGATCTCTGGTTCCTAGTCTTGCATCTATAGTCTCAGGTCCCCAGTGTCTGATATCTGGTCTCTGGTTCCCAGTGTCTGATATCTGGTCTCTGGTTCCCAGTGTCTGATATCTGGTCTCTGGTTCCCAGTGTCTGATATCTGGTCTCTGGTTCCCAGTGTCTGATATCTGGTCTCTGCTTCCCAGTGTCTGATATCTGGTCTCTGGTTCCCAGTGTCTGATATCTGGTCTCTGCTTCCCAGTGTCTGATATCTGGTCTCTGGTTCCCAGTGTCTGATATCTGGTCTCTGGTTTCCAGTGTCTGATATCTGGTCTCTGCTTCCCAGTGTCTGATATCTGGTCTCTGGTTCCTAGTCTCTAATCTGTGGTCTCTAGTTAATAGTTTCTAGTCTCTGGTTCCTAGTTTCTGGTCTCAGGTTCATAGTCTCTAGTCTCTGGTTCCTAGTCTGTAGTCTGTGGTTCCGAGCCTCTAGTCTCTGGTCCCTAGTTTCTGGTCTCAGGTTCATAGTCTCTCATCTCTGGTCTCTGCTCCAAGTCTCTGGTCTCTAGTTCCTAGCCTCTAGTCTCTGGTTCATATCCTCTAGTATTTGGTTTCTAGTCTCTGGTCTGTGGTGTCTGGTTCCTAGTCTCTAGTGTCAGGTTCCTAGCCTCGAGTCTCTAGTTCCTAGTCTCTGGTTCCTAGCCTGTAGTCTGTGGTTCCTAGTCTCTGGTCTGTGGTGTCTGGTTCCTAGTCTCTAGTCTCTGGTTCATAGCCTCTAGTATCTGGTTACTAGTCTCTGGTCTGTGGTATTTGATTCATAGCCTTTGGTTCCTAGTCTTTAGTTTCTGGTTACTAGCCTCTAGTTTCTGGTTCCTAGTCTCTGGTCTGTGGTGTCTATTTCATAGCCCCTAGTCTGTGGTTCCTAGCCTCTAGTTTCTGGTTCCTAGTCTCTGGTATGTGGTGTTTGATTCCTAGCCTCTAGTCTGTGGTTCCTCGCGTCTAGTTTCTGGTTCCTAGTCTCTGGTCTGTGGTGTTTGATTCATAGCCTCTAGTCTAAGGTTCCTAGCCTCTAGTGTCTGGTTCCTAGTCTTTAGTCTCTGATTTGAAACCTCTAGTCTGTGGTGTTTGATTCATAGCCTCTAGTCTCTGGTTCTTAGCCTGTAGTATCTGGTTCCCAGTCTGGTCTGTGGTGTTTGATTTCTAGCCTCTAGTCTCTGTTTGCTAGCCTCTAGTCTCTGGTTCCTAGGATGTGGTCTGTGGTGTCTGGTTCCTAGTCCCTAGTCTCTGGTACCTAGCCTCTAGTATCTGGTTCCTAGTCTGGTCTGTGGTGTTTGATTCCTAGTCTTTAGTCTCTGGTTCCTAGGCCATAGTCTCTGGTTCCTAGCCTCTAGTCTCTGGTTCCTAAGCCATAGTCTCTGATTCCTAGCCCCTAGTCTCTGGTTCCTAGCCTCTAGTCTCTGGTTCCTAGGATGTGGTCTGTGGTGTCTGGTTCCTATTCCCTAGTCTCTGGTCCCTAGCCTCTAGTCTCTGGTTCCTAGCCTCTAGTCTCTGGTTCATAGGCCATAATCTCTGGTTCCTAGCCTATAGTCTCTGGTTCCTGGGCCATAGTCTCTGGTTCCTACCCTCTAGTCTCTGGTTCCTAGCCTCTAGTCTCTGGTTCCTAGGCCATAGTGTCTGGTTCCTAGCCCATAGTCTCTGGTTCCTAGGCTATAGTATCTGGTTCCTAGCCTCTAGTCTCTGGTACCTAGCCTCTAGTATCTGGTTCCTAGTCTGGTCTGTGGTGTTTGATTCCTAATCTTTAGTCTCTGGATCCTAGCCTCTAGTCTCTGGTTCCTAGTCTTTAGTCTCTGGTTCCTAACCTCTAGTCTCTGGTTCCTAGGCCTTAGTCTCTGGTTCCTAGTCTTCAGTCTCTAGTTCCTAGCCTCTAGTCTCTGGTTCCTAGGCCATAGTCTGTGGTTCCTAGCCTCTAGTCTCTGGTTCCTAGGCCATAGTCTCTGGATCCTAGCCTCTAGTCTCTGGTTCTTAGGCCATAGTCTCTTGTTCCTCGACTCTAGTCTCTGGTTCCTAGCCTCTAGTCTCTGGTTCCTAAGACATAGTCTCTGGTTCCTAGCCTCTAGTCTGTGGTGTCTGGTTCCTTGTCCCTAGTCTCTGGTTCCTAGCCTCTAGTCTCTGGTTCCTAGGATGTGGTCTGTGGTGTCTGGTTCCTAGACCCTAGTCTCTGGTACCTCGCCTCTAGTATCTGGTTCCTAGTCTGGTCTGTGGTGTTTGATTCCTAGTCTTTAGTCTGTGGTTCCTAGCCTCTAGTCTCTGGTTCCTAGTCTTTAGTCTCTGGTTCCTAACCTCTAGTCTCTGTTTCCTAGGCCTTAGTCTCTGGTTCCTAGCCTCTAGTCTCTGGTTCCTAGGCCTTAGTCTCTGGTTCCTAGCCTCTAGTCTGTGGTGTCTGGTTCCTTGGCCCTAGTCTCTGGTTCCTAGCTTCTAGTCTCTGGTTCCTAGGATGTGGTCTGTGGTGTCTGGTTCCTAGTCCCTAGTCTCTGGTACATAGCCTCTAGTATCTGGTTCCTAGTCTGGTCTGTGGTGTTTGATTCCTAGTCTTTAGTCTCTGGTTCCTAGTCTTTAGTCTCTGGTTCATAGCCTCTAGTCTCGGTTCCTAGGCCATAGTCTCTGGTTCCTAGCCTATAGTCTCTGGTTCCTAGGCCATAGTTTTTGGTTCCTAGCCTCTAGTCTCTGGTACCTAGCATCTAGTATCTGGTTCCTAGTCTGGTCTGTGGTGTATGGTTCCTTGTCCCTAGTCTCTGGTTCCTAGCCTCTAGTCTCTGTTTCCTAGGATGTGGTCTGTGGTGTCTGGTTCCTAGTCCCTAGTCTCTGGTACCTAGCCTCTAGAATCTGGTTCCTAGTCTGGTCTGTGGTGTTTGATTCCTAGTCTTTAGTCTTTGGTTCCTAGCCTCTAGTCTCTGGTTCCTAGTCTTTAGTCTCTGGTTCCTAGCCTCTAGTCTCTGGTTCCTAGGCCACAGTCTCTGGTTCCTAGCCTCTAGTCTCTGGTTCCTTGCCTCTAGTCTCTGGATCATAGCCTCTAGTCTCTGGTTCCTAGGCCATAGTCTCTGGTTCCTAGCCTCTAGTCTCTGGTTCCTAGGCCATAGTCTCTGGTTCCTAGGCCATAGTCTCTGGTTCATAGCCTCTAGTCTCTGGTTCCTAGGCCATAGTCTCTGGTTCATAGCCCCTAGTCTCTGGTTCCTAGCCTATAGTCTCTGGTTCCTAGGCCATAGTCTCTGGTTCCTAGGCCATAGTCTCTGGTTCGTAGCCTATAGTCTCTGGTTCCTAGGCCATAGTCTCTGGTTCCTAGCCTCTAGTCTCTGGTTCCTAGGCCATAGTCTCTGGTTCCTAGCCTCTAGTCTCTGGTTCCTAGGCCATAGTCTCTGGTTCCTAGCCTCTAGTCTCTGGTTCCTAGGCCATAGTCTCTGGTTCCTAGCCTCTAGTCTCTGGTTCCTAGGCCATAGTCTCTGGTTCATAGCCCCTAGTCTCTGGTTCCTAGCCTATAGTCTCTGGTTCCTAGGCCATAGTCTCTGGTTCCTAGCCTATAGTCTCTGGTTCCTAGGCCATAGTCTCTGGTTCCTAGCCTCTAGTCTCTGGTTCCTAGCCTATTGTCTCTGGTTCCTAGGCCATAGTCTCTGGTTCCTAGGCCATAGTCTCTGGTTCCTAGCCTCTAGTCTCTGGTTCTGCACTGTAGAACGGAGGCCGGTTCCCCACAGATCGCTGCTTTCATGCCAACTGTGTTTTGTTGTTTTTTAGAGTTTTATATTACCTTTGTGGTTTGATGTTCTCCTGCTGTTGCATTTGGTAAATTTTGACATTTATGGTTTTAAATGTGTTTTATCTTGTAAATGATATAGTTCAGCATTTTTATTCAAAACATAATGTTTAAAGTTCTCTACGAACAAACTGAACCATTAAAAGACACAGTTGAGGCTCCTGCTTCAACTTCAGCTCTGAGGAGGAAACAGGAGCTACAAACATGGCACATGCAACCTGTTTCCATGGTAACAGATGTAGGAAACCAAGGGGACAGTCAGGTGTTTGTTATTCTGATCATGTGCCGAAGCGCCCTCTGCTGTTAATTTGAACCTGTCTTGTGGAATTCTGTCTGTTTCAGGGTGCCGACCGTCATGTCAACACAGGCGCCGACGTTCACACAGCCGCTGCAGAGCGTCGTGGCACTGGAGGGTAGTGCCGCAACGTTCCAGGCTCAAGTTAGCGGTAAGAAGGAAGAAGGCTGCAGACGTGGTCAGCAGGGGAACTTCAGTTCTCTGACTCCTCCCTCTGTCCTCCTCAGGTTCTCCAGTTCCTGAGGTGAGCTGGTTCCGTGATGGCCAGGTTCTTTCTGCCGCCGCTCTGCCCGGCGTTCAGATCTCGTTCAGTGATGGCCGCGCTATTCTGAGGATCCCCGCTGTGACCGCCGCGCACAGCGGACGCTTTTCTGTCAGAGCCACCAACGGCGCTGGACAAGCCACGAGCACCGCCGAGCTCCTCGTCACAGGTGAGGCCAAGACCAAGTGGGACTAGTTACATTTCAGACCGAGACCAGGTGGGACTTGTTACGGTTTGGACCGAGACCAGGTTGGACTTGTTACGGTTTGGAGCGAGACCAGGTGGGACTTGTTACGGTTTGGAGCGAGACCAGGTGGGACTTGTTACGGTTTGGAGCGGGACCAGGTGGGACATGTTACGGTTTGGACCGAGACCAGGTGGGACTTGTTACGGTTTGGAGCGAGACCAGGTGGGACTTGTTACGGTTTGGACCGGGACCAGGTGGGACTTGTTACGGTTTGGAGCGGGACCAGGTGGGACTTGTTACGGTTTGGACCGAGACCAGGTGGGACTTGTTACGGTTTGGACCGAGGCCAGGTGGGACTTGTTACGGTTTGGACGGAGACCAGGTGGGACTTGTTACCGTTTGTATGGAGACCAGGTGGGACTTGTTACGGTTTGGAGCGAGACCAGGTGGGACTTGTTACGGTTTGGACCGAGGCCAGGTGGGACTTGTTACGGTTTGGACCGAGGCCAGGTGGGACTTGTTACGGTTTGGACGGAGACCAGGTGGGACTTGTTACGGTTTGGAGCGAGACCAGGTGGGACTTGTTACGGTTTGGACCGAGGCCAGGTGGGACTTGTTACGGTTTGGACGGAGACCAGGTGGGACTTGTTACCGTTTGTATGGAGACCAGGTGGGACTTGTTACGGTTTGGACCGGGACCAGGTGGGACTTGTTACGGTTTGGAGCGAGACCAAGTGGGACTTGTTACGGTTTGGACCGGGACCAGGTGGGACTTGTTACGGTTTGGAGCGAGACCAGGTGGGACTTGTTACGGTTTGGACCGAGGCCAGGTGGGACTTGTTACGGTTTGGACGGAGACCAGGTGGGACTTGTTACCGTTTGTATGGAGACCAGGTGGGACTTGTTACAGTTTGGACGGAGACCAGGTGGGACTTGTTACGGTTTGGACCGAGACCAGGTGGGACTTGTTACGGTTAGGACCGAGACCAAGTGGGACTAGTTACAGTTTGGACCGAGACCAAGTGGGACTAGTTACAGTTCGGACCGAGACCAAGTGGGACTAGTTACAGTTCGGACCGAGTCCAAGTGGGACTAGTTACGGTTCGGACCGAGACCAGGTGGGACTTGTTACGGTTCGGACCGAGACCAGGTGGGACTTGTTACGGTTTGGACCGAGACCAAGTGGGACTAGTTACAGTTTGGACCGAGACCAAGTGGGACTAGTTACAGTTCGGACCGAGACCAAGTGGGACTAGTTACAGTTCGGACCGAGACCAAGTGGGACTAGTTACAGTTCGGACCGAGACCAAGTGGGACTAGTTACTGTTCGGACCGAGACCAAGTGGGACTTGTTACGGTTCGGACCGAGACCAAGTGGGACTAGTTACGGTTCGGACCGAGACCAAGTGGGACTTGTTACGGTTCGGACCGAGACCAGGTGGGACTAGTTACAGTTCGGACCGAGACCAAGTGGGACTAGTTACGGTTCGGACCGAGACCAAGTGGGACTAGTTACGGTTCGGACCGAGACCAAGTGGGACTTGTTACGGTTTGGACCGAGACCAAGTGGGACTAGTTACAGTTCGGACCGAGACCAAGTGGGACTAGTTACAGTTCGGACCGAGACCAAGTGGGACTTGTTACGGTTCGGACCGAGACCAAGTGGGACTAGTTAGTTCGGACCGAGACCAAGTGGGACTTGTTACGGTTTGGACCGAGACCAGGTGGGACTTGTTACGGTTTGGACCGAGACCAGGTGGGACTTGTTACGGTTTGGACCGAGACCAAGTGGGACTTGTTACGGTTTGGACAGAGACCAGGTGAGACTTGTTACGGTATGGAGCGAGACCAGGTGGGACTTGTTACAGTTCGGACCGAGACCAGGTGGGACTTGTTACGGTTTGGTCCGAGACCAGGTGGGACATGTTACGGTTCGGACCGAGACCAAGTGGGACTATTTACAGTTCGGACCGAGACCAAGTGGGACTAGTTACAGTTCGGACCGAGACCAAGTGGGACTAGTTACAGTTCGGACCGAGACCAAGTGGGACTTGTTACGGTTCGGACCGAGACCAAGTGGGACTTGTTACGGTTCGGACCGAGACCAGGTGGGACTTGTTACAGTTCGGACCGAGACCAAGTGGGACTTGTTACGGTTTGGACCGAGACCAAGTGGGACTTGTTACGGTTTGGACCGAGACCAGGTGGGACTTGTTACGGTTTGGAGCGAGACCAGGTGGGACTTGTTACGGTTTGGAGCGAGACCAGGTGGGACTTGTTACGGTTTGGAGCGGGACCAGGTGGGACATGTTACGGTTTGGACCGAGACCAGGTGGGACTTGTTACGGTTTGGACCGAGACCAGGTGGGACTTGTTACGGTTTGGACCGAGGCCAGGTGGGACTTGTTACGGTTTGGACGGAGACCAGGTGGGACTTGTTACCGTTTGTATGGAGACCAGGTGGGACTTGTTACGGTTTGGAGCGAGACCAGGTGGGACTTGTTACGGTTTGGACCGAGGCCAGGTGGGACTTGTTACGGTTTGGACCGAGGCCAGGTGGGACTTGTTACGGTTTGGACGGAGACCAGGTGGGACTTGTTACGGTTTGGAGCGAGACCAGGTGGGACTTGTTACGGTTTGGACCGAGGCCAGGTGGGACTTGTTACGGTTTGGACGGAGACCAGGTGGGACTTGTTACCGTTTGTATGGAGACCAGGTGGGACTTGTTACGGTTTGGACCGGGACCAGGTGGGACTTGTTACGGTTTGGAGCGAGACCAAGTGGGACTTGTTACGGTTTGGACCGGGACCAGGTGGGACTTGTTACGGTTTGGAGCGAGACCAGGTGGGACTTGTTACGGTTTGGACCGAGGCCAGGTGGGACTTGTTACGGTTTGGACGGAGACCAGGTGGGACTTGTTACCGTTTGTATGGAGACCAGGTGGGACTTGTTACAGTTTGGACGGAGACCAGGTGGGACTTGTTACGGTTTGGACCGAGACCAGGTGGGACTTGTTACGGTTAGGACCGAGACCAAGTGGGACTAGTTACAGTTTGGACCGAGACCAAGTGGGACTAGTTACAGTTCGGACCGAGACCAAGTGGGACTAGTTACAGTTCGGACCGAGTCCAAGTGGGACTAGTTACGGTTCGGACCGAGACCAGGTGGGACTTGTTACGGTTCGGACCGAGACCAGGTGGGACTTGTTACGGTTTGGACCGAGACCAAGTGGGACTAGTTACAGTTTGGACCGAGACCAAGTGGGACTAGTTACAGTTCGGACCGAGACCAAGTGGGACTAGTTACAGTTCGGACCGAGACCAAGTGGGACTAGTTACAGTTCGGACCGAGACCAAGTGGGACTAGTTACTGTTCGGACCGAGACCAAGTGGGACTTGTTACGGTTCGGACCGAGACCAAGTGGGACTTGTTACGGTTCGGACCGAGACCAAGTGGGACTTGTTACGGTTCGGACCGAGACCAGGTGGGACTAGTTACAGTTCGGACCGAGACCAAGTGGGACTAGTTACGGTTCGGACCGAGACCAAGTGGGACTAGTTACGGTTCGGACCGAGACCAAGTGGGACTTGTTACGGTTTGGACCGAGACCAAGTGGGACTAGTTACAGTTCGGACCGAGACCAAGTGGGACTAGTTACAGTTCGGACCGAGACCAAGTGGGACTTGTTACGGTTCGGACCGAGACCAAGTGGGACTAGTTAGTTCGGACCGAGACCAAGTGGGACTTGTTACGGTTTGGACCGAGACCAGGTGGGACTTGTTACGGTTTGGACCGAGACCAGGTGGGACTTGTTACGGTTTGGACCGAGACCAAGTGGGACTTGTTACGGTTTGGACAGAGACCAGGTGAGACTTGTTACGGTATGGAGCGAGACCAGGTGGGACTTGTTACAGTTCGGACCGAGACCAGGTGGGACTTGTTACGGTTTGGTCCGAGACCAGGTGGGACATGTTACGGTTCGGACCGAGACCAAGTGGGACTATTTACAGTTCGGACCGAGACCAAGTGGGACTAGTTACAGTTCGGACCGAGACCAAGTGGGACTAGTTACAGTTCGGACCGAGACCAAGTGGGACTTGTTACGGTTCGGACCGAGACCAAGTGGGACTTGTTACGGTTCGGACCGAGACCAGGTGGGACTTGTTACAGTTCGGACCGAGTCCAAGTGGGACTTGTTACGGTTTGGACCGAGACCAAGTGGGACTTGTTACGGTTTGGACCGAGACCAGGTGGGACTTGTTACGGTTTGGAGCGAGACCAGGTGGGACTTGTTACGGTTTGGAGCGAGACCAGGTGGGACTTGTTACGGTTTGGAGCGGGACCAGGTGGGACATGTTACGGTTTGGACCGAGACCAGGTGGGACTTGTTACGGTTTGGAGCGAGACCAGGTGGGACTTGTTACGGTTTGGACCGGGACCAGGTGGGACTTGTTACGGTTTGGAGCGGGACCAGGTGGGACTTGTTACGGTTTGGACCGAGACCAGGTGGGACTTGTTACGGTTTGGACCGAGGCCAGGTGGGACTTGTTACGGTTTGGACGGAGACCAGGTGGGACTTGTTACCGTTTGTATGGAGACCAGGTGGGACTTGTTACGGTTTGGAGCGAGACCAGGTGGGACTTGTTACGGTTTGGACCGAGGCCAGGTGGGACTTGTTACGGTTTGGACCGAGGCCAGGTGGGACTTGTTACGGTTTGGACGGAGACCAGGTGGGACTTGTTACGGTTTGGAGCGAGACCAGGTGGGACTTGTTACGGTTTGGACCGAGGCCAGGTGGGACTTGTTACGGTTTGGACCGAGACCAGGTGGGACTTGTTACGGTTTGGACCGAGACCAGGTGGGACTTGTTACGGTTTGGACCGAGACCAGGTGGGACTTGTTACGGTTCGGACCGAGACCAAGTGGGACTAGTTACAGGTGACTTAGACTCTCCAGTTCCTCATACTGAAACCAGTCTGCTCTGATTGGTCAGCTTTAGTGGCCTGATCAGGCCCCGCCCACCATTTTGAAGAAGCTTTGATGCCTGTTGAAATTCAGGTATTTGATTGGACAAGCTCAGCCTTAAATAACAGGGTTTCTGTAGTGAAAGAAGTTGGGGTGCGTTTACGGTGCAGATGTGATTCGGTGCAGAACCGAGGCCGAGAGGTGAAGAAAAGCGCTGTGCAGTATTCTGCTGCGTTGCTTTGGTGTGGCTTTGTTTACATTTGTGCAAGAAGAAGAGAGTTCCAATCTTCTTCGTCCCATTCTTTCTCCATCCAGAAGGATCCGGCCAAAACTAGCATGGTGCTTTAAAATAGGAGCAGAGGGAACCCCCCCCATAGCCAATAACCGACATTTAAACTGAGTCAGATACCAGAGATGTCTTCAGAGTCTAAATTTATCCTGCTGTCAGGGGTGGGGGTGTTATTTAATCCAGTGATAAAACCAGTATAGAGGCAGCAGCTGCAGCAGAACTTTCCATTAAAGGAAAATGGATTTTTTTGTGATCAGCTGGAAGCTCTGTTCTGGGATCAGGACTCTACTAGACCTCCTTTTACCGCCATCCTGGTTTTACTCTTAATTTAGTCAAACTGACAAGACTGAACATCTCTGGAACAAATATTTTTATCTTTGTTGGAATGAAACGCTGGAACTCCATCTGACTGCAAAAAGGTGTGACAGGGTTTTTACTGTGTCTTGGTGTCTCTGCAGCGGAGACGGCGCCACCGAACTTCCTTCAGAGGCTGCAGAGCTTCACCGTTAGGCAGGGCAGCCAGGTGAGACTGGATGTCAGAGTGACAGGTATACCCACACCTGTGGTCAAGTTCTACAGAGAGGGAGCCGAGATTCAGAGCTCGGCCGACTTCAGGATCCTGCAGGATGGAGACCTGTACAGTCTGCTGATTGCTGAGGCCTTCCCAGAGGATTCTGGGACCTATTCTGTGACAGCCACCAACAGCAGCGGACGGGCCACATCCACCGCTGAGCTGCTGGTCCAAAGTGAGCTCCGTCAGTGTGTATGGATACGTCTCAATTTGTAAGCAGCGGTTTGATGTAATCACCTTCCGTTCAGGTGAGGAAGCTGTTCCAGCGAAGAAAACCAAGACGGTGATTTCAACCGCTCAGATTTCACAGACCCGACAGACCAGAGTAGAGAAGGTAAGCAAAACTCCACTCCCTGTTTCAGGATCTTCACCTGGTCTAAGCCTGTCTGAAATCCCTCCTCTCTGTTGACTCATCGCCTCAGAGGGTGGAGGCCAGTTTCCAGGCCACCACCACCATGCAGATGCAGGTGGAGAGCACCCGAAGGACTCCGTTGCAGGGTCACAAAACTCCGCCCAGAGTTCCACCAAAACCCACGTCTAAGTCCCCGACCCAGCCCTCTGTCGCTGCAAAGGTGGCTGGGGGGCGCCAGCAGTCCCCATCACCTGTCCGACACGTCAAGGCACCCACGCCCACACCTGTCAGGTGGGTGAAGCCTCCAGTTCATGGCAAGTAAAATATTAAGCCGGTCACAGGGACTCACCGCTCTGCCCCCCCCCTCCAGGCCGGTCAAGTCCCCCATCACCACACGAAGGCAGCCTGCTACCGGCGCTGACATCCTCCCGCCATGGAAGCAGGGAGGCGACTCCGTTACGATGGCGGTCCCGCAGCAGATGACAGAAGCAAAAGAGGTCAGGGGGGGGTTGACTGGGGGGGGGCATCAACATGAAGTCTTCATGTTGATTTGTGACTTCAGGTCTAATCTGGGTCTAAGCTGGTCTTTAATCCATCTTCTAGTCCAGAGTTCCAGATCCAGAAGTGTGGTTGTGGAGAAGCGTTCTTTTGGTCTCTTCAGTCACATCAACATCTCTGTTCAGTCTCTTCAATCTGGTTCAAACTCGGGCTGCAACTAACCATTATTTCAATCCTCATCTAGTCTAAATTATTTTTTCGATTAGTCCCGATTATTTCTGTCACACCCGCCATCTGTGCTTCCAATTGATGCAGCTTTTTTATTTTAATATTTTTACTAGCTCCAGTATGTTTCACCCCTCTCTTCATCTGCCTCACATGAATGTCCCCCAGGTTTCCAGTCCATCGCAACATAATGGTCTTTGGTAAAGTAAAACCACTGAATATCAAATATAAGCTTTAAAGCCGACCACAGATTTATTTTGAAACAAACAAACGTATTTATAATGTCACATCCAAACTGCAGAATTTGCCTAAAAAAACCCCACAATAAATAAAATATTTTAATTTTACAATCGTGTCGGTTTATTTTCTCCCCGTTTCATAATCTGAGAAATTTCCAGAAAAATAACAATCCGGGAAAGTTTGGCAAAGACAACCTAAAAACCGTGAGTTTCTGCATCAAAACGGGATGCTTGACAAGTTAAAGAAAACTACGCAACTACTCGGTAATGCTAACTTAGCCATCCGGAATGCTAGCAGAAACCATGAGTCTGGCTGCTTTCTCTTCCCACGCGGAACCCTCGCGCTGCCGTGGTACGTTAACTCTGTTTAGGTTCTGCCGCCATCCGTCTTAAGTTGTTCTTCGTTGGTTAAGAAGACGCTGCACAAAATGGCAACACTGCCCCCTGCCCTTCCTGTGGGGCTTTGAGTCATTTACTTGATGTTTACGGTTCTTATCCCGTCTGAAAGCCGCGGTGTTAAGTCGCCAGGCGCAGCGTTTTACCAGCAAAGCCGTTAGGGAGTTTAGAACACGACGCATCGACAATTAAATTTCGTGTCTATGAATTTTTATCGTTGACGTTGTCGATGAATCGTTGCAGCCCGAGTTAAAACCAAACTTTGTAGTCAGATGCTTCAGAAGGGTGGTGGAGAAGCTGGAGCCGATCCCAGCAGCCTTCAGGGCAAAAGGCAGGGTAGACCCTGGACAGCTCGCCAGGCCGAAGCGTTCTCCTGCTCCTCCAAAGATCGGATCAGAACTGATTAGAATGTATCTGACCCTGATGGGAATTTATTAGAACTGATCAGCACTGAGGATGATGGAATGAAATGAACAATACTTTATTAATCCCCAAAGGGAAATATTGTAGTATATAATAATAATAACTAGAGGAGGTCTTGTTCCGGAGGCTGATGGCTGCTGGCAGGAATGATCTTCTGTATCTTTCAGTCTTACATCGGACCTGAAGAAGCCTCTCACTGAACACACTTTGTTGTTTCCTCACTGTGTTGTGGAGAGGGTGTGAAGAATCCTCCATCATCTTCATCAGCTTGTGCAGCATTCTTCTTTGGACAATCAGCTCCAGCGGCTCCAGAGTTACTCCAAGCACAGAAGCAGCTTTCTGGATCAGTTTGTTGATTCTCTTCAAGTCTCTGGTTCTGATGCTACTACCCCAGCAGATGCTGCAAAGCTGACTGCACTCTCCACAACAGACTTCTAGAAGATATGCAACATCTTGGTGCAGACGTTAAACCATCTCAGCTTCCTTAAGAAGTACAGTCTGCTCTGACCTTTCTTGTAGATGTAGTCAGTGTTGCATTTCCAGTCCAGTTTGTTGTCCAGCTGAACTCCAAGATACTTGTATTCCTCCACCACCTCCACCTCCTCTACCAGGATGGAAACAGTGCTTTGTTTATTCTTCTTCCTCCTGAAGTCAACAATCATCTCTTTTGTTTTGCTGCTATTTAATATGAGATGATTGTCACCGCACCATTTAACAAACTGACTGACCAGTTCTCTGTACTCTGCTTCTTGTCCATCCCTGATACACCCCACAACTGCAGAGTCATCAGAGTATTTCTGCAGATGACAGGACTCAGAGTTGTACTGGAAGTCTGAGGTGTACAGAGTGAAGAGGAATGGCCAGAGTACAGTTCCTTGTGGTGCACCAGTGCTGCTGACCTCCATCTCAGACACACAACCTTTCAGTCTCACAAACTGGGGTCTGTTTGTGAGGTAGTCATAGATCCAGGTGGTTGTGGAGGTATCCACCTGGAATTTATGGAGCTTCTCACATAACAAAGCAGGCTGAATGGTATTAAAAGCACTGAGAAATGAAAGAACATGACCCTCAGAGTGCTGCCTGAATGGTCCAGATGAGAGTGTGCTCTCTGGAGCAGGTATATGATGGCATCTTCAACCCCAAGTCCATTACGATATGCAAACTGGAATGGGTCCTGAAAGGTGTTTACTTGCTTGTTGAGGTGAGCCAGTAAGAGTCTCTCCAGGACTTTCATGATGTGAGATGTCAGGGCAACTGGTCTGTAGTCACTTGGTTCAGCTGGTTGGGTTTTTTAGGCACTGGAACAAGGCAGGAGGTTTTCCACAGCACTGGGACTCTATTTTGTCTCAGACTGGTGTTGAAAAGGTGCTGGAGAATCGGACATAGTTGTTCTGAGCAGGTCTTGAGAACTCTGGGACTGACACCAAACTAGAATGGGTCCTGAAAGGTGTTGATGATGATCCTGGAGTCTGTGGACATGTACTGGTGGAACTTTGGTGTTCAGTCAGAGGAGATGGAGGTGGAAGATTTCCTATCCAGGATCCAGACTGGAACCAGTTGGAAACTGTCCAGACATGATGGGAACGTCCAGTTTCCCACATTCCCACATTTAACCCTTCACGCCAACGTACACGCCAACATACACGCCAACGTACACGCCAACATACACGCCAACGTACACGCCAACATACACGCCAACGTACACGCCAACATACACGCCAACGTACACGCCAACATACACGCCAACGTACACGCAAACGTACACGCCAACGTATGAATGAAGACCTGTAGCATTCACGCCAATATCACGCCTTGTGCACGTGTCTTGTTCCCTCACATCAACACGATACGCCAACGTCATAAATGTGTGGCAGCCATGATACCGACTTGTTGCTAGCAGCGAGGATGTCCCAGACCAGACGTGTCCCAGACCAGACGTGTCCCAGACCAGACGTGTCCCAGACCAGACGTGTCCCAGACCAGACGTGTCCCAGACCAGACGTGTCCCAGGCCTGACGTGTCCCAGACCAGACGTGTCCCAGACCAGACGTGTCCCAGGCCTGACGTGTCCCAGACCAGACGTGTCCCAGACCAGACGTGTCCCAGACCAGACGTGTCCCAGACCAGACGTGTCCCAGGCCTGACGTGTCCCAGACCAGACGTGTCCCAGACCAGACGTGTCCCAGGCCTGACGTGTCCCAGACCAGACGTGTCCCAGACCAGACGTGTCCCAGACCAGACGTGTCCCAGACCTGACGTGTCCCAGACCAGACGTGTCCCAGACCAGACGTGTCCCAGGCCTGACGTGTCCCAGACCAGACGTGTCCCAGACCAGACGTGTCCCAGGCCTGACGTGTCCCAGACCAGACGTGTCCCAGACCAGACGTGTCCCAGACCAGACGTGTCCCAGACCAGACGTGTCCCAGGCCTGACGTGTCCCAGACCAGACGTGTCCCAGACCAGACGTGTCCCAGACCAGACGTGTCCCAGGCCTGACGTGTCCCAGACCAGACGTGTCCCAGACCAGACGTGTCCCAGACCAGACGTGTCCCAGACCTGACGTGTCCCAGACCAGACGTGTCCCAGACCTGACGTGTCCCAGACCTGACGTGTCCCAGACCAGACGTGTCCCAGACCTGACGTGTCCCAGACCAGACGTGTCCCAGGCCTGACGTGTCCCAGGCCTGACGTGTCCCAGACCAGACGTGTCCCAGACCTGACGTGTCCCAGACCTGACGTGTCCCAGACCTGACGTGTCCCAGACCAGACGTGTCCCAGGCCTGACGTGTCCCAGGCCTGACGTGTCCCAGACCAGACGTGTCCCAGACCTGACGTGTCCCAGACCTGACGTGTCCCAGACCTGACGTGTCCCAGACCTGACGTGTCCCAGGCCTGACGTGTCCCAGACCAGACGTGTCCCAGACCAGACGTGTCCCAGACCTGACGTGTCCCAGACCTGACGTGTCCCAGACCTGACGTGTCCCAGACCTGACGTGTTCCCAGACCTGACGTGTTCCCAGACCTGACGTGTTCCCAGACCTGACGTGTCCCAGACCAGACGTGTCCCAGACCAGACGTGTCCCAGACCTGACGTGTCCCAGACCTGACGTGTCCCAGGCCTGACGTGTCCCAGACCTGACGTGTCCCAGACCTGACGTGTCCCAGGCCTGACGTGTCCCAGACCTGACGTGTCCCAGGCCTGACGTGTCCCAGGCCTGACGTGTCCCAGGCCTGACGTGTCCCAGACCTGACGTGTCCCAGGCCTGACGTGTCCCAGGCCTGACGTGTCCCAGACCAGACGTGTCCCAGACCTGACGTGTCCCAGACCTGACGTGTCCCAGGCCTGACGTGTCCCAGGCCTGACGTGTCCCAGACCTGACGTGTCCCAGGCCTGACGTGTCCCAGACCAGACGTGTCCCAGACCAGACGTGTCCCAGACCTGACGTGTCCCAGACCTGACGTGTCCCAGACCAGACGTGTCCCAGGCCTGACGTGTCCCAGGCCTGACGTGTCCCAGACCTGACGTGTCCCAGACCAGACGTGTCCCAGACCTGACGTGTCCCAGACCTGACGTGTCCCAGGCCTGACGTGTCCCAGGCCTGACGTGTCCCAGACCAGACGTGTCCCAGACCAGACGTGTCCCAGACCAGACGTGTCCCAGGCCTGACGTGTCCCAGGCCTGACGTGTCCCAGACCTGACGTGTCCCAGACCAGACGTGTCCCAGGCCTGACGTGTCCCAGGCCTGACGTGTCCCAGACCTGACGTGTCCCAGACCAGACGTGTCCCAGACCAGACGTGTCCCAGGCCTGACGTGTCCCAGACCAGACGTGTCCCAGGCCTGACGTGTCCCAGGCCTGACGTGTCCCAGGCCTGACGTGTCCCAGACCTGACGTGTCCCAGACCTGACGTGTCCCAGGCCTGACGTGTCCCAGGCCTGACGTGTCCCAGACCAGACGTGTCCCAGACCTGACGTGTCCCAGACCTGACGTGTCCCAGACCAGACGTGTCCCAGACCAGACGTGTCCCAGACCAGACGTGTCCCAGACCTGACGTGTCCCAGACCTGACGTGTCCCAGACCTGACGTGTCCCAGGCCTGACGTGTTCCCAGACCTGACGTGTCCCAGACCAGACGTGTCCCAGGCCTGACGTGTCCCAGACCTGACGTGTCCCAGACCTGACGTGTCCCAGACCTGACGTGTCCCAGACCAGACGTGTTCCCAGACCTGACGTGTCCCAGACCAGACGTGTCCCAGGCCTGACGTGTCCCAGACCAGACGTGTCCCAGGCCTGACGTGTCCCAGACCAGACGTGTCCCAGGCCTGACGTGTCCCAGACCAGACGTGTCCCAGACCAGACGTGTCCCAGGCCTGACGTGTCCCAGACCAGACGTGTCCCAGACCAGACGTGTCCCAGACCAGACGTGTCCCAGACCAGACGTGTTCCCAGACCTGACGTGTCCCAGGCCTGACGTGTCCCAGACCAGACGTGTCCCAGGCCTGACGTGTTCCCAGACCTGACGTGTCCCAGACCAGACGTGTCCCAGACCAGACGTGTTCCCAGACCTGACGTGTCCCAGACCAGACGTGTCCCAGGCCTGACGTGTCCCAGGCCTGACGTGTCCCAGACCTGACGTGTCCCAGACCTGACGTGTCCCAGACCAGACGTGTCCCAGACCAGACCTGTCCCAGACCTGACGTGTCCCAGACCTGACGTGTCCCAGACCTGACGTGTCCCAGACCAGACGTGTCCCAGGCCTGACGTGTCCCAGACCTGACGTGTCCCAGACCTGACGTGTCCCAGACCAGACTCTACCAGATCTGATGATGAAGGATTCTTTAAATTCTCCGCGTTTTGTGTTAAAGTTGAAAACCTCCGGCCTTTGGGCCGCCATGTCTCCCTGTCGCCTGGCGGTCGTGGACGTCTTGAGTTCAGTGTGCTGCTGATTCTGTCTCCAGGCGGAGGGCGGTAAAAGAGCCGGGGCGGTGGCCATGGTGGTGGCCGCCGTTGACCTCGCTCGTGTCCGTCAGCCCATACCTGTGGAGGGCGGTCGGGCAGAAGAGCAGGAAGCAGTAGAGGAGGAGCTAAAGCAGTCCAGTACACAGTTTGGACTCAGCTGGACGTCAACCAGAGAGCCGGCAGCCCAAACGCTGGCTGCAGAACCACAGCCTCAGGTTAACAGCAACCCTTTCTGCCGCACTGGTAAACCTTTCTCCCAGTTGGTTGTGGTGTTGGTCATCCTCATCATCAGGTCCTTTAGAGGCGCCATCCTGATGATGGAGCTGAACCACACCCTGGTTCCTCTCATGATGGACGGACTGGGAGAAAATATTACGATATATGCAAATGAAGCTAAACTGTTTGCCAGTGCTTGAAGATTAAACCTTAAAATAACAGAACAAATCAATTCCGATTAATCCCTAATTGTGAAAATCTTCCTGAGTCTAATGCTCCTCTGTTGGTTGCTCCAGATCCGTGTAGACACTGGTCTCAGCCTGTCTCCAGTTCCACATTTCACAGTTTCTAAAGTTTCTGTCCCAAAACCAGAGACTAGCACCGAGGTAAGGAGGGCGTCACCGGGCCAGCAGAGCATAACCCCGAAATAACAGAATTCACTGTGTTATCTAACCAGTCACTGACGAGTCCTGCACCCAACAAGTCCACATTCACCTGGCATTCATTCAGAACCGCTCGGTCCACAAAGTCCAGTTAGATCACACAATCCAGTTCAGTAGAACCAGATTCAGCACGGTGGAGGGCTCCAGCAGGACCAGAACCAGAGAGGAGAACCTTCATCAGAACCAGAACCAGAGAGGAGAAGCTCCAGCAGGACCAGAACCAGAGAGGAGAACCTTCATCAGAACCAGAACCAGAGAGGAGAAGCTCCAGCAGGACCAGAACCAGAGAGGAGAACCTTCATCAGAACCAGAACCAGAGAGGAGAAGCTCCAGCAGGACCAGAACCAGAGAGGAGAACCTTCATCAGAACCAGAACCAGAGAGGAGAAGCTCCAGCAGGACCAGAACCAGAGAGGAGAACCTCCATCAGAACCAGAACCAGAGAGGAGAACCTCCAGCAGAACCAGAACCAGAGAGGAGAACCTCCATCAGAACCAGAACCAGAGAGGAGAACCTCCAGCAGAACCAGAACCAGAGAGGAGAACCTCCATCAGAACCAGAACCAGAGAGGAGAAGCTCCAGCAGGACCAGAACCAGAGAGGAGAACCTCCATCAGAACCAGAACCAGAGAGGAGAACCTTCATCAGAACCAGAACCAGAGAGGAGAAGCTCCAGCAGAACCAGAACCAGAGAGGAGAACCTCCAGCAGAACCAGAACCAGAGAGGAGAACCTCCATCAGAACCAGAACCAGAGAGGAGAAGCTCCAGCAGGACCAGAACCAGAGAGGAGAACCTCCAGCAGAACCAGAACCAGAGAGGAGAACCTCCATCAGAACCAGAACCAGAGAGGAGAAGCTCCAGCAGGACCAGAACCAGAGAGGAGAACCTCCATCAGAACCAGAACCAGAGAGGAGAACCTCCATCAGAACCAGAACCAGAGAGGAGAAGCTCCATCAGAACCAGAACCAGAGAGGAGAACCTCCATCAGAACCAGAACCAGAGAGGAGAACCTCCATCAGGACCAGAACCAGAGAGGAGAACCTCCATCAGAACCAGAACCAGAGAGGAGAACCTCCATCAGGACCAGAACCAGAGAGGAGAACCTCCATCAGAACCAGAACCAGAGAGGAGAAGCTCCAGCAGGACCAGAACCAGAGAGGAGAACCTCCATCAGAACCAGAACCAGAGAGGAGAACCTTCATCAGAACCAGAACCAGAGAGGAGAAGCTCCAGCAGAACCAGAACCAGAGAGGAGAACCTCCAGCAGAACCAGAACCAGAGAGGAGAACCTCCATCAGAACCAGAACCAGAGAGGAGAAGCTCCAGCAGGACCAGAACCAGAGAGGAGAACCTCCATCAGAACCAGAACCAGAGAGGAGAACCTCCATCAGAACCAGAACCAGAGAGGAGAAGCTCCATCAGAACCAGAACCAGAGAGGAGAACCTCCATCAGAACCAGAACCAGAGAGGAGAACCTCCATCAGGACCAGAACCAGAGAGGAGAACCTCCATCAGAACCAGAACCAGAGAGGAGAAGCTCCAGCAGAACCAGAACCAGAGAGGAGAACCTCCATCAGGACCAGAACCAGAGAGGAGAACCTCCATCAGAACCAGAACCAGAGAGGAGAACCTCCATCAGAACCAGAACCAGAGAGGAGAACCTCCAGCAGAACCAGAACCAGAGAGGAGAACCTCCATCAGGACCAGAACCAGAGAGGAGAACCTCCATCAGAACCAGAACCAGAGAGGAGAACCTCCATCAGAACCAGAACCAGAGAGGAGAACCTCCAGCAGAACCAGAACCAGAGAGGAGAACCTCCATCAGGACCAGAACCAGAGAGGAGAACCTCCATCAGAACCAGAACCAGAGAGGAGAAGCTCCAGCAGGACCAGAACCAGAGAGGAGAACCTTCATCAGAACCAGAACCAGAGAGGAGAACCTCCATCAGGACCAGAACCAGAGAGGAGAACCTCCATCAGAACCAGAACCAGAGAGGAGAAGCTCCATCAGGACCAGAACCAGAGAGGAGAACCTCCAGCAGAACCAGAACCAGAGAGGAGAACCTCCATCAGAACCAGAACCAGAGAGGAGAACCTTCATCAGAACCAGAACCAGAGAGGAGAAGCTCCAGCAGAACCAGAACCAGAGAGGAGAACCTCCATCAGAACCAGAACCAGAGAGGAGAACCTTCATCAGAACCAGAACCAGAGAGGAGAAGCTCCAGCAGAACCAGAACCAGAGAGGAGAACCTCCATCAGAACCAGAACCAGAGAGGAGAACCTTCATCAGAACCAGAACCAGAGAGGAGAACCTCCATCAGGACCAGAACCAGAGAGGAGAACCTCCATCAGAACCAGAACCAGAGAGGAGAACCTCCCCGGAGCGTCTCCCGGAGCACCGAGGGACATGGTAAATATGGGCTGGTTCCACAAAGGAGGTTCTGGTAACTGAATGCTCCGATTGCTGAGCCGAGCTGGTACCGATGACTGAAGGTTCTGCTGGGACTTAAACCTGATCAGGGAAATTGTGTCCCCGTCTGGTGGACAGACATTTCTCTCCTGCTGCTTGTCTGAAGTATCAGGTTTAAAACAACTAAACCAGAACACCTGTAACCTTCCTCCTCCTCCTCATCACACCGTTCAATAATCCATTACTTTGATCCAGAACTGTCATTAATCCCGCTTCATCTGAGAACCCTTCCATCTGCTGTTAATCCGACTAACTCCCCTGATCTCCAGCGTGTTCTGTGTCCAACATCTGAGCAGCTGAGACAACTGTCCTGATGATGGTGTGGCTCTTCCTCCTGTTTGGGTGGGTCAGGTTTCCATTGCTGGTTCAGCCATCGCCACACTGCAGAAGGAGCTGTCCTCATCCTCCTTCACCGCTCCAAAGATCATCAAGCCTGTCAAGTCTCCCGGTCTGGTCCACAAGTCGGCCGAGGCCAGACAGCCGCCAGAGCCTGTCCTGCCGCCGTTCAGAGAATCCACCGAGACATACCGCCTCGGCACCGAGTTTCAGACCGGTGCTGGGTACTGGGGGGGCACGGGGAGAAACTATGAGGACGGGGGTGCAAAGGTTTGTTCTGAGCTGGATCTGAACAGAACAAGAAAACCTGATGAAACAAAAATACCAGAGTTTTATAGCAGAATTCTCTTTTTCAGAAGTGTCTGATGTGCATTTCTCTGCCACTGAGCAGCTGAAATATCCACTGGAAGGGACAAAACCCCCCTCAGCTCTGACAAACAAACTGTCTTTCAGTTTTAGACAAAACCAGTGCAATAAAAAAGTTCTGTTTCTATTTGGAACCAACAGCATTAGAGCCTCTTTACTCAGTCTGTCAGGACTCTGGTTTTCTTGATCTCTGTAAAAATCCAGGATTAAAGGTCGCTGTAATTAAAACCTTTAACCGTCGTCTTAGTGTTCTGATCTCATCTTTCCTCTTGGACCTGTCCAACCTCCCCTTCATGTGTGCTGTTCATTTCCTTCTCTGCTTTCTTCTGTGTTCAGAAGGGATTGAAGTTGTGTTTCCTAACAGATTGATGATTGTCTGACAGGTGGTGGCGACAGCAGCCGTACCGCCAGCAGGTGGTGCTGTAGTCCAGCCCACCCTGGTGTCTGTAAGTAGCTCCATTCCTCAGATTTTTCACCCAATTCCAGATTCTTTTGGAACAGGACATGTCCTGGAGCTGCTGCTCTTGTTGTGCAGGGTTTAAAGAATACTAATGTGACCGAGGGCGACTCGGTGACCCTGGAGTGTCAGATCAGCGGCCACCCCGCCCCCATCATCATGTGGTTCAGAGAAGACTACAAGATCGAGAGTTCCATCGACTTCCAGATCAGCTACGAGAGTGGATTCGCCCGGCTGGTGATCCGCGAGGCGTTCGCTGAAGACAGCGGTCGCTTCACCTGCACCGCCACCAACGAGGCGGGAACCATAAGCACCTCCTGCTTCCTGCTGGTCCAGGGTCAGAACCAACCATACAAACTATGCTTTCACCTCAGAAACTCAGACATACAGGAGATAAAATACCTAACTGGGAACAAGCTAATCATCTTGTGTTCCTCCTGCAGTGTCTGAAGACATCGAGAGCAGGCAGGAGGTTTCTGACACCAAACAAGCCGAGACTGCTCAAGAGCAAATGTGAGTCAGCATTTCAGAGATAAATCTGCAGGAGGATGAAGTTCGTAGAGTGTGTAACTGAAAACGGTTTTTCAGACTTTCTGAGGAAACCAAAGAAGACACCATATCGGACATGGTGGAGTCGGATGCTCCTGCTGCTGCTCCTTTCTTTACCAAGAAGCCCACCGTCCAGAAGCTGGTGGAGGGGGGGAGTGTGGTGTTCGACTGCCAAGTCGGAGGAAACCCTAAACCTCACATCACCTGGAAGAAGAGCGGCGTTACACTCACCACTGGATACAGGTTTGGACAGGATACCCTTGCAAATATACTACATCAGGAATGTCCAATCAGATTGTCCATTAAACTGACCACCAGACATGCTCCATACGGCTCGTACGATGAATTGAGGTATCAGACATGGTCAGCACAGATTGTTTCTACCTGACCTTCACTATGTATGTTTTTATCTTGATCAGAACATCAACCCATAACCCACTGTCTCCGATCTAAATGAGGTATTGGGTTGGAATCTTCCATCACGAAGCGTTTTTTAGCTTTAACCTCTGGGAACACCTCTGCATGTTCTTCAGGTATAAAGTGGTGTATAAGAAGGAGACTGGAGAGTGCCGGTTGGAGATCTCAATGACATTCGCCGATGATGCTGGAGAATACTCTGTCTTTGTCAAGAACCAGCTGGGAGAGGTTTCAGCCTCCACCAGCCTGCTGGAAGAAGGTATGTCAGCAATGTGTTTGTTCCATCAGCAAAATACATTGCCAGATGAGTGTCCGCGGGAGAATTACAGCAGCTGATATGTGATTACAGAGGAGTATGAAGCCTACATGAAGAAACAGGAAGCTACCTTTAAGACTGAAGTGATGGCTATGGTGCAGGAGCCCAAAGTGGGAGATATTCCCCCCGTCACAGTGACCGAGCAGATGACCACGACTGTCATCTCTGGACAGGTAGCGGCAACATCAGGATTAACTCATGACCAGACCCTCTTCATGCAAACCGCCTTGCTCCACCCTATCCTGAAACTAATTATCAACATTTAGCCTTAATTGTGGCCTTAGCTAGCTCACTAAACCTCACAATGCACAGACCTGAAGTTATTATATGTACAAGTTTCAGTCAAAGAGGATGTTTTCACGCACATAACAAGCACACTGTCTCTGGAAAGTCAAAGTGTTGAGGATCCCCTGTCTTATCGGGGGATCGCTCAGGGACCCCGTTTTGGGACCCACTGCTGTGTAGACTGTGTATTTCTGAGCTGCCATGCTGGAATGTTGACATTGATAAGGTAGGAGCTCTAATTTCAGCTAGAGTTGTTATTTAGTGATGAAATAAAAGTTAGTTGTTAATGAAGCTCAGACCATGTGAGTCCATGTTTGCCTCCTTTACTGGGATGGTGAATCAGTTTGGGTAAAACCTTCATGGTCCCTCAGATGTGCTGTTTTCTGTTAAAACACAATCAATTATGGGAAATACTGAACTCTGTCAGTCAA
Source organism: Telmatherina bonti (assembly GCF_933228915.1). NCBI lineage: Eukaryota > Metazoa > Chordata > Actinopteri > Atheriniformes > Telmatherinidae > Telmatherina > Telmatherina bonti. Next base: position 829,844 of record NC_136613.1, read on the forward strand.
TCAATGAACTCTTTAGTTCTGTTAGAATAAGTAAAAAAAATTAAATCCTCAATTTTACTCCAATTTGTATAAAATATTGTCTCCTAAGTCTTCTTAGGATGATACACTGTTTAACTTTTGAACCTCTGATTCTCATAGCCAATCAGTTCCATCATTGTTCTCATCCCAGCTTGGATTCTATGATCACAAGCAGGGATGGGAACAACCTACCTCAGTCTCGGTAGTCATGCTGAAGTTGTAGGATGGAAACAACAGATAACCATGGAGACGAAAGAGGAGGTCACTGCTGGGTTCACTTGAAGATCCCGCTGTGGTGTGTTGGAGCCTGACCCTGAACAGTGTCTAGTCAGTCAAAATGGTCCTCGGCAACAAAAAAGGTCAAACTGGTCTCTACACCGCCCCCTACTGGTCCCCGTGATACTGCAGCTGGTAAACATGAGGCGTTTATTTCAGAGAACATAGAAAGAAAACATTCACATGAAAGAAGTATTCTGAAAATTGAAAATTCTGAAAATTTAAAAAGCAGGAACATTCTCAGCCTTAGAACTTGAATTCATTTTATTGATTGATCAACTGATTGATTGACACATCTCCAGGAGTTTCATCTATCTGCCATGGAGCAGAGGATCATCCAGGAAATCGAGCTGAACATCATGAAGATCACTTACCGAGAGATCGTTACTGAAGACGGAGAGCTGATGGTGACCGCTGCCCCCACCGAGGCGGTACAACCTGCCTTCGACACTCCGGTCAAAAACTACAGAATCATGGAGGGCATGGGGGTCACCTTCCACTGCAAGATGGCCGGAATGCCGCTCCCCAAGGTGATAGAAGTTTCCATTAACAAACTGATCAGACTAATAAATAAAAGGTTCAGTCTGTAAAACTGACTTTTCAACTTCTGGCAGATCGTCTGGTACAAGGACGGCCAACGCATTAAGACCAGAGACCACTACCAGATGGAGGTTCTGCAGGACGGACGGGCTAGCCTTCGTCTGCCTGTGGTGCACCCGGAGGATGAAGGTGTCTACACCGCCTTCGCCTCCAACATGAAGGGGAATGCTGTGAGCTCAGGGAAGCTCTATGTGGAGCCATCTGGAGCTGCTACTCAGAGATTTACACCGCAGCCTGCAGTGCAGAGAATCAGGTAAGTTTCACTACAAATGAAATGTTTAACATTCAGGAGACTTAATTAGATCATTAATGATGATTAATATCTCCCCAGGTCCACATCTCCTCGTTCTCTGAGCCGCTCTCCTGGCCGTTCGCCCAGCCGTTCTCCTGGACGTTCACCGGCCCGTCGGCTCGATGAAACTGATGAGACTCAGCTGGAAAGACTCTACAAACCTGTTTTTGTCACCAAGCCTTTCTCATCTAAATGCTCTGAAGGGCAGACCGCCCGGTTTGACCTGAAGGTTGTGGGCAGGCCAATGCCCGACACATACTGGTTCCACAATGGTTAGTTCCACATAGAAGTCTCCATAAAAGGTCTTACAAAGAAAGTTTTTTTTTTCACATTCAAATTGTATCTGTCACCAGGACAACAAGTGGTTAGCGACTACACGCACAAGATAGTGGTCAAAGAGGATGGTACCCAGTCCCTGATCATCGTCCCGGCTATGCCTCAAGACTCTGGAGAGTGGACAGTGGTGGCTCAGAACAGAGCTGGACGTTCGTCCATCTCCGTCACTCTCACCGTTGATGGTGAGACTCCACCTCACTTCGTGTTGCATGTTCAATCAATCAGTTAATCAACCAATCAATCAATCATTATTTATAAATGTAGTGCAAAGTGCTTTACATGAAAAAAGATAAAAAGAACAATATAACCAATCAAATTCTCCAGATGGAGAAGCCATGAAACTCACATTCACACAACATACAGCTCACGCTTCCACATGATCACGCAGCAACACACATTTACATAAAATTATGTCTCAAGACGCGCCACCCAAAAAACATATGAAGTAAAAATAAAATTTGAAGAGAATAAAAACATCAATCATAAACATAAAGATATATTAAAAAATAAAAGACAAATAAAAATGCTGAAATTAGATTTTAAAAAAATTTAAAGGAACTAAAAACATTATACATTAAAATGAAGATATGGTAAAATAATAAAGTAAACGTAAAATAAAAGGATGAAAACAATTGCAGCCTGAAAAATAATTAATCTAAAGCTTAACTAATGAGGTTAGTCTTAAGCTGCCTCCAGGTCCTCTGGAAAGCTGTTCCACAGGCTAGGACAATAAACACTGAAATATGCTTCTTCATATTACCTGCTTTCTGTCATTGGGGCAAACAAGACACTAGCCCCCAAGGACCCGAGAGCTCTGGGAACTTCAAAAGCTAAAAGAAAGTCTGATAAATATTTTGGACTATGACCTTTTAGAGCTTTAAAAACTAATAAGAGTATTTTTGAACAATGCTCTTTTGTTTGTTTGGTGTTCTGACTTCTCCAGCCAAAGAAACATTGGTGCGACCGCAGTTCACTGAGAAGCTGAGGAACATCAGTGTGAAGCAAGGAACTGTGGTTGAACTTGCGGTGAAAGCCATTGGAAACCCGCTGCCCGACATTGTGTGGCTGAAGAACAGCGACATCGTCACCCCTCACAAGCACCCAAACATCAAGTATGTTTAATCTGGATGACAGATTTATAGAAACCACCAAGTTTAAATAGAAATATGTCAGATGGATGAATGGATGGATGGTTGGATGATGAATGCATGGATGAATGGATGGTTGGATGATGAATGGATGAATGGATAAATGGGATCCATGGATGGATGGATGGATGGTTGGATCAATGGATGGACAGATGGATGGCGAATGGTTGGATGGTGGATGGATGGATGGTAATGGGATGAATGGACGGTGGTTGGATGGATGGATGGATGATGGATGGATGGATTGATGATGGTTGGATGGATGATGGATGGATGGATTGATGATGGTTGGATGGATGGATGGATTAATGATGGTTGGATGGATGGATAAATGGGATGGATGCATGGATGGGAGGGATGGATGGTGGTTGGATGGATGGATGGATGGATGGATGGTTGAATGGTTGGATGAATGGATGGTTGGATGACAGATGGTTGGATGATGAATGGACGGTGGTTGGATCAATGGATGGATCGATGATGGATGGATGGATTGATGATGGTTGGATGGATGTATGGATGGATGGTGGTTGGATGGATCGACAGTGGTTGGATGGATGGATGGATTAATGATGGTTGGATGTATGTATGGATGTATGGATAGATTAATGAATGGATGATAGAAAGATGTATGGATTGACGGATGAATGGATGGATGACGGATGGTTGGATGATGAATGGATGGATGTATATATGAGATGGATGGATGGATGGATGTATGGATGGTTGGATCAATGGATGGAAAGATGGATGGTGAATGGTTGGATGGATGGATGGTGGTTGGATGAATGGATGGATGATGGATGGATGGATTGATGATGGTTGGATGGATGATGGATGGATGGATTGATTATGGTTGGATGGATGGATGGATTAATGATGGTTGGATGGATGGATAAATGGGATGGATGCATGGATGGGAGGGATGGATGGTGGTTGGATGGATGGATGGATGGATGGATGGATGGATGGTTGAATGGTTGGATGAATGGATGGTTGGATGACGGATGGTTGGATGATGAATGGACGGTGGTTGGATCAATGGATGGATCGATGATGGATGGATGGATTGATGATGGTTGGATGGATGTATGGATGGATGGTGGTTGGATGGATCGACAGTGGTTGGATGGATGGATGGATTAATGATGGTTGGATGTATGTATGGATGTATGGATAGATTAATGAATGGATGATAGAAAGATGTGTGGATTGATGGATGAATGGATGGATGACGGATGGTTGGATGATGAATGGATGGATGTATATATGAGATGGATGGATGGATGGATGTATGGATGGTTGGATCAATGGATGGAAAGATGGATGGTGAATGGTTGGATGGATGGATGGTGGTTGGATGAATGGACGGTGGTTGGATGGATGGATGGATGATGGATGGATGGATTGATGATGGTTGGATGGATGATGGATGGATGGATTGATGATGGTTGGATGGATGGATGGATTAATGATGGTTGGATGGATGGATAAATGGGATGGATGCATGGATGGGAGGGATGGATGGTGGTTGGATGGATGGATGGATGGATGGATGGATGGATGGATGGATGGTTGAATGGTTGGATGAATGGATGGTTGGATGGTTGGATGACGGATGGTTGGATGATGAATGGACGGTGGTTGGATCAATGGATGGATCGATGATGGATGGATGGATTAATGATGGTTGGATGGATGTATGGATGGATGGTGGTTGGATGGATCGACAGTGGTTGGATGGATGGATGGATTAATGATGGTTGGATGTATGTATGGATGTATGGATAGATTAATGAATGGATGATAGAAAGATGTATGGATTGACGGATGAATGGATGGATGATGAATGGATGGATGTATATATGAGATGGATGGATGGATGGATGTATGGATGGTTGGATCAATGGATGGAAAGATGGATGGTGAATGGTTGGATGGATGGATGGTGGTTGGATGAATGGACGGTGGTTGGATCGATGGATGGATGATGGATGGTTTGATGGTTGGATGATGAATGGATGGATGGATGAATGGGATGGATGGATGGTTGGATGATGAATGGATGGATGGTTGGATGGTTGGATGATGGATGGTTGGATGATGAATGGATGAATGGACGGTGGTTGGATCGATGGAAGGATAGATGATGGATGGATGGTTGGATGATGGTCTGATGGATGTATGGATGGATGGTGGTTGGATGAATGGATGGATGATGGTTGGATAGATGGATGAATGGGATTAATGGTTGGATGATGAATGGATGAATGGACGGTGGTTGGATCGATGGAAGGATAGATGATGGATGGATGGTTGGATGATGGTCTGATGGATGTATGGATGGATGGTGGTTGGATGAATGGACAGTGGATGGATGGATGGATGATGGTTGGATAGATGGATGAATGGGATTAATGGTTGGATGATGAATGGATGAATGGGAGGGATGGATGGTAGTTGGATGGATGGATGGTGCTAAATGACTGTAGAATAGAATGGAAGGATGGATAGATTAATTGATGAATGATAGAAGGATGTATAAATGAATTGCTGGATGATGGAAGGATGGATGATGTGGAGATGGTAGGATTGAGATAGGCTTCAGTTGACTGAGCTTCAGCTATCTTCATCTTTAAATATTTCCAACATAATTTAAAAACCATCATCAAATGTCCAAAATGAGAGCTTCTTGCATCACATTTTGCTTGATAAAAGCAATTCAAGATTGTGACCTGGTTGTAAAATGAGAGTTTGGATGTTCCAGGATCGAGGGAACTAAAGGAGAGGCCAAGTTCCAGATCCCATCTGCATCGGGCTCGGACAGCGCCTGGTACACAGCGACAGCCATCAACAAGGCCGGCAGAGACACCACCCGCTGTCGGGTCAATGTAGAGGTGGAATATGCTGAGCCGGAGCCAGAGAGGAAGCTCATCATTCCCAAAGGAACCTACAAAGCCAAAGAGATCGCTGCTCCAGAGCTGGAACCGCTTCACCTGCGGTACGGTCAGGAGCAGTGGGAAGACGGAGACCTTTACGACAAAGAGAAGCAGCAGAAACCTCAGTTCAAGAAAAAGCTGACCTCTGTCCGCATGAAGCGCTTTGGTCCGGCTCACTTCGAGTGCAGACTGACCCCCATCGGTGACCCCACCATGATGGTAGAGTGGCTCCATGACGGAAAACCTCTGGCCGCTGCCAACCGGCTGCGCATGGTCAACGAATTTGGCTACTGCAGCCTGGACTACGAGGTGGCTTATGCCAGAGACAGCGGCGTCATCACCTGCAGAGCCACCAACAAGTTTGGAGTGGACCAGACCTCGGCCACGCTCATTGTCAAGGACGAGAAGGGTCTGGTGGAGGAGACGCAGCTTCCTGAAGGCAGGAAGGGAGCCCACCGGATCGACGAGATGGAACGCATGGCCCACGAGGGCGGACCATATGGAGTCACAGCTGAAGAAGAATCAGAGAAAACTAAACCTGAGATTGTCCTGCTGCCTGAACCAGTCACTGTTCAGGAGGGTGATACGGCCCGGTTCCGTTGCAGAGTAACTGGATATCCAGCTCCCAAGGTCAACTGGTACCTCAACGGACAACTCATCCGCAAAAGCAAGCGATACAGACTCCGTTACGACGGGATTTACTACCTGGAGATCACGGATATCAAATCTTATGATGGAGGGGAGGTTAAAGTGGTGGCAGATAACAACCTGGGCTCAGCTGAGTACATTGTGAAGCTGGAGATTCAGCTGAAGGAAGACTTCAGGACTCATCTTCGCCGTGCTCCTGAGGCCAAGGCAGCTGAGACTGAGCCTGCAAAGATGCCGTTTGAGGTGGTGAAGGTGGAGAAGCCTGCAGAGGAGCTTCAGCTAAAGGAGGTGGTAAAGCTTAAAAAGGCCCAGAGAATCGTTCATGAGAAAGCCAGAGAGGAATCTGAGGAGCTTAGGAGCAAGTTCAAGCGCAGGACAGAGGAAGGCTACTATGAGTCCATAACTGCAGTGGAGCTCAAGTCTCGTAAGAGAGACGACTCCTATGAAGATCTGCTGAAGAAGGCTAAGGAGGAGCTGCTTCATCATGCCAAAGAGAAGGAGGAGGCTGAGAAGACGAAGGAAGAGGATCGGCGTAAAGCTACCGCAAAACCTCTGAAACCAGAGAGAGTTAAGCTCTCTGCTAGCATGGAAGCTCCTAAAATTTTGGAGCGAATCACTAGCCAGACAGTGGCACAAGGTGATGAAGTCAAATTCAGATGCAGAGTTGTTGGTAGACCAGAACCTGAGTGCCAGTGGTTCAAAAATGGTGTTCAAATGGAGAAGTCAGAGCGCATTAACTGGTACTGGCCTGAGGACCATGTATGTGAGCTGGTAATCAGAGATGTCATGGCGGAAGACTCAGCTAGCATCATGGTCAAAGCTACCAACACTGCTGGAGAGACTTCAGGCCACGCTTTCCTGCTAGTCCAAGGTATTGGAATGCTGGATTCTCTAAATGTGCTCTGATTAATTTGTAGTTTTCTAATGAATGTCTTTCTGAAACACTTCACAGCAAAACAAGTCATCACCTTCTCCCAGAAGCTGGAGGACACCGACGCCAAGGAGAAGGACACCATGGCTACATTTGAGTGTGAAACAAATGAGCCTTTTGTGAAGGTCAAATGGCTGAAGGACAATATGGAGATCTTCTCTGGAGACAAGTACAGGATGCACTCTGACAGAAAGGTCCACTTTCTGTCGGTGCTGATGATTAGTATGAGGGACGATGCAGAGTACACCTGCGTGGTCGTAGACGACAATAACATCAGGACTAGTGCCAAGCTTAATGTTGAAGGTGTGTTGGGGAACATGTAGAAAATCCAAATTATTTTTAGACTGATGATATTTCCTAAAGTTGGTGGGTCCATCCTGAGACCACATGAGTTATTGAAAGGCTGGTTCCTCAGTTTGAATTCACCTTCAGACCACATGAAGCCTCTAACATTAAACTTTTCTCAGTGCCTGTGAAAATAGTGGAGTGGACTTGGATGGTCTTTACCTCTCATTTATTACCAGCTGTTGAAATCTTTTCGGATCAGTAGTTAATGTAATGTTGGCATCATGTGATCAACAGGAGCTCCTCTGGAGATCCTGAAGCAGCTGGAGAGCGTCGAGGTGCCAGAGACCTACTCCGGAGAGTTTGAATGCTTGGTGTCTCGTGAGGACGCTGAAGGCAGCTGGTTCTTCGGAGAAAAGCTGCTTTCTCCCAGCAGTAAATACGTCATGTCCTCCCGCCGTGGAAGACACACTCTCTCTGTGAAAGATGTCAAGAAGGAAGACCAGGGACAATATACCTTCAAAGTGGGTGAACTCAGGACAAGTGCTTCACTGAAGATGAAATGTAAGTTTGGTATTCTAGATGTTCTGAAAACTGGTCATATAATTAGTCTGGAGATTATTTCACAAGACTGGTTCCTGGTTGTATCAACCCAGAACATGTTTGTCTTTGTGTTTCAGTGCGTCCTGTGACCCTGATGCAGCCTTTAACAGACCTGGTTGTTTGTGAGGGTGACATTGCTCAGCTTGAGGTCAAGTTCTCTCAGGAGAATGTTGAAGGATCCTGGAAGAAGAACGGTCAACCAATCACAGCCTCCAACCGCGTGCACATCGTCATTGACAAACAAGTTCATAAACTGCTGATTGAGGATACCAACAAGGATGACTTTGGGATGTACTCTTTCGTGGTTCCCGATCATGAAATCACAACCACTGCAAAGCTGGTCATCCAGAGTAGGTCCCTTCAATGCATGCCTCTTTTAAAACATTGTGATCTCCTAAAAAACAGCGTCTCAAACAGGATGCTTGATCCCGTCTTGCAGCTATTGGCATCTTGACCCCACTGAAGGACACAACTGCTGTTGAAGGCACCAAGGCTGTCCTGGAGGCCAAGATCTCCGCTCAGGATGTTAGCTCTGTGAAATGGTACCACAACGACAAGCTGCTAACGTCCAGTGAGCGAATCAATATGGTGGCAAAAGGAGCCAAGCAGCGCCTGGTCTTCAACAGGACCTACGCTTCAGATGAAGGGCAGTACAAACTGGTGGTGGGCCGAGTCGACACCAGCTGCAAATTTACTGTTCAGGGTAAGTTTAACAGGGAAATATTTTCAGCTCTTGTTGACTTTGATTCATTTCCAGATTACAATCTGTTAGGCTTTCATAATTTCTACTGAAAGTTTGAGATGATCTGCTGATTAACTCTGTTTGCTGTGAAGCTAAAGATCATCTTGCTGCCTTCCAAATAAAATAGGATCTTTTGTACATTTAATTTTGGCAAAGATGATCACTGGTGACTTGTTCAGACTCAATCCTTGTTCCATTTTAACAGCTGTCCAGATTGTGAAGCCGATGAAAGACGAGAAGTGCTCGGAGTCTGAGAATGTCACCTTTAATGTTGAGGTCTCTCACCCGGGCATCGACCCTTTCTGGACTTTCAAGAGGCAGCCACTCAAAGCCAGTGCCAAGCACAAGATAGAGTCCAAGCATAAACAGCATTGCCTGACAGTCATGAACGCGATGAAGGACGAAGAGGGCGAGTACATGTTTGCTGCCGGCGAGAAGATGTGCACTGCTTCTCTCACTGTGACAGGTATGGACACATTGGGAACAAGCTTACCGCTCTCACCTGACATGTCAGTAACTGCTTGTCCTCTATCACCAGGTGGTGCCATCAAGAAGCCTCTACGCGACTTAGTGGTGGCGGACTCCCAGACTGCAGTGCTGGAGTGTCAAGTAGCCAACCCGGCAGCCGAGGGAAAGTGGCTGAAAGATGGCCAGCCGGTCGACTTCAGCGAGAATGTGCTGAGCGAGGTAGATGGCGCCATGCGACGCCTGGTCATTGTCATCACCAAAGCCACTGACATCGGCGAGTACACATACCAGGTCGCGACTTCCAAAACGTCGGCCAACCTGAGAGTTGAAGGTAGGTTCAGATTTTTTATGACCGTCGACCTTTACTATAAATTAAAGACACAACACAATAAAATCATGTAGTTTTTCTCCTAAGATGGACCTTAGAAGTCAGTTTCTGGTTTATGGTGGGAGACTCTGACAGTCCCATCAACAGAAGATGGCAGTAGTGTGTCACAATAATAATAATTCACTCCAACATGCTAGTAAGCAGTGCAGTAGATACTTTCTCAGCCTGTCGGATGGTTACTAACCTACCAATACTAACGTCCACCAGATGGAGACTCAGTCTGTGAGAGATACTAGCTGTTAGTCCCTCCATGCTAAAGCCTGTGCTATCATGTAAGTATCAGGCTGGGGTGGTCTCCAGAGGTGTGCAGGTGGGTCATGTCAGGGTGTGGGTTTTCCCAGCATCCAGCAGGGCTGATGGGGGTACAAACCAAAGCCTGGAAGTAATGAAAATGAATTTTTGTGTCCTTACTAATGAGGTTAACTCATCACAAGCTCTGCATGGAAATAAATGATCCTTTATTGAAACAGATAGACTCAGCTAAACTGAGATCCTTTTACTGGCCTGCCTCTTAGGAAGATAGCTAACAGCGTATTTCCCACTATGGCGAAGTCTTAAATCAGCAAGTTAACTTCAGGTGTCAGATTCAGATAGATTCTGTTTAAAAGCAGCTCCTGCCTGACGTCTCCTGGTTGAAAAATCCACCAGTCGTGGATTCATGGTGACATTTTTCTGCATAGCTGTGAAGATCAAGAAGACCCTGAAGAACCTGAATGTGGTCCAGACTCAGGAGGCTGTGTTCAGCCTGGAGTTGACCCATGAGAACGTGAGGGGAGTGCAGTGGATCAGGAACGGAGTTGAGCTCAAATCCAGCGAGAAATATGAAATCACCATCGAGGGAACCATCCACACCCTGAAAATCAAAAACTGCACCACCCACGACGAGTCTGTCTACTCTTTTAAACTGGGAAAGCTGTCTGCAAACGCCAGACTGAATGTTGAGAGTAAGTAACAAACCATCTCCTCAGTTTGGACATCAAGTTCCAGGATGTTTGGGTTTATGACTGTGATGTGATTTTTTCCTCCAGCCATCAAGATCCTGAAGAAGCCGAAGGATGTGACTTCACTGTTGGGCGCAACAGCTGTGTTTGAAGTCAGCATCTCAGAGGACGACGTGCCAGTGAAATGGATGTTCAAGCAGCAGGAGCTAAAGTCAAGTGAGCACTACCACTTGCTTTCTGAGAAGAGGACCCACAAACTGATTGTTCAGAACGTGGACAACAGCAAGGAGGGCGAGTACACGGCCGTGGTTGGACACCTGCAGTGCAGCGCTCGCCTCACCGTGGAGTGTAAGTTTCAGCTTTCCAGATACGTTTCAGCATGGAACACACGTCTCAACATCCACTCATTTCGCGTTTCTGCGTGGTCTTCCTGCAGCACTGCGAGTCACCAGACCCATGAAGAACCTGCAGGTTCCCGAGACGCAGGCGGCCACGTTGGAGTGCGAGGTGTCGCACTTCAACGTGCCGTCCACCTGGCTGAAGAACGGCGTGGAGATCGAGATGAGCGAGAAGTTCCGGATCGTGGTTCAGGGGAAGCTCCACCAGCTGAAGATCATGAACACCAGCAGGGACGACTCCGCCGAGTACACCTTCGTCTGCGGGAACGACCGCGTGTCGGCCACGCTCACCGTCGACCGTAAGATCTTCCTCGGGATGCAGCCAATGCTCAGATTTTAAAAATTTTTTCTCTTTTCAACTGTTGTGAAGTTGTTCTGACCTCTTTATTCAACATGTTGGTATTTTTTATGAAAAGACTAAAACTTCCACCGACGGGTCATTAAAGGTGCCAGTCATGTCGTGCTTTCACATCAAACTTCCTCCTCCCGACACACCTGCTGTGCTCCGCTGGTAAAAGTGGAAAGCACGGAAAACCCGGAGGTTACCGCGTGAAATCCAAAGCTTTCGGATTTACTCCTCACCTTAAACACCTGGACTCCGGTGGATCCAGCCTGTGCTTCCCGGACGTTTGGACCTTGGCCTGCGGCATCTTCTGCTCGAGGCCTCGTATCACAGAGGGCTGGATAGATCCGGTGGATCCTGGATTCAATTCAATTCATCTTTATTTATATCGCGTCAAATCACGGCAATGCCATCTCAAGACACTTTACAGACAGAGGGGAAAACATAATGAAAGCCAATTCATAACAGCCTATATAAGGAAACCAACAGATTGAGTTGAGTCCAACTCAATCTCCCATCCTGAGCAAGCACACTGGCAAGAGTGGGAAGGAAAAAACTCCCTTTTAACAGGAAGGAAACCTCCGGCAGAACCCGGCTCAAGGACAGGCAGCCATCTGCCTCTGCTGTGTGGGGGGAAGAGGACAGAAAGACAACAGACAACAGGAACTGCTACTCCCGGCCAGGGAGACCTGCTGAGACAGGAGACATACATGTTAATGATGCAACACTGTTATGGGGGGGGGGGGGGGGGGGGTAAAAGAGAGAGATAAAGAGAAAAAGAAAGAAGCTCAGTGTATCAGGAAATGTCCCTCAGCAGTCTAAACCTATAGCAGCATAACTAAGGGATGCTAACCATCCCTAGCTATAGGACTTATCAAAAAGATAAGTCTTCAGCCTAGTCTTAAAGGTGGGGAGGGTGTCTGCTTCCCTAACACTAACTGGGAGCTTATTCCATAAGAGAGGGGCCTGATAACCAAAGGCTCTGCCTCCTGCTTGGCTCTTTGAGACTCTAGGAACCACAAGTAAGCCTGCAGTCTGCGAACGAAGTACTCTGCTTGGTATATAAGGAACTATGAGGTCTTTGATATATAGTGGTGCCTGGTTGTGGAGGGCTTTATATGTAAGGAGAAGGATTTTAAATTCTATTCTAGATTCAACAGGCAGCCAATGAAGAGAGGCTAAAACTGGAGAAATATGATCTGTCCTGCTGGTTCTGGTCAGGACTCTGGCTGCAGAATTCTGGATCAGCTGAAGGGTTTTCAGGGCATATTTAGGACAGCCCAGTAATAGAGAGTTACAGTAATCTAGTCTCGAAGTAACAAAAGCATGAACCAGTTTTTCTGCATCACTCTGAGACAGAATGTCCCTAATTTTGGCTTTATTACGTAAATGAAAGAAGGCTGTTTTAGTAACCTGCTTAATATGTGGGCCAAAGGACAGGTCAGGGTCAAATATTACTCCAAGGTTTCTCACTGTAGCACTGGAAGCTAAAGTAATGCCATCCAGGTTCATTACAAAACCGGAAAATTTAGCTCTGAGTTTTCCAGATCCAACGAGAATTACTTCAGTCTTATCTGAGTTTAAGAGGAGAAAATTTCTAGACATCCAAGTCTTTATGTCTATGAGACAATTTTGTAGCCTATTGGGCTGATTTGTTTCATCTGGTTTAAAGGATAAGTATATCTGAGTATCATCTGCATAACAATGAAAGTTTATTCCATGCTGTCTAATAATTTTGCCTAAAGGGAGCATATATAGCGTGAAGAGTACTGGTCCAAGTACAGAACCTTGAGGAACTCCATGACTTACTGTAGTTTGGGAGGAGGACTTGTCATTTACATGAACAAACTGAAGTCTATCAGATAAATATGATTTAAACCAGCTTAACGCTGTACCTGTAATTCCAACCACCTGTTCTAGTCTCTGTAACAGAATGTTATGATCGACTGTATCAAATGCAGCACTAAGATCAAGCAAGATAAGTACGGACACAAGTCCTTTGTCTGAGGCCATAAGAAGGTCATTAGTAACTTTCACCAATGCCGTCTCAGTACTATGATGAGCTCTAAATCCTGACTGAAACTCCTCGCATAAATTATTTCTGCTCAGGTGGGCATGTAGCTGAGCTGAAACTATTTTCTCCAGAATTTTGGACATAAACGGGAGGTTAGATATAGGTCTATAATTTGCTATCACCTCTGGATCCAGAGATTGCTTTTTAAGTAAAGGCTTGATTACAGCAGTTTTAAATGATTGTGGTACATATCCTGTCACTAAAGACATATTGATAAGACTTAGTAGTGATGTATTAATTAAAGGGAAAATGTCCTTAAAGAGGCTCGTTGGGAGAGGGTCTAAGATACAGGTGGATGGTTTAGATGAAGCTATTATTTTAGTTAATTCAGAGGGTTGGACAGGACAGAAACTATTTAGACACAAGTCAGATCCTGGTTCTAAGGATGCTTCGGAGACCACAACAGGCTCAACATTATAGGTAGAAGGAAGAATATTGTGAATTTGATCTCTAATAGTGTCAATTTTATTCCTGAAAAAATACATGAAATCATCACAGCTAAGTGAGAAAGGAATACATGGCTCCACAGCGCTCCGGCTCCTAGTAAGCCTGGCTACAGTGCTGAAAAGAAACCGAGGGTTGTTTTTGTTTTCCTCTATCAATGATGAATAATAAGCTGTTCTTGCCATACGTAAGGCTTTTTTGTATACGATTAAACTTTCTTTCCAGGTTAAGCGAGACTCCTCTAGTCCTGATGAACGCCATCTGTTTTCCAAACGCCTTGATGCCTGTTTTAGAGCTCGAAGCTGGGAATTAAACCAGGGAGCCTTCATAATCTTACCTAATTTCTTCTTCTTTAGGGGAGCAACATTATCCAAGGTTGTACGCATTGAAGCTGTTATAGTATCAGCATGTTGATCAATCTGAGCAGGAGTAAGGCTTAAAGGGGGACTCTCAGTCATGCTAACACATGGTAGAGGGGAAAAAATTGATTCAATTGATTGTTTAAATTTTGTAATATTGTCTGATAAACATCTACTATAGTAGAATTTATTTTTGGTCAGTGAGTAATCAAATAAAGTGAATTCAAAGGTTAATAAGAAGTGATCGGACAAGACAGGGTTTTGAGGAAATACTTTGAGCTTATCAGTCTCAATACCAGATGTTAGAACCAGATCAAGAGTATGGCCATGAGAGTGAGTGGCTCCATGGACATTTTGTGAAAACCCAATTGAGTTTAGAATAGAGCTAAAGGAAATGTTTAAACTATCATTTTCATGGTCAACATGAATATTAAAATCACCTAGTACAATGACCTTATCAGTAGTCAGCACTAACTCAGACAAGAGATCAGAGAATTCGGTCAGAAACTCGGAGTAAGGTCCAGGTGGGCGATACACTAATGCTAAAAGCAGCGGTTTCTCTCAATTCCATTTTGGATGAGATAAATTTAATGTCAGGAATTCAAAGGATTTATAGTTAGTTTTGTGCTTAGGATTAATTAATAATTCTGACTGAAAAATAACTGCAACACCTCCTCCTCTGCCTGTAGTTCTAGGAATGTGAAAGTTTAAATAGTTAGCTGGCGTAGCTTCATTAATACTAACATAATCCTCTTGCTGTAACCAGGTTTCCGTAAGACACAATAAATCAATGTGGTGATCACCAATCAAGTCATTGACTAATAAACTTATTTGGGAGGGATCTGATATTCAGTAGGCCACACTTTATTGTCTTATTTTCAGATTTTATTAGATCCATTGTTTTTATTTTTATGAAGTTTTCACGATAAACCCCAGAAGTGTTTTTGTGTTGTTTAATTCTTACTGCTGGGGAGTTGTATAAGGTCGGAATGGGGTTTTGGGTGGGCGGCGGCAGGTGGGAAGCTGCAGAAAAGTGTGTAGGACTACAATTCTGCCTCCTGGTCCCAACCCTGAGTTGTCAATTTAGCTGACTAAAAAAAGAGTCCATATTGCTAGATAAGAGAGCGGCTCCATCCAACGTGGGATGGATGCCATCTCTCCTAATATCCCCACAGGGCTGCCAGGATCCGACCTATGGATTGCTATAAAACTGTTCTCCTGAACCATCTTTTTATTGCACAGAAGATGGATTTTATGTTCCTCACAGAGACATGGCTCCAAACTGGCGAGTTATTTCCATTTTCAGAACTCTTTCCTTGCGACTGCACTTCTCTGAGCACGCCTTGGGCCACCGGCAGAGATGGAGGGTTCATAAAACCAGTTGCACCTGCAGACAGGTGTCTGAAACCAGGATCAGGACAACCTGAAACAAGGATCAGGACGACCTGAAACCAGGATCAGGACAACTTGAAACCAGGATCAGGACGACCTGAAACCAGGACCAGGACGACCTGAAACCAGGATCAGGACAACCTGAAACCAGGATCAGGACAACCTGAAACCAGGATCAGGACAACCTGAAACCAGGATCAGGACAACTTGAAACCAGGATCAGGACAACCTGAAACCAGGATCAGGACAACCTGAAACCAAGATCATGACAACCGGAAACAAGGATCAGGACAACCTGAAACCAGGATCAGGACAACCTGAAACCAGGATCAGGACAACTTGAAACCAGGATCAGGACAACCTGAAACCAGGATCAGGACAACCTGAAACCAAGATCATGACAACCTGAAACAAGGATCAGGACGACCTGAAACCAGGATCAGGACAACTTGAAACCAGGATCAGGACAACTTGAAACCAGGATCAGGACAACCTGAAACCAGGATCAGGACAACCTGAAACCAAGATCGGGACAACCTGAAACAAGGATCAGGACAACCTGAAACCAAGATCAGGACAACCTGAAACCAGGATCAGGACGACCTGAAACCAATATCGGGACAACCTGAAACCAGGATCAGGACAACCTGAAACAAGGATCAGGACGACCTGAAACCAAGATCAGGACAACCTGAAACAAGGATCAGGACAACCTGAAACCAGGATCAGGACAACCTGAAACCAGGATCAGGACAACCTGAGGGGACAACCTGAAACCAAGATCGGGACTACCTGAAACCAAGATCAGGACAACCTGAAACCAATATCGGGACAACCTGAAACAAGGATCAGGACAACCTGAAACAAGGATCAGGACAACCTGAAACCAAGATCAGGACAACCTGAAACAAGGATCAGGACAACCTGAAACAAGGATCAGGACAACCTGAAACCAAGATCAGGACAACCTGAAACAAGGATCAGGACGACCTGAAACCAAGATCAGGACAACCTGAAACCAGGATCAGGACAACCTGAAACAAGGATCAGGACAACCTGAAACCAAGATCAGGACAACCTGAAACAAGGATCAGGACAACCTGAAACAAGGATCAGGACAACCTGAAACAAGGATCAGGACGACCTGAAACAAGGATCAGGATGACCTGAAACCAAGATCAGGACAACCTGAAACAAGGATCAGGACAACCTGAAACCAGGATCAGGACTGCCTGAAACCAGGATCAGGACAACCTGAAACAAAGATCAGGACAACCTGAAACAAGGATCAGGACAACCTGAAACCAGGATCAGGACAACCTGAAACCAGGATCAGGACAACCTGAAACCAAGATCAGGACAACCTGAAACCAAGATCAGGACAACCTGAAACCAAGATCAGGACAACCTGAAACCAAGATCAGGACAACCTGAAACCAAGATCAGGACAACCTGAAACCAGGATCAGGACAACCTGAAACAAGGATCAGGACAACCTGAAACCAAGATCAGGACAACCTGAAACCAGGATCAGGACAACCTGAAACCAGGATCAGGACAACCTGAAACCAAGATCAGGACAACCTGAAACCAGGATCAGGACAACCTGAAACCAAGATCAGGACAACCTGAAACCAAGATCGGGACAACCTGAAACCAGGATCGGGACAACCTGAAACCAAGATCGGGACAACCTGAAACCAAGATCGGGACAACCTGAAACCAAGATCGGGACAACCTGAAACAAGGATCAGGACAACCTGAAACAAGGATCAGGACAACCTGAAACCAAGATCAGGACAACCTGAAACCAAGATCAGGACGACCTGAAACAAAGATCAGGACGACCTGAAACAAAGATCAGGACGACCTGAAACAAAGATCAGGACGACCTGAAACAAAGATCAGGACGACCTGAAACCAGGATCAGGACGACCTGAAACCAGGATCAGGACAACCTGAAACCAGGATCAGGACAACCTGAAACCAAGATCAGGACGACCTGAAACCAGGATCAGGACAACCTGAAACCAAGATCAGGACGACCTGAAACCAAGATCAGGACGACCTGAAACCAAGATCAGGACGACCTGAAACCAAGATCAGGACGACCTGAAACCAAGGTCAGGACGACCTGAAACCAAGATCAGGACGACCTGAAACCAGGACCAGGACGACCTGAAACCAGGATCAGGACGACCTGAAACCAAGATCAGGACAACCTGAAACCAAGATCAGGACAACCTGAAACCAGGATCAGGACAACCTGAAACCAAGATCAGGACGACCTGAAACCAAGATCAGGACAACCTGAAACCAAGATCAGGACAACCTGAAACCAGGATCAGGACGACCTGAAACCAGGATCAGGACAACCTGAAACCAAGATCGGGACAACCTGAAACCAAGATCGGGACAACCTGAAACAAGGATCAGGACAACCTGAAACAAGGATCAGGACAACCTGAAACCAAGATCAGGACAACCTGAAACCAAGATCAGGACGACCTGAAACCAAGATCAGGACGACCTGAAACAAAGATCAGGACGACCTGAAACAAAGATCAGGACAACCTGAAACCAAGATCAGGACAACCTGAAACAAGGATCAGGACAACCTGAAACCAGGATCAGGACAACCTGAAACCAGGATCAGGACAACCTGAGGGGACAACCTGAAACCAAGATCGGGACTACCTGAAACCAAGATCAGGACAACCTGAAACCAATATCGGGACAACCTGAAACAAGGATCAGGACAACCTGAAACAAGGATCAGGACAACCTGAAACCAAGATCAGGACAACCTGAAACAAGGATCAGGACAACCTGAAACAAGGATCAGGACAACCTGAAACCAAGATCAGGACAACCTGAAACAAGGATCAGGACGACCTGAAACCAAGATCAGGACAACCTGAAACCAGGATCAGGACAACCTGAAACAAGGATCAGGACAACCTGAAACCAAGATCAGGACAACCTGAAACAAGGATCAGGACAACCTGAAACAAGGATCAGGACAACCTGAAACAAGGATCAGGACGACCTGAAACAAGGATCAGGATGACCTGAAACCAAGATCAGGACAACCTGAAACAAGGATCAGGACAACCTGAAACCAGGATCAGGACTGCCTGAAACCAGGATCAGGACGACCTGAAACCAAGATCAGGACAACCTGAAACCAAGATCAGGACAACCTGAAACAAGGATCAGGACAACCTGAAACCAGGATCAGGACAACCTGAAACCAGGATCAGGACGACCTGAAACCAGGATCAGGACAACCTGAAACCAAGATCAGGACAACCTGAAACCAAGATCGGGACCACCTGAAACCAGGATCGGGACAACCTGAAACCAGGATCGGGACAACCTGAAACAAGGATCAGGACGACCTGAAACAAGGATCAGGATGACCTGAAACCAAGATCAGGACAACCTGAAACCAAGATCAGGACGACCTGAAACCAGGATCAGGACAACCTGAAACCAAGATCAGGACGACCTGAAACCAAGATCAGGACGACCTGAAACCAAGATCAGGACGACCTGAAACCAAGATCGGGACAACCTGAAACCAAGATCGGGACAACCTGAAACAAGGATCAGGACAACCTGAAACAAGGATCAGGACAACCTGAAACCAAGATCAGGACGACCTGAAACCAAGATCAGGACGACCTGAAACCAAGATCAGGACGACCTGAAACCAGGATCGGGACAACCTGAAACCAAGATCGGGACAACCTGAAACCAAGATCGGGACAACCTGAAACCAAGATCGGGACAACCTGAAACAAGGATCAGGACAACCTGAAACAAGGATCAGGACAACCTGAAACCAAGATCAGGACAACCTGAAACCAAGATCAGGACGACCTGAAACAAACATCAGGACGACCTGAAACAAAGATCAGGACGACCTGAAACAAAGATCAGGACGACCTGAAACAAAGATCAGGACGACCTGAAACCAGGATCAGGACGACCTGAAACCAGGATCAGGACAACCTGAAACCAGGATCAGGACAACCTGAAACCAAGATCAGGACGACCTGAAACCAGGATCAGGACAACCTGAAACCAAGATCAGGACGACCTGAAACCAAGATCAGGACGACCTGAAACCAAGATCAGGACGACCTGAAACCAAGATCAGGACGACCTGAAACCAAGGTCAGGACGACCTGAAACCAAGATCAGGACGACCTGAAACCAGGACCAGGACGACCTGAAACCAGGATCAGGACGACCTGAAACCAAGATCAGGACAACCTGAAACCAAGATCAGGACAACCTGAAACCAGGATCAGGACAACCTGAAACCAAGATCAGGACGACCTGAAACCAAGATCAGGACAACCTGAAACCAAGATCAGGACAACCTGAAACCAGGATCAGGACGACCTGAAACCAGGATCAGGACAACCTGAAACCAAGATCGGGACAACCTGAAACCAAGATCGGGACAACCTGAAACAAGGATCAGGACAACCTGAAACAAGGATCAGGACAACCTGAAACCAAGATCAGGACAACCTGAAACCAAGATCAGGACGACCTGAAACCAAGATCAGGACGACCTGAAACAAAGATCAGGACGACCTGAAACAAAGATCAGGACAACCTGAAACCAAGATCAGGACAACCTGAAACCAGGATCAGGACGACCTGAAACCAGGATCAGGACAACCTGAAACCAAGATCAGGACAACCTGAAACCAAGATCGGGACCACCTGAAACCAGGATCGGGACAACCTGAAACCAGGATCGGGACAACCTGAAACCAAGATCGGGACAACCTGAAACCAAGATCGGGACAACCTGAAACAAGGATCGGGACAACCTGAAACAAGGATCGGGACAACCTGAAACAAGGATCAGGACAACCTGAAACCAAGATCAGGACAACCTGAAACCAAGATCAGGACGACCTGAAACCAAGATCAGGACGACCTGAAACCAAGATCAGGACGACCTGAAACCAAGATCAGGACAACCTGAAACCAAGATCAGGACGACCTGAAACCAAGATCGGGACAACCTGAAACCAGGATCAGGACAACCTGAAACAAGGATCAGGACGACCTGAAACAAGGATCAGGACGACCTGAAACAAGGATCAGGACAACCTGAAACCAAGATCAGGACAACCTGAAACCAAGATCAGGACGACCTGAAACCAAGATCAGGACAACCTGAAACCAAGATCAGGACGACCTGAAACCAAGATCGGGACAACCTGAAACCAGGATCAGGACAACCTGAAACAAGGATCAGGACAACCTGAAACAAGGATCAGGACAACCTGAAACCAAGATCAGGACAACCTGAAACCAAGATCAGGACGACCTGAAACAAAGATCAGGACGACCTGAAACCAAGATCAGGACGACCTGAAACAAAGATCAGGACGACCTGAAACAAAGATCAGGACGACCTGAAACCAGGATCAGGACAACCTGAAACCAGGATCAGGACAACCTGAAACCAAGATCAGGACGACCTGAAACCAGGATCAGGACGACCTGAAACCAAGATCAGGACGACCTGAAACCAAGATCAGGACGACCTGAAACCAAGATCAGGACGACCTGAAACCAAGATCAGGACGACCTGAAACCAGGACCAGGACGACCTGAAACCAGGATCAGGACGACCTGAAACCAAGATCAGGACAACCTGAAACCAGGATCAGGACAACCTGAAACCAAGATCAGGACGACCTGAAACCAAGATCAGGACAACCTGAAACCAGGATCAGGACGACCTGAAACCAGGATCAGGACGACCTGAAACAAGGATCAGGACGACCTGAAACCAGGATCAGGACAACTTGAAACCAGGATCAGGACAACTTGAAACCAAGATCAGGACAACCTGAAACCAAGATCAGGACAACCTGAAACCAAGATCAGGACAACCTGAAACAAGGATCAGGACAACCTGAAACCAAGATCAGGACAACCTGAAACAAAGATCAGGACGACCTGAAACAAAGATCAGGACGACCTGAAACAAAGATCAGGACGACCTGAAACAAAGATCAGGACGACCTGAAACCAGGATCATGACAACTTGAAACCAGGATCAGGACAACCTGAAACCAGGATCAGGACAACCTGAAACCAAGATCAGGACAACCGGAAACCAGGATCAGGACAACCGGAAACCAGGATCAGGACAACCTGAAACCAGGATCAGGACAATCTGAAACCAGGATCAGGACAACCTGAAACAAGGATCAGGACAACCTGAAACAAAGATCAGGACAACCTGAAACAAGGATCAGGACAACCTGAAACCAGGATCAGGACGACCTAAAACAAGGATCAGGACGACCTGAAACAAGGATCAGGACAACCTGAAACCAGGATCAGGACAACCTGAAACCAAGATCAGGATGACCTGAAACCAGGATCAGGATGACCTGAAACCAGGATCAGGACTGCCTGAAACCAGGATCAGGACAACCTGAAACCAAGATCAGGACAACCTGAAACCAGGATCAGGACAACCTGAAACAAGGATCAGGACAACCTGAAACAAGGATCAGGACAACCTGAAACAAGGATCAGGACAACCTGAAACAAGGATCAGGACAACCTGAAACAAGGATCAGGACAACCTGAAACCAAGATCAGGACAACCTGAAACAAGGATCAGGACAACCTGAAACAAGGATCAGGATGACCTGAAACCAAGATCAGGACGACCTGAAACAAGGATCAGGACGACCTGAAACAAGGATCAGGACAACCTGAAACCAAGATCAGGACAACCTGAAACCAAGATCAGGACAACCTGAAACCAAGATCAGGACAACCTGAAACCAAGATCAGGACAACCTGAAACCAAGATCAGGACAACCTGAAACAAGGATCAGGACAACCTGAAACAAGTATCAGGACAACCTGAAATAAAGATCAGGACAACCTGAAACAAGGATCAGGACGACCTGAAACAAGTATCAGGACGACCTGAAACAAGGATCAGGACAACCTGAAACAAGGATCAGGAAAACCTGAAACAAGGATCAGGATGACCTGAAACCAAGATCAGGACAACCTGAAACAAGGATCAGGACAACCTGAAACAAGGATCAGGACAACCTGAAACAAGGATCAGGACGACCTGAAACAAGGATCAGGACGACCTGAAACCAGGATCAGGACAACGTGAAACAAGGATCAGGACAACGTGAAACAAGGATCAGGACAACCTGAAACCAAGATCAGGACAACCTGAAACCAAGATCAGGACAACCTGAAACCAAGATCAGGACAACCTGAAACAAGGATCAGGACGACCTGAAACCAGGATCAGGACAACCTGAAACCAGGATCAGGACAACCTGAAACAAGGATCAGGACTGCCTGCAACCAGGATCAGGACTGCCTGAAACAAGGATCAGGACAACCTGAAACCAAGAACAGGACAACCTGAAACAAAGATCAGGACAACCTGAAACAAGGATCAGGACGACCTGAAACAAGGATCAGGACAACCTGAAACAAGGATCAGGACAACCTGAAACAAGGATCAGGACAACCTGAAACAAGGATCAGGATGACCTGAAACCAAGATCAGGACAACCTGAAACAAGGATCAGGACAACCTGAAACAAGGATCAGGATGACCTGAAACCAAGATCAGGACGACCTGAAACAAGGATCAGGACGACCTGAAACCAGGATCAGGACAACGTGAAACCAAGATCAGGACAACCTGAAACAAGGATCAGGACAACCTGAAACCAAGATCAGGACAACCTGAAACCAAGATCAGGACAACCTGAAACAAGGATCAGGACAACCTGAAACAAGGATCAGGACGACCTGAAACCAGGATCAGGACGACCTGAAACCAGGATCAGGACAACCTGAAACAAGGATCAGGACTGCCTGAAACCAGGATCAGGACTGCCTGAAACAAGGATCAGGACAACCTGAAACCAAGATCAGGACAACCTGAAACAAAGATCAGGACAACCTGAAACAAGGATCAGGACGACCTGAAACCAGGATCAGGACGACCTGAAACCAGGATCAGGACAACCTGAAACCAAGATCAGGACAACCTGAAACCAAGATCAGGACAACCTGAAACCAGGATCAGGACAACCTGAAACAAGGATCAGGACAACCTGAAACCAGGATCAGGACAACCTGAAACCAGGATCGGGACAACCTGAAACCAGGATCAGGACAACCTGAAACAAGGATCAGGACGACCTGAAACCAGGATCAGGACAACGTGAAACCAAGATCAGGACAACCTGAAACAAGGATCAGGACAACCTGAAACAAGGATCAGGACGACCTGAAACCAGGATCAGGACGACCTGAAACCAGGATCAGGACAACGTGAAACCAAGATCAGGACGACCTGAAACAAGGATCAGGACAACCTGAAACCAGGATCAGGACAACCTGAAACCAAGATCAGGATGACCTGAAACCAGGATCAGGATGACCTGAAACCAGGATCAGGACTGCCTGAAACCAGGATCAGGACAACCTGAAACCAAGATCAGGACAACCTGAAACCAGGATCAGGACAACCTGAAACAAGGATCAGGACAACCTGAAACAAGGATCAGGACAACCTGAAACAAGGATCAGGACAACCTGAAACAAGGATCAGGACAACCTGAAACAAGGATCAGGACAACCTGAAACCAAGATCAGGACAACCTGAAACAAGGATCAGGACAACCTGAAACAAGGATCAGGATGACCTGAAACCAAGATCAGGACGACCTGAAACAAGGATCAGGACGACCTGAAACAAGGATCAGGACAACCTGAAACCAAGATCAGGACAACCTGAAACCAAGATCAGGACAACCTGAAACCAAGATCAGGACAACCTGAAACCAAGATCAGGACAACCTGAAACCAAGATCAGGACAACCTGAAACAAGGATCAGGACAACCTGAAACAAGTATCAGGACAACCTGAAATAAAGATCAGGACAACCTGAAACAAGGATCAGGACGACCTGAAACAAGTATCAGGACGACCTGAAACAAGGATCAGGACAACCTGAAACAAGGATCAGGAAAACCTGAAACAAGGATCAGGATGACCTGAAACCAAGATCAGGACAACCTGAAACAAGGATCAGGACAACCTGAAACAAGGATCAGGACAACCTGAAACAAGGATCAGGACGACCTGAAACAAGGATCAGGACGACCTGAAACCAGGATCAGGACAACGTGAAACAAGGATCAGGACAACGTGAAACAAGGATCAGGACAACCTGAAACCAAGATCAGGACAACCTGAAACCAAGATCAGGACAACCTGAAACCAAGATCAGGACAACCTGAAACAAGGATCAGGACGACCTGAAACCAGGATCAGGACAACCTGAAACCAGGATCAGGACAACCTGAAACAAGGATCAGGACTGCCTGCAACCAGGATCAGGACTGCCTGAAACAAGGATCAGGACAACCTGAAACCAAGAACAGGACAACCTGAAACAAAGATCAGGACAACCTGAAACAAGGATCAGGACGACCTGAAACAAGGATCAGGACAACCTGAAACAAGGATCAGGACAACCTGAAACAAGGATCAGGACAACCTGAAACAAGGATCAGGATGACCTGAAACCAAGATCAGGACAACCTGAAACAAGGATCAGGACAACCTGAAACAAGGATCAGGATGACCTGAAACCAAGATCAGGACGACCTGAAACAAGGATCAGGACGACCTGAAACCAGGATCAGGACAACGTGAAACCAAGATCAGGACAACCTGAAACAAGGATCAGGACAACCTGAAACCAAGATCAGGACAACCTGAAACCAAGATCAGGACAACCTGAAACAAGGATCAGGACAACCTGAAACAAGGATCAGGACGACCTGAAACCAGGATCAGGACGACCTGAAACCAGGATCAGGACGACCTGAAACAAGGATCAGGACTGCCTGAAACCAGGATCAGGACTGCCTGAAACAAGGATCAGGACAACCTGAAACCAAGATCAGGACAACCTGAAACAAAGATCAGGACAACCTGAAACAAGGATCAGGACGACCTGAAACCAGGATCAGGACGACCTGAAACCAGGATCAGGACAACCTGAAACCAAGATCAGGACAACCTGAAACCAAGATCAGGACAACCTGAAACCAGGATCAGGACAACCTGAAACAAGGATCAGGACAACCTGAAACCAGGATCAGGACAACCTGAAACCAGGATCGGGACAACCTGAAACCAGGATCAGGACAACCTGAAACAAGGATCAGGACGACCTGAAACCAGGATCAGGACAACGTGAAACCAAGATCAGGACAACCTGAAACAAGGATCAGGACAACCTGAAACAAGGATCAGGACGACCTGAAACCAGGATCAGGACGACCTGAAACCAGGATCAGGACAACGTGAAACCAAGATCAGGACAACCTGAAACAAGGATCAGGACAACCTGAAACCAATATCGGGACAACCTGAAACAAGGATCAGGACAACCTGAAACAAGGATCAGGACGACCTGAAACCAGGATCAGGACGACCTGAAACAAGGATCAGGACAACCTGAAACAAGGATCAGGACGACCTGAAACAAGGATCAGGACAACCTGAAACCAGGATCAGGACGACCTGAAACCAGGATCAGGACAACCTGAAACCAAGATCAGGACAACCTGAAACAAAGATCAGGACAACCTGAAACAAAGATCAGGACAACCTGAAACAAAGATCAGGACAACCTGAAACCAGGATCAGGACGACCTGAAACCAGGATCAGGACGACCTGAAACAAGGATCAGGACGACCTGAAACCAAGATCAGGACAACCTGAAACCAAGATCAGGACAACCTGAAACCAGGATCAGGACAACCTGAAACAAGGATCAGGACAACCTGAAACCAGGATCGGGACAACCTGAAACCAGGATCGGGACAACCTGAAACCAGGATCAGGACAACCTGAAACAAGGATCAGGACAACCTGAAACAAGGATCAGGACAACCTGAAACCAAGATCAGGACAACCTGAAACCAAGATCAGGACAACCTGAAACAAGGATCAGGACGACCTGAAACAAGTATCAGGACAACCTGAAATAAAGATCAGGACAACCTGAAACAAGGATCAGGACGACCTGAAACAAGTATCAGGACGACCTGAAACAAGGATCAGGACAACCTGAAACAAGGATCAGGACAACCTGAAACAAGGATCAGGACGACCTGAAACCAGGATCAGGACAACCTGAAACCAAGATCGGGACAACCTGAAACAAGGATCAGGACAACCTGAAACCAGGATCGGGACAACCTGAAACCAAGATCGGGACAACCTGAAACAAGGATCAGGACGACCTGAAACCAGGATCAGGACAACCTGAAACCAGGATCAGGACAACCTGAAACAAGGATCAGGACTGCCTGAAACCAGGATCAGGACGACCTGAAACCAGGATCAGGACGACCTCAAACCAGGATCAGGACGACCTGAAACCAGGACCAGGACGACCTGAAACCAGGACCAGGACGACCTGAAACCAGGATCAGGACGACCTGAAACCAGGACCAGGACGACCTGAAACCAGGACCAGGACGACCTGAAACCAGGACCAGGACGACCTGAAACCAAGATCAGGACAACCTGAAACCAGGACCAGGACGACCTGAAACCAGGACCAGGACGACCTGAATCCAGGACCAGGACGACCTGAATCCAGGACCAGGACGACCTGAATCCAGGACCAGGACTAGAGGAGGCGGAGCTCCCGGACTGGAACGGCTTTATGTTCGCTGTTCAGGCCTCAGGTTCTCTGGAGCAGCTTGAGTCCCGTTTAAAAGCCCATTTCTTTTCCCTGGCATTTAAAACTGAACAGGATATCTCGGCTCATATTATTTGATTTATTTTTTATTTACTTATTTTATTTAGATGTCTACTGGCTTCATATATTTCTCTTACTTGGTTTTATTGTTGTTTATTCCTGTTTTAGTGTGTTTTACCTGCAGTCCTCATAGTATTTTAACCCGAGGATAGTTTTTATTCCTATCATTGGTGTGCATACTTTTAATTATATATATTACATATAACTAATATTAGAAATGAAAAGTTGAATTGAATGTCGAGATGTGAACCATTAACTACATACATCAGTCATCACTAATCAGGAAATACAATAAATTTAAGCGATCCGCGACTTCCTCTCCTTCATCGGACATATTTTCCGTTCAGTGGCCGACTTCACAGAGATTAATGACCAATAAACGGAATCGCCAAGTCCGATAAGGAGCCAGCTGGACCAGAGTTTTGTTAAAAGTTGTTTTTCCATCTTCTTTGGTTTTTTGTTTTCCAGCTATTCTGATCACAACGATGCTGGAGAACCTGAACGCTCAGGAGAAAGACACGGTCACGTTGGAGGTCAGCGTCAACTATGAAGGAATCGCCTACAGATGGCTGAAGAACGGCGTGGAGATCAAATCCACCGACCGATGCCAGGTTCGGTGCAAACAGCTGAGCCACACTCTGAGCATCAGGAACGTCCACTTTGGAGACAGCGCCGAGTACACCTTCATGGCTGGTTCAGCCGTCACCACCGCCAAGCTTTATGTGGAGGGTAAGACCTGCTTTTCTCTTCTAGACCAACCTCCAGTCCTGGAGGGACGGGATCCAGCAGGTCTTTGTTTCCCGCTACCAACGCACCTGATTCAAGTCAAATGGATCCAGCAGCTTCTTGTCAACCTGTTTATTCATTTCTGTCAGGTGTGTTGGAGCAGGGAGACAACTAAAAGCTGCTTACCGTCTCTGGAGGATCCAGTTTGACACCTGTGTTCTAGACTTTAAGAAAGGTCCAGGACATCCTGCTGAAGAAGCATCAACCAGTTTGTTTTTGTCTCTGTGTGCCTGCTGCAGCGCGAGTGGTGGAATTCACCAAACATCTGAAGGACCTGAAGATCACAGAGAAGAAAAGGGCAACATTTGAGTGTGAAGTCTCCGAGCCAAACATCCAGGTGATGTGGATGAAGGATGGCCAGGAGCTGGAGATGTCCGACAGGTAGGGCGGCTCTGATCGGGAGGAGGCTGTTGGATCTGTTCCACCGACATCATGACTTATTTCCTTCTGGGTTTCCTGCAGATACAAAATGACCTCAGACAAGTTTTTGCACCGTCTGGTTTTGCCATCAGTCCGTTTGTCTGATGTTGGCGAGTACACTGCCGTGGCCGGGTCCAGCATGTCCAAAGGTCACCTGGGGGTCGAAGGACGAGATGTGAAAATCTCAGAGCCCATGAGCAGGGAAATCACAGTGAGATTACATTTCATGGACACAAAGATGAACCACGACAAACAAAGATGCTCTGAGTTCCTCAGCTTCATCTTCTCACCCCATCATTCAGGTTGTTGAAAAACAAAGAGCCACCTTTGAGTTTGAGGTGAACGAGGACGACGTGGAGGGCCGCTGGCTCAGGAACGGCGTGGAGATCCAGTTCTCGGTGGAGGAGAGGTTCAACTACGCCACCATCAGGAAGCTGCACCGCCTCACCATCTCCGAGACCTTCAGGAGCGACGCCGGCGAGTACACCTTCATCGCTGGCAAGAACAGGAGCACCATGAACCTCCATGTCAGATGTAAGATGTCCAATGAGACGGGTCAGTTTGGACAGACCTGCTGGTTCACCATGAAACATGGAAGGTCTCCAGACCTTTGACTGGGACCAGAATCCCACTTTTAGTTCATAAAGATGAGACACGATGAACGTCCACAGGGTTTTAGGATTCTGGCTGGAAACAACCAAACCAATCATCACACTGTCCATCAGACACATCTGGGCCACTGCTGGCCCACTTTGGCTTGCTTGGTTAGGTTCTGGTGCAGGTCACATGTGGCTCTGAGCTGAATTGGGTGAAGATAGTCTTTATGGTCCAGATGTGGCCTGATGACAAGGTGGCTATGGGCCATGTGTGCTGGTTCTGTGGCTTAGTCCAACTGGCGAATCTGGATCAAAGAAAGCTGTGGACCGCAACTGGCCCCTGGTTTGGACCGCAACTGGCCCCTGGTTTGGACCGCAACTGGCCCCTGGTTTGGACCGCAACTGGCCCCTGGTTTGGACCGCAACTGGCCCCTGGTTTGGACCGCAACTGGCCCCTGGTTTGGACCGCAACTGGCCCCTGGTTTGGACCGCAACTGGCCCCTGGTTTGGACCGCAACTGGCCCCTGGTTTGGACCGCAACTGGTCCCTGGTTTGGACCGCAACTGGTCCCTGGTTTGGACCGCAACTGGCCCCTGGTTTGGACCGCAACTGGTCCCTGGTTTGGACCGCAACTGGTTTCTTTTACCTGAGTGACAGTATCACGTTTGTACCAGCAGAATTGTTTCTATTTAACAAAAGGTGAAAGATTTAAAGGAAAAAACTTTATTTGAAACAGTTTCATCATTGCTTTCCACACTGGTCGCTGTTGGCAACGACTGTTGAGTTCAGGGTCAAATGACCCTGCAGATGTTTCCTGAGGGATGTAAAAACTAACCCTACCTTCCTCTTGTCTGTTCAGTACCAGAACCACCTCAGATTGTGCGTCACATGCAGGCCCAAACGGCGATGTCGGGTCGGTCCGTCCGCTTCTCGGCACAGGTGAGCGGTCTCCCTCAGCCTCAGGTGTCCTGGTACAAAGACTCCCAGGTTCTTTCCACCAGCTACAAATGCAAGTTCCTCCACGATGGAGACGAGTACACGCTGCTGCTGCTTGAGGTCTTCCCTGAGGACGCCGCCGTCTACAGCTGCGAGGCCATGAATGACTACGGAGAGGCAGCCAGCTCTGCCCCCCTCACTGTGGAAGGTGCAGAGTAGTTTCACCCCCGGCTGTTTGCTGTTTGGTTTCAACCATTTAAACCTGATAAAATGTTATTTTTCTGTAATTCAGTTCCTGAAGTTGCTGAAACTGTGACTCGGGTCTCGGCTCCGGTCCTCATCACTCCCCTGAGAGACATGCTGGTCTCAGAAGGACAGCCTGCCCAGCTGCAGTGCGCTGTCTCTGGGGAAGGTACTGCGATGGCCACACCTACCTTCAGTCCTGTTTGAATGTTTCAGATGATCCTGACTTCACTGTGTCTTCAGATCTGCAGATTTCTTGGTTCTGTAATGACAGAGAGATCAGACAGTCGGACATCTTCAGAATGTCTCATTTCGATGAAACATGCCTGCTGGAGATTTCCAGAGTTCTCTATGCCCATGAGGGAGAGTACTCATGTATTGCATCAAATGCAGCAGGAACGGTCACATGCTCTGCTACTCTGAACATCGACGGTGAGTCCTGCAAACCTCCCTTCCTCGGTCAGATTAAGCCGGTACTTACTGCATGATCTGATGAACTCTCACAGCGTCTGTCTGCAGAGGTCCTAGAAGCCTCTGGTTGTTTATCAGCTATGTGGAGGAAGCCGTTCCATATCTGTTTCTATAGGAAGTCTCTGAGTATTTTCTCCCAAGTACGTTGATAAACTATTGAGGAAAGAAGTCTGGTTCAGAAGTGAAAAAGAGTTGATTGAACAGAGAAAAATGACAGAGTATCATAAATTGCATTTTGGAGAAGCCGTTCAGGGGTCTGATGGAGGGGTTCTAATCTGAATGAACATCCCGTTTAAGCCTTCATGTGGAAGACGTCAAACGTCTATCATAAATCTATGCTAGTTTAAACAATGTGGTTTGTTGTTACTTAAAGTTTAAGGTCAACCTGACCACTAAATGGTAATCTTCCCTGTTGGCCCTCAGCTATCTGACCCCCTCACAATAAACCCTCACCGTGGGGTGAGAGATATCAACCTGCTGCCAGATGTCTGAAGACAGACATCTCAGCGCTCCTACACATTATTTACGTTGGTAATGGTAAATATACTAGATAACTGGGCTAAGATTTTAAATTCATCGTGACCTCACAAAGCAGTAAACATTGATTAATATCTACTAATTATAAATGAGTACCTAAAGCTAGAATATGAAACTTCCACAACAGAACTTTACCTTTTGTGGTATATGTAGAAAAAAAATTATATGCCAAGAAGTTTGCTAAGATAAATTACAACCAGGCTAACACGCAACAACCTATCCAGTCAAACTGATCAATACTCCCTTCTGTGCATAAAAAAAAAAAAAAAAAAGTATTCAATCAAATTAGAGCAAATTATGAGAGGACGAATAATACAAAATAATACAGGCTCATACAACTTTAATAAAAATAAAAGACGGGCAGACCAAGCTAGCTTTATTCTGCTCCTGTATTTATGTCAAATTATCTGTAAAACTGAGCAGAAAAAACATGTAATCCTTCCTAACAAGAAATGCTTCTTCACACTGACCTGCAGCGGTTTTGTTCATTTATCCGACATCATGAAGAAAACAGCTGAAAACAAGCAGTTAGCTTTGTTTGAGACAAAGAATGTTCGCTAGAAAGAAAACTAAATAATCCCAAAGTTGCCAACCTGATGCGTTTTCAGGACCTGAAAAAAGTTTCGAACCTGATCAATTACAAATAAAACATGAGAAAATGAGGATTTTAGTGACTTTGTGCAAATTATGGCCTCTTTTAATAAAAATGTGTTTTTTACAAAAACGGCTTATATGCTAGCTAGCAAGGTGTGAAAGCTGAAGCTGAAGCCCAGTGAAAGCGTGTAGCTCCCCCCGGTACGGAAGCTAACTCGTATCCAGATAACGCTCTAGCCGTTGGCCATGTTTCCTCGTCAAACCTTAAAACCAGAGGATCACCAGACCTTTAAAGGTGGAATTAGGTTTTTCTTACTTTCCTTTAAATTCTCTCTGAGATCATTTTGATTTAAACTAATAAAACGTGTGTTTGTGCTATCGGCTGTAGATTAACTCTGATGTCAGATTCTCTCTTCATTCTGGTTATAAGCTGCATGCTGGGTTCCTGTTTCTGGATGTTTCCTGGGAGTTTCCCTTCTATAAACATCCTCTTGCAAGTTTATTCTCATGCATGACGTCTTCTCTTCCTACACAACATTTAACAGCCTTTTTCATTTGATGAGCCTCTGTATCGGAGCAATACAGCATGGCCAAAGCTGCAGAAATGCAGCTTTCTGGACTCCTCACACGCCAGCACGGACATGAGCCCCATCTTTTTTTTATTTTAAATTCTGACTCCGGTCAAACTTGCATGATTGTCAGCGGAAACCAACCTCCGTCCACCTCTTCACTGATCACATCTGATGCTCAAGGCTTCAACCAAACTGCACAAATAACCTGGAGACATCACCAGGATGATGATGATGTGTTGACCTGTCTTCTATTCTGTCTTACTGCCCAGATGAAAAAGCCTTAGCTAGCGTGTCAAGCACTGGGGCTGAGACTAAGCTAAGTCAGAGCCTGGAGGCTCAGGCGGAGGGTTTCAGCTCTGTGTCGGAGCGTGTTGACTTTACTGGGACTGTCTCTGAGTCCTCCATGTCCTGGCGGATGGTTGAGATTCAGATGGAGATGAGCTCTGGCAGCGGGCCCAGGCTGTTGATGGAGATGAGCGACATACGAGTGAAGAGCGGTGAGATGGCTGAGTTCAGCTGCTCGTTCCACGGGAAGCCCTTCACCAGGGTGGTATGGGATCATGACGGCCAGAGCCTGGTGTACACCGAGCGGGTGAGGAGCTCTCAGAGCGGGGGCTTCTTGTCCCTGCTCATCCAGGATGTTGGTGTGGCGGACCAGGGAACGTACCGCTGCACAGCCGCTAACCAACATGGTCAGAACAGCTCTGCTGCCCGGCTCATTGTGCAAGGTGGTGAATCTCATTTTCCTCATTCTGGTCCATCCCACATCTCCACCTGCTCCCCCTGCTTCTGACCCCCTCCCTCATGATTTAACACCTCCTCCCAGTATATGTAACCTGTTAGCGTGTAATGAAATAACACATTTAGCTGATAGAAGCTGTCCGCTAGCCTCACCTCGCTAACCCCATCCTCCATTCTACTCACCCCGTAGTGCTTACACCCGTAGCCTTTTCTCTCTGACCTCTAATTACTCTCCATAACTTTATTCTCACTCAGCTAAAGAAGCAAACCTCAAAGCAGAGACCCTCATTCCCAGCGATTCTGTACGTAAAGTGTCTCAGGCCGACAGAAAGGCCCCTAGAGGTCCTCCTGATCAAGACAAGCAGGACTCACTGGAGAAGTCGGGATCTTTGCCGAACTCTTCCCAGAGACCTTTCAGCCTCATCAGCCAGCTGTATTTCCCTGATGTCGCGCCGTATGACCAGCGAGCTCGTCTGTCCAGCTCGCCCGACTTCCGGATCAAACTCCCGCCTGAGCTGCTGGTCAGACACGGAGACGGCAGCCCCCTGTGTTGCGTTATGAAGGGGCTTCCCGCTCCGTTCATCATCTGGCTTTACAACCGTTTGAATATCCAGGAATCTGTGTGGTATTCTCTGAAACAAAACGGCCCCCTGAGGCGTAAAAACCTTGATAACAGACCTGGACCAGGAGGCTCTTACTCTTGCAAAACTATAAACTCAGCCGGGGATGCTGAGAGCAAGACGGTGATGAAAGGTTGGCATCTGCATGCTTTCGGTCATCTCACTCGCCTGGGCGTAGTTTGGCCCCCCACTCATCCACACTGCTTCCACCTTCCATCAGAAGCATACTCCTTCACAGGGCGACTCAGACTGGCTGCAGGCTTTCACCTGCTTTCTGAGCCGCCTCCTTTGTGTCCAACACTGACTAAAACACAGATATGCAGAGGAACACAGAGCATTTCAGGTTCTGCACGCTAAAACAAGGAGGCATGCTGCAGAGCAGACGGATGACATGATGCACGAGCCGTCACTGATCCTAACTATGAAAGCAGCAGCTTGGGTGATTTTAACTTGAAAAACATCTGTGTCTCTACAGTCACCGAAGCAGAGGAGAAACCCACCATTCAGGAAGAAGTTACAGGTAAATATCCAGTTCCTGGTGTTCCCTGGCTTCAGGTTGGACTGCTGGGAGACGTTTGGGTTGGCTTTGGATCATTTCCAGCCCTTTGGGATGTGAAGGAGCCAATAAATGTGATTTTTAATAGAAACTTTGTAGATTAAGATTAATTTATTGGTTTGTTTAGCTGTGGAGACACATTTTGGCCAAATCAGGACTAGTTTTGGCACACTTATGGCCCAGAAGAGGCCCAGACAGGAGGAATGGGCCTGGGTGGAAATTACAGAAGGTTATTGTGGGTCAGTCTGCAGAAGTAGGCCAAACCTTTCCTGCTAGCTCACATGATAAACCAGGAGGACGTAGCTGAAGCGGAAGTTAGTTATGTTCCATGTGAGGCCGCTGAATTTAACGTCATCATGTGAAAATCTTTTATGAGCCGCTTGTCTTGTGACCTGACGGTCTGCGGTTCGAGTCCCTGCTGCACCCCGTGGGGCCACGGCTGTTCTCCAAGGGCCTGTCCAGGATAAAACTAGACGGTTGCATCATGAAGGGCATCCAGCATACATAAACATGTGGCACTTCCTCTGAGCGGTGGCGAGCGCATCGACACGAGGGCGTCTTCCTGCTCTGCACCGTAGTCAGGACCATACATCAACCAGAGAAACACATTAAAGACTGATGTTAGGTTGTAGGTGGTGATGATGATGTCATTACTGTTTTATAATAAAAAGACTGAGTTAGTTTTTATTTCGTATTAAATAAAACCAAACGCAGTTGTTCATGTGATACAATTTCTAAATAATACGTAGACGATTTATGTCATAAAAAGTTCTGCAGTTCAGCGCGTTTAGATGTTTTA
Source organism: Telmatherina bonti (assembly GCF_933228915.1). Classification (NCBI taxonomy): domain Eukaryota; kingdom Metazoa; phylum Chordata; class Actinopteri; order Atheriniformes; family Telmatherinidae; genus Telmatherina; species Telmatherina bonti. The sequence goes on from NC_136613.1 coordinate 865,229, forward strand.
CCTTTGCAGTTTTCAGGAGCTCCTTCAGCCTCCCATCCTTTATTTCCATGTTTCTCTAATCATTTATTGCATGCTTTCCACAGTTATTAGCTCCAAACCAGTTTGGAAACATCAAGGGTATAAATGTGCAGTTTATCCTGATGTTTATCTTCCCACGCCAGCAGGGGGCTCTGTTCCACCCACCCTGCTGGATGTTCATGTCTGTGGGTGTCGGGTTGCCAGAGGTTTGGCATTAACTGATGCAAATGTGGAAAATTTGCTGTATTTTCAGTGCAGCTGACTCTGACTTGTCATCATTCTGCTCAGCCTTCACCAGCTCAACCATTGTGGCGGAGGAGAGCCAGGAGTCGCACGTCGGTTTACAACGACCAGACAAAACCAGAACACTTGAACTCGAACCAGAAACCAAACGTTCCTCCAGCCCTGTGGAGAGAAAAAAAGAAAAACCAGTTTTCCTCAGCAAACTTTCTCCTGCAGCCGCGACTATCGGAGAAATCGCAGTCTTTACCGTCCGGGTGTCTGGATTCCCCGAACCCACCGTCCAATGGTTCCACAACGGGCTGAGCGTGACCAGTTCGTCTCAGTTCACCTTCATTCGTGAACAGGACGAGTACAGTTTAGTCATTAACACAGTTCAGAGGCAGTCTAAGGGGGAATACTCCTGCACGGTCAGTAACCGGTTCGGCCAGTCGAGCTGTAGGTCTTATCTTCACGTTCAGCTGGAGGATCAGGGAGGCAGGAGGGCATCTAAAGCCACCGGAAACCCTCCAAAGTTTACAAAAACTGTACAGTGTGTTCAGGTTTCAGAGGGGGGTCAGTGCTCCTTCAGGTACCAGGTGACCGGAGATCCACTCCCAGAGGTGGAGTGGCTGAAAGGCAGCTTCCAAATCCAGCCTGGTGGTTTCTGCAACATGGTGAACAACCCAGACGGATCGGGTTTCATGAGCATTGAAGGTGTCAAACAGGAGCACGGTGGCGTGTACACCTGTAAGGCCTCCAACCGACATGGAGAAGACCTATGTAGCGCCCAGCTGCTCGTGTTTAGCCAGAAAGATCAGGAGGAACACACAGCAGTTCAGAAGAGTATGGGCTTGGCAATATCAATGACTGAGGAGAGCTCAGAATCCAGATTACAGCAGGAAAGAAGCCGGTCAGATCAGATGATTTATACCATCGGCACCGAAGACCGGCGGATCATTCCCAGCGAGGAGGTGGGAACCCTCCGAGAGCTGGACATCTTCGCTGCCACCCTGCATTGCCAGCAGGTCACCCAGCAGGCAGCGGTCCTGCACTCCCACCAGGTCCAGGAGAGGGTTTCTTTGGGTCCGGCCACGCCGTCTCAGGTCTCGGCCATTCCCACCACGCAGCTTCATGTGGCCTCGTTCCTCTCCTCGGTCGAGGAGACGGCAAAAATCACGGAGCAGCACTCCGACCGAATCCTCAGCCCGGACTTAGTCCAGCTCCAGTTAACCAAAGAGCAGCCGTCCAAGATCCTGTCGGCCACATCCAAGGAGGTCCTGTCCCTCACCACCCTGAGAGCCCAGGCCTTGACGGACCCGACTCCAGAGCTCACTCAGACCAGGACCGAGCCCAGGCAACTCATCAGCACCCACCAGGCAGAATCTGTTTTATTCCTCTCCCATGAACCGTCAGGCACCATACGCAGACCAGAGGAGGAAACCGGTTTCAGAGTCACAGAAGGGGTTAAGATCTTGTACTCGGCTCAGTCTGCAGGACAGCTGCTGCTCACAGGAACAAGGTCCCAGCCTCTGCCAGCTCTAGACCCTGCCATCACACCACAAGTAGACGAAGAACAGCCTGAACCTGTCCTAGCGGCGCTAACTGAAACCAGACTGACTTTAACCAAAGAGCAGGACTTTCAGATCCAGAAACCAGAGCAGCAAAGACTCCAGCCATGCAAAGACCGAGTCCGTCTATCCACTGCAACCACCGAGGAAAAGTACCAGGTCCAGGCCGAGCAGACGGGACCGGTGATGCCTTTAGGATCTGCTGTGTGTCTGCAGCCTCAGCAGGAGGAAGAACAAGCTGTCAGCCTGCAGGTGATATGTGATCAGGATGTGTTGGAGTCCGAAGGGAGACCAAACCTCGAACGGCCCACCGCAGATCAGGCCAAGGCCCAGAAGAGTCCCACTGTGATGCATTCAGTGACTCGGGATGTGCAGTGGATGGTGGTTTGTGAGACAACATCAGAGTTCACAACAGAGACTGAAACCACGTCCGTTCAGCCGCGGAAAGAGCCGCTACAAACCCAACACCTGCAGTCAGTCCAGTCTGCCTGGGTTTTACCAAAGGAAGGCAAACTCACCGTGGCCTCACCTGAGCATCAGATGGCAGCTCAGAAACAAGCAAAGGTTCGAAGTCACGCTGCTGCCGCAGAGGAGAGACGGCAAATCATGGCCGATTGTCTGGGAGACCCCGAGCTGTCCGTGGACAGGTTTCAGTCACAGCTCCAGACCAAGTCAAGGACTCCCAGCATCCTCCCGGTGTCGTTGCAGCCCCTTCAGCTCCCAAAGGAGACTCCTCTGGTTTCTGATTACAGGCAGCAGCAAGCATTAATACTGAGAGAGGAAAACTGGAATATCCTGCAGTCTTTGAATGTGACAGACAATCAGCCCTTGGAGGAAAGTCACACCACCAGACTGGAAATGGATGAGAAATTTAAACCACAAATAAAAATTGAGCCAAAAATCCCCAAAAAGCCTATTTTCATTGAGGAGAAGGCGGTTGCCACCGAGAGCTGTATCGTCCTAGAGGCTGCTGAGCAGGACTTTGCAGTCCAGATCCAGGAGGGTCAGTCGATCCGACAGTCAGTGGCACTGGAGGAGAAGCAGATCATCGTGGGAGAAAGATCAGCTGAGATCCGTCAATCTGAGGGCTCAACCGTCAGCGTCAAGACTCAGTCCAAGGGACTCATGTTTGTTCATGAGTCTCAGGAGACTCAGACTCTGCCTAAAGAACTCAGCTTTGTCATCCACATCGCAAAACCGTCCCATGCCAACATCCGGTGTCAGCTCCGGGATGCTCTTCAGTCCGCCGTGGCCACCGATCAGCCAGTACTGCTGGCTGATATCGTCGGACGCTTGGCGATGGTCGAGGTACAAGAGGTTAGAGTTCAGAGGGAGCCAAGACAGGCTGTGAGCACCTACCTGATCACGTCACCAGGAGTTCCTCTGGAGATCACACTGTGTTTCCAAGGAGAATACCTCCAGACAGCTGACCTGAGGTCTGAGCTCCAGGTCGCCTTGAACACCGTGATTTTTCAGGACCAGGAAAGTCTGACCTTAGAGCAACCTTATGTGCCACAAACGGACTGGCCTCAGAAAGAAAAGGTCTGCTCTTCGTCATCCAGTCAGGTCCTGTCTTCTGTGGTGGATAGGGTGATGGTGGCAGAGAGCGTGGAGATGTTTCCTCCGGACGTAACTCAGTGTGCAGCTGTCGGAACTGAAGCCAAGGCTTCCTTTCAGCATGCAACAGAGGCGAGTCGGAGGACAGTCCAATCAGAGAGCAACGCCGTGGCCATGGACTTGTTGGTCCAGACAGATACCAGAGAAGAGTTTCTGTCAGAGGCCATCATGATCAGCGAGTCCTCTGACAGTCTGGTAGATTATCCCGTTGTCAGCGATCCTCTGCAGGATGTGTGCGCTGAGGAAAACGGCCCGGTGGTTTTTACCGTCACCATTAAATTTGCCTCCAAAGTTAACTGGTTTTTCAACGGTCAGTTAGTGACTCTTGGCGATGAGTTCAAGTGTTCAAAATACCAGGACATGCACACGCTAGCTATCAACAGAGTTGTTCAGGAGAAGCATCAAGGAGAATATGTCTGTGAGGCCGAGAACGAAGCCGGCAGGACCACCACATCCTCCAGACTCACTGTGGTTTCACAAGGTTTGATGATGACCAGTTTTTCTTTCTCATCATCGACTAACGTCTCACTGAAACTCTGCTGGCTGCCGATCACCCAGAACCTCTCACGGTTATCATGGTGTCTGGATGTTTTGGTCTGACAGCATCACATCCTCACTTTTCCTCCCATCTTACATTCATTCCTCTTTCCTCCCAAGCTTTGACCTCATGATCTCCAGAACCTTTCACTTCCCTCCTCTGCATGCCTACGTTGTTCCAGAGTCCCTCTTCATCACATCCTCCTCCTCCTTAGTCATCCCAGGATCATCGCATCACCACTTCTGTAGAAACTCCTCTGTTTGCTAATGGCTCAGCTACTGACATTGTCCTCCTGTCTCTCCTTCCTCCACCACAGCCGTGAAGCCTGTATTCACGCACAGGATTGTTCCTCTGGAGATCAACGTCGGCAGCACGGCAAGATTCGAATGCGCGACCGCTGACGCTCCAAACGTCAGCTTCAAGTGGTTCAAAGACGGCCACCCCATCAAAGAGGGGGATAGGTACAGGATTATCAGTCGCTTCACAGCTTCCTCTCTGGAGGTCCTGATCCCGACCAAGGAGGACAGCGGTGAATACACCTGCAAGGCGTCCAACCAGCATGGTGGTGATGAATGCTCCGCCTCCCTCAGCGTGACAGGTAAGAGCGACGCATGTTTCCTCCTCAGCTGGTTGAGCTCTGAGTTTCCTTTTGTTTTTCTGGAAATCCTCAGATTGTCTGTTCTGTTTGCTGAACTGTGAAACCCGTCGTGCTTCAGGTAGCAAAATCGGGTTACAGACTTCTGGATGTAACATCTCACCACTAATTTGTCTGTTTCTGAATCCTTGTAGAGCAATTCCCCCCTGTTTTTCTAAGAACACCTGACCCCCAGACTGTGTATGTTGGACAGACTGCTCTGGTCCAGTGTGTGATAACAGGATCTGGTCCTCTGAATGTTGTGTGGCTCAAAGACCACCAGGCAGTGTCCTCACGATGCCGGACCTCTTGTCAGAACACTAAGCACACTCTTGAAATTCCTGAGCTGATGGCAGCAGACGGGGGTCGGTATGTGTGCAGGGCATCGAACAGTTGTGGGGTAGCTGAGTGCAGCGTCGAGCTGCGTGTTGTTGGTAAACCCAACTTTGTAAAGCCCCTGGGTCCAGTCGCTGCTGTGGTCGGAGCTCCTATGCACCTGGAGTGCAAGGTGGACGAAGACACAGGAGTAACTGTCACCTGGACCAGAGATGGTCGGAAAGTCCACCAGTCTCCAGACTGTAAACTGTCTTTCCAGGATAAGACAGTTAATCTTGACATCCTAAAGACCACACTGAAAGACTGTGGAAATTATGTGTGTAGGGTGACAAATGAAGCTGGAAGTGCATCTTGCTCCACTTCGGTGAAGGTTCAAGGTAAGAGTTGTGAAAGGTCATGTATGTGTTGAACATCTATGGTGTGTCTGCTATCTCTTTCTTACATCATAAATCTTCTCTCTTTAAACTGCTGGGTTGATGTTTTGAACATCTTTGCCTCCATGATGGCTCTTACGGACCTCAACCTCCTCCAGAACCACCGGCTTTCGTAAAGAGCCTGGAAGCCACCACAGTTTGGAAGCAGGGCAGCAGTGCCCGGCTTCAGTGCACTGTCAAAGGATCCCCAGAGCTCCATGTGAGCTGGTCCTTCAACAGCACCAAGCTAGCAGCTGGCGGCAGGTCTTCGGTCAGTCTGAAAGACGGTGTGGCCTCTCTGGAGGTGAAGGATGTGATGCTCAGCGACTGTGGAAACTACAGCTGTGAAGTTCTCAATGAGTCTGGCTGTGAACGCTGTAGCACAAAGGTCATAGTGAAAGGTAGGCTTGTCAAGGCAGGTTTTACTTTAGAAGCAGATGTTCAGCAAAGGTTTGTCTAACTGGACCATGTTCTCCATTAGAGCCTCCATCCTTCACGAAAGGTTTAGCACCCATAGAGGCAGTAAGAGGTTCGGTCGTTGTGCTGGAGTGTGAGGTTTCAGGCTCAGCACCGTTCCAAGTGACCTGGAAGAAGAATAAGACACCCTTGTCTGCAGATAAGAAGTTCAAGATGGTTTCAAAGGGGTCACTGAGCTCTCTGGAGATTCACAGGTTTGAGAGCACCGATACTGGTGAATATGAATGTACTGTATCCAATGAGGTCGGCTTGACAGCCTCAAAGTCAGTGGTTAAACAGAAAGGTTAGTGGAGTTTACCTGCGCTGTATTTGTGATTAGTTGCGTAGCATCTCATAGCTGTCAACAAAAGCAACACTAACATTGTTCTTTCAGAGCCGCCCGTCTTCTCAAAGAGAATGGAAAGCACTGCGGTGCTTTTAGGAAATGCAGTGAAGCTTCAGGGAGTCCTTAAAGGCTCTGCCCCCATCTCCGTCAAATGGATGAAAGACTCTGAGATCCTCAGAGACGATGATCCAAATGTCAGAGCGTCCTTTGACCACAGCGTTGCGAGCATTTCCTTCTCATCTGTAGAGTCAAAACATGGCGGCAAGTACACCTGCCTGGCTGAGAATGAGGCGGGGCAGCAGAAGTGTGAGGCCGTCCTGACTGTCCAAGGTCAGAGAACATCCATGCTTCAAAACATGTTTGCACAGTTCGTATCTGTTTCTGAGTCTTAAAACTCATGTGGTGTTTAGAGCCGGCCCGGGTCTTAGAGAGCGCAGCGTCCATCAGTGTGACCACTGGCGAATCTGCCACACTGGAGTGTTTGATCTCTGGAAGCCCTGAGCTCAAAGTCAGGTGGTTTAAAGATGGAAAGGAGATGATTGGTGGCCGTAAATACAAGATGGCAGTAAAGGAGAACATGGCTGTTCTCAAGATCCTATCAGCAGACCGAGGAGACACCTCGGAGTACAGGATGGAGGTCTCCAATAAAGTGGGAAAAGACCAGTGTACATGTTCGGTCACCGTTATAGGTTAGTTTTAGACACAAACACATGACAAGCTATTTCTGCCCAACCACCCGATGACGGTTCCATGTGCTTCACCCTTCCTCTCAGATCGTGCCGTTCCACCGACCTTCACCAGATCTCTAAAGAAAGCCGACGGCAGCGTTGGGGGTGACATTACTCTGGACTGCAGGGTGGCTGGATCTCAGCCCCTGGTTGTGTCCTGGTTCAAAGACCAGAGAGAGATCTATAGTGATGATAAATATAAGGTGGTTTTCAGTGAAAGTACGGCCTCTGTGACCATAAAGGGGCTGGATCAAAGCGATGCAGGAAATTACCAATGCCAGGCCTCTAATGAAGCCGGAGTCACAGAAACCAGTGCTCCACTGTCGGTTAAAGGTCAGAGGAGACCAGCATCTCTCATCTAACTGGACTTTAATGGTATTAATCAGTTGAATTTGCATGTTGTTTTTCTTACCAAAAATCTCCAGAACCCCCGGTCTTCACTGAGAGACCTGAGTCCCAAGAGGTTTCTCCAGGATCCAACGCTGTGATAAAATGCACCTTTACTGGATCAGGCCCGCTGGCTGTTAAATGGTTCAGAGAAGAGAAAGAAATCTTCTCTGGAGGAAGGTGTGCCATTAAAAAAAAGAGCTCTTCAAGCTCCTTGGAGCTTCTTTCTCTGAAATCCAGCGACTCGGCTAAATACACCTGCCAAGTATCCAACAATGCGGGGAAGGTGGAAAGCACAGCGGTCCTCTTTGTAAAAGGTGCCGTTGGATTCTTTCCTCTGCAGAACTGTCTTCTTTCTCTGCTTGTTTTTACTGTAAATGTTGCTGTTGGCTTACAGATGCTCCCACTTTTACCAAGAAGCTGGAGGCTTCACAGCTGCTGAAGGCTGGAGAACCTCTCAGGTTGTCCTGCAGAGTGCAGGGAACCCCTGTGATCCTCATCAGGTGGTTTCAGAATGGTTCAGAACTGGTTTCAGAGCACAGAGGCAGCATGTCCTTCGATGGCTTGGAAGCCACCCTGTTGGTAGAGAGCTGCTGTGTAGAGGATAGCGGACAGTTTGTCTGCGAGGCGTCCAGCGATGCCGGCAGAGACCAGAGCAGCAGCTTGGTAACAGTACAAGGTTGGTCCAGAGTTTATCCTCCTCTCCCCAAACACGCTGTAGACCAGTCTGGTCCACAAAGTTCTGTTCCTCTGGATCATCCAGCACAAATCACAGAGAAGATGTAGGTGTGACCTTCCAGTTTCTCCACCAAACACCGTCTGCATCTAGAAGCTGCAGTTTTATGTGAAAGCCTCTGAGACTGAGCGTGTTCTTCTTCATACATACATGTGTTCACCATGGCAACGTTGTGGTTTACTTCTGTTTAAAACGCTTGTTCACATCTTCAAAAATGACCTGTTTACGCACTGCGCTGTTCCAGTAACCAGTACGGTTACAGGGTGGACGGCTGACCAGTAGGGAACGATGTAGAGACCAGTTAGACCAGCTGGGAGGTTACAGGGTGGATGGCTGACCAGTAGGGAACGGTGTAGAGACCAGTTAGACCAGCTGGGAGGTAACAGGGTGGATGGCTGACCAGTAGGGAACGGTGTAGAGACCAGTTAGACCAGCTGGGAGGTTACAGGGTGGACGGCTGACCAGTAGGGAACGGTGTAGAGACCAGTTAGACCAGCTGGGAGGTTACAGGGTGGATGGCTGACCAGTAGGGAACGATGTAGAGACCAGTTAGACCAGCTGGGAGGTTACAGGGTGGACGGCTGACCAGTAGGGAACGATGTAGAGACCAGTTAGACCAGCTGGGAGGTTACAGGGTGGATGGCTGACCAGTAGGGAACGGTATAGAGACCAGTTAGACCAGCTGGGAGGTTACAGGGTGGATGGCTGACCAGTAGGGAACGATGTAGAGACCAGTTAGACCAGCTGGGAGGTTACAGGGTGGATGGCTGACCAGTAGGGAACGATGTAGAGACCAGTTAGACCAGCTGGGAGGTTACAGGGTGGATGGCTGACCAGTAGGGAACGATGTAGAGACCAGTTAGACCAGCTGGGAGGTTACAGGGTGGACGGCTGACCAGTAGGGAACGGTATAGAGACCAGTTAGACCAGCTGGGAGGTTACAGGGTGGACGGCTGACCAGTAGGGAACGGTGTAGAGACCAGTTAGACCAGCTGGGAGGTTACAGGGTGGACGGCTGACCAGTAGGGAACGATGTAGAGACCAGTTAGACCAGCTGGGAGGTTACAGGGTGGACGGCTGACCAGTAGGGAACGGTGTAGAGACCAGTTAGACCAGCTGGGAGGTTACAGGGTGGATGGCTGACCAGTAGGGAACGGTATAGAGACCAGTTAGACCAGCTGGGAGGTAACAGGGTGGATGGCTGACCAGTAGGGAACGGTATAGAGACCAGTTAGACCAGCTGGGAGGTTACAGGGTGGACGGCTGACCAGTAGGGAACGGTGTAGAGACCAGTTAGACCAGCTGGGAGGTAACAGGGTGGATGGCTGACCAGTAGGGAACGGTATAGAGACCAGTTAGACCAGCTGGGAGGTTACAGGGTGGATGGCTGACCAGTAGGGAACGGTGTAGAGACCAGTTAGACCAGCTGGGAGGTTACAGGGTGGACGGCTGACCAGTAGGGAACGGTATAGAGACCAGTTAGACCAGCTGGGAGGTAACAGGGTTAACGGCTGACCAGTAGGGAACGATGTAGAGACCAGTTAGACCAGCTGGGAGGTAACAGGGTGGATGGCTGACCAGTAGGGAACGGTATAGAGACCAGTTAGACCAGCTGGGAGGTTACAGGGTGGATGGCTGACCAGTAGGGAACGGTGTAGAGACCAGTTAGACCAGCTGGGAGGTTACAGGGTGGATGGCTGACCAGTAGGGAACGATGTAGAGACCAGTTAGACCAGCTGGGAGGTTACAGGGTGGATGGCTGACCAGTAGGGAACGGTGTAGAGACCAGTTAGACCAGCTGGGAGGTTACAGGGTGGACGGCTGACCAGTAGGGAACGGTATAGAGACCAGTTAGACCAGCTGGGAGGTAACAGGGTGGACGGCTGACCAGTAGGGAACGGTATAGAGACCAGTTAGACCAGCTGGGAGGTTACAGGGTGGATGGCTGACCAGTAGGGAACGGTGTAGAGACCAGTTAGACCAGCTGGGAGGTTACAGGGTGGACGGCTGACCAGTAGGGAACGGTATAGAGACCAGTTAGACCAGCTGGGAGGTTACAGAGTGGATGGCTGACCAGTAGGGAACGGTGTAGAGACCAGTTAGACCAGCTGGGAGGTTACAGGGTGGATGGCTGACCAGTAGGGAACGGTGTAGAGACCAGTTAGACCAGCTGGGAGGTAACAGGGTGGACGGCTGACCAGTAGGTAACGGTGTAGAGACCAGTTAGACCAGCTGGGAGGTTACAGGGTGGACGGCTGACCAGTAGGGAACGATGTAGAGACCAGTTAGACCAGCTGGGAGGTAACAGGGTGGATGGCTGACCAGTAGGGAACGGTGTAGAGACCAGTTAGACCAGCTGGGAGGTTACAGAGTGGATGGCTGACCAGTAGGGAACGGTATAGAGACCAGTTAGACCAGCTGGGAGGTTACAGGGTGGACGGCTGACCAGTTGGGAACGGTGTAGAGACCAGTTAGACCAGCTGGGAGGTTACAGGGTGGACGGCTGACCAGTAGGGAATGGTGTAGAGACCAGTTAGACCAGCTGGGAGGTTACAGGGTGGACGGCTGACCAGTAGGGAACGATGTAGAGACCAGTTAGACCAGCTGGGAGGTAACAGGGTGGACGGCTGACCAGTAGGGAACGGTGTAGAGACCAGTTAGACCAGCTGGGAGGTTACAGGGTGGACGGCTGACCAGTAGGGAACGATGTAGAGACCAGTTAGACCAGCTGGGAGGTTACAGGGTGGACGGCTGACCAGTAGGGAACGATGTAGAGACCAGTTAGACCAGCTGGGAGGTTACAGGGTGGATGGCTGACCAGTAGGGAACGGTATAGAGACCAGTTAGACCAGCTGGGAGGTTACAGGGTGGATGGCTGACCAGTAGGGAACGGTGTAGAGACCAGTTAGACCAGCTGGGAGGTTACAGGGTGGATGGCTGACCAGTAGGGAACGGTATAGAGACCAGTTAGACCAGCTGGGAGGTTACAGGGTGGATGGCTGACCAGTAGGGAACGGTATAGAGACCAGTTAGACCAGCTGGGAGGTTACAGGGTGGATGGCTGACCAGTAGGGAACGGTATAGAGACCAGTTAGACCAGCTGGGAGGTTACAGGGTGGACGGCTGACCAGTAGGGAACGGTGTAGAGACCAGTTAGACCAGCTGGGAGGTTACAGGGTGGACGGCTGACCAGTAGGGAACGGTATAGAGACCAGTTAGACCAGCTGGGAGGTTACAGGGTGGATGGCTGACCAGTAGGGAACGGTATAGAGACCAGTTAGACCAGCTGGGAGGTTACAGGGTGGATGGCTGACCAGTAGGGAACGGTGTAGAGACCAGTTAGACCAGCTGGGAGGTTACAGGGTGGACGGCTGACCAGTAGGGAACGATGTAGAGACCAGTTAGACCAGCTGGGAGGTTACAGGGTGGATGGCTGACCAGTAGGGAACGGTATAGAGACCAGTTAGACCAGCTGGGAGGTTACAGGGTGGACGGCTGACCAGTAGGGAACGGTGTAGAGACCAGTTAGACCAGCTGGGAGGTTACAGGGTGGACGGCTGACCAGTAGGGAACGATGTAGAGACCAGTTAGACCAGCTGGGAGGTTACAGGGTGGATGGCTGACCAGTAGGGAACGGTATAGAGACCAGTTAGACCAGCTGGGAGGTTACAGGGTGGACGGCTGACCAGTAGGGAACGATGTAGAGACCAGTTAGACCAGCTGGGAGGTTACAGGGTGGATGGCTGACCAGTAGGGAACGGTATAGAGACCAGTTAGACCAGCTGGGAGGTAACAGGGTGGATGGCTGACCAGTAGGGAACGGTATAGAGACCAGTTAGACCAGCTGGGAGGTTACAGGGTGGATGGCTGACCAGTAGGGAACGGTATAGAGACCAGTTAGACCAGCTGGGAGGTTACAGGGTGGATGGCTGACCAGTAGGGAACGGTATAGAGACCAGTTAGACCAGCTGGGAGGTTACAGGGTGGATGGCTGACCAGTAGGGAACGGTATAGAGACCAGTTAGACCAGCTGGGAGGTTACAGGGTGGATGGCTGACCAGTAGGGAACGGTGTAGAGACCAGTTAGACCAGCTGGGAGGTTACAGGGTGGACGGCTGACCAGTAGGGAACGGTATAGAGACCAGTTAGACCAGCTGGGAGGTTACAGGGTGGACGGCTGACCAGTAGGGAACGGTATAGAGACCAGTTAGACCAGCTGGGAGGTTACAGGGTGGACGGCTGACCAGTAGGGAACGATGTAGAGACCAGTTAGACCAGCTGGGAGGTAACAGGGTGGACGGCTGACCAGTAGGGAACGATGTAGAGACCAGTTAGACCAGCTGGGAGGTTACAGGGTGGACGGCTGACCAGTAGGGAACGATGTAGAGACCAGTTAGACCAGCTGAGTCGGAAGTCAGAAAAGAGAGGCATGAATTCTGTGGACCAGACTTTCCTGATTTGACCAGAAACTTCCCTTCACATGTTCCAATGAAACGTGCTGTGTTTTGTAGAGCCTCCAGTGTTTGTGAGGCCTTTTCAATCTGCTGAGCTGGTGAATGGATCAGACCTGGTTCTGGAAGGAACTCTGTCAGGTTCTGCTCCGTTTGAAATCAGCTGCTTCCTCAACGATAAGCTAATCACAAGCGACCAGAGGCATAAAGTCAGCATAGAGAGAGACAGAGTGGCTCTCCAGGTGTGCAGCTGTGAGGCCAGAGATGCTGGGATCTACCACTGTACAGTAGCTAATGGTGTCGGGGAGACCTCGTGTTCATGTCGGGTTTCTTTAAAAGGTCAGTCCAAACATCACCCCGCTGCATGTCATTGCTCCATGGATGCTTGTTGGATGAATGTTTTATTCTTGTTCTGTATTGTTGTGAATATTTGAAGTGTGAGCAGATGATGAGATCAGCGAGATGAAGATGCTGATTCACATGGTGCGCCTGCAGTCTCATTGTGGTCTTTTCCTACCAGAACCGCCATCATTTGTTCAAAGACTAGAAGACATGTCCTGCATGGTGGGCTCTGAAGTATCCATGAAGTGCATGTTGTCTGGATCACTTCCCATGACTTTCCTCTGGATCAAGGATGATCATGAGCTCACAGAAGACGAGCACGTTCAGATGTCGTCTGACCCAACGAGTGCCGTGTTGAATCTGCGAAATGCTCAGTTGTCCCACAGTGGAAATTATATGTGCGAGGCCCAGAACAAAGCTGGGACTCAGAGATGTGGCGCTGTGCTGATGGTGACAGGTTTGTCCGATGTTTGCAGATTTTCTTCTAACTGCTGCTTCACGCTCCATTAACACTCCGCCCCAGAACCAGTCTGCTTTTCAGAGCATGCAGGGTGTTATGGCAGGGAGAACCAGTCAGGCTCCACACCGCTGAAATCCAGATGGAGGACGGCAGGAAGGGAGCTGGCCTGAGCTTCAGGGTTGAGTGCTCAGAGTGGAGCGCTGGACTGGACTGTTAAAACAGAGAAGTGATGCTGGTGAACACAGCTGTGAGGTTTTAAACACTGCTGGTCTCATTTATTCTGCAGCATGGGCTGCTGTGTTGGTGCTGTTTGTGTGGAACAGGTTACGAAGCCGTGTTTCACGCCAACGCTGAGGCAGACCGAAGCTGGAAATGGATCATGATCTCGGCTGGAGGCTGCCAGTCGGGGTAAAGCGGTCCAAACACAGGAATGTTGCTCTCCTGGCAGAAAACCCAGCTGGGTGAAATCACTGCTGCCGGGTCTTGTTGATTAAACGGTTCAGTTCATCTTCACTGATTTGTTTTCATTCATGCTGCATCCATGTGATAAAAGAGGTGTTTGGGTTTGTTCACCAACAGAACCACCATTCATTCTGAGTCCATGAACATGTTACCAGGTACAAAGGTCCAGTTTAATGTTCTGGTTTGAGAAGCAGAAGGAGATCCTATCCAGCGCCGACTGCTCCGTGACTAAAGACAGCTGTGACTCTGGTGAAAATGGGTGTGATGCAGAACCACATGGGTTCTGCTTCCTGCCAGGCCTCGCTCTTCGCCAAAGGTTCAGCCAGTTCCTGACGTTGGTTCTGTTTTGTTAGGTTGTTCTCACCAGCATGTGCTGTTTTCATCACTGAAACACCTGAACAGGTGTAGTTTGGCAGGCAGGTGTGGTGTTTGTGCTTCTCCAGAGATCTCTGTGCACTGGAGGTGGAGCTGAGCTGCCCCACCGTGTCAAGTTGCTTTAGACAGTGGTGTGGTTGGTGGACATGACAGTGGAAACGTCTCGGTGGGTCTGGAACAAAGTTAGCCGCAGTGTTGAGCTAGAGGCCGAAGGTCGGTTTCCTCAGATGTTCACGCTTGTCAGGTCGAATCACGATGAAGTTTAGCTTCTTAAAAGACCTAGCAGGTTATTTGGGGAGATTTGTGTTTTATTCCAGAGCCTGCTTTGTTCGCTGAAGACCAGTTGTCCGTTGAGTTGGTTCAAGGTTCAACACCAGTGTTTGACTTCAGAGTAACAGGAAGTGATCCAGATAAGGTCACATGGTTTAGAGACAAATGGCCAATCCAAGCAATGTAACTGCTGGTGGTGAGGATGTGAACTTGATGGTCCAGGACTGTGACATGGAAGATGTGGGAGCTGCTGTGGCTCTGCAGCTTTTCGCTGAAAGGTTTGTCTCACATTTCCTTACTTCTCCATCCACAACATCACATTAACATTCCCAACATCTTCTCTGTCCGTCAATCCCTCCAACGTCCGGTCAGAAGATGGAAAACATCTCTGGCTTTGGGACGGCTGGCAGTCTTTCGCTGCGTCGTTAAAGGTTCCCTACCGCTCACTGTTCAGTGTCTAAAAGACCCGAGCTGGATCCCAGAGGATCCGCAGGTAAAGACAACTTTTCAGAGCCAACAAGCCGTCCTCAGGATTCCCACCTAAGAAGGGACTCATCGTGGCAAATACACCTGCCAGCCTATAGAGGAGGCCGACTGCGGCGCATGCTTTGCTAGACTCTGTGTACAAGGTACTTCCACGCCAGGCTGGATTTACCTGCCTAACCTTACAGCTCGCTATAACTGCATTAACCCCCACTCACCTGCCTCTCCTGTTGCTGTAGAACCACCGACCACTCAGGAGAAGCCATGGAAAACCAGTTAGCTTTCAGTGCAGGGTAGCTGGAACTCCTCAGATGAATGTAAGATGGATAGTAGGTGGAAAAGCAGAACACACCACCTCTCCGATGAGAACAACCTGAGCTGTCGGCACATAGAGTCCTGTCAGCTGGGATACAGCAGGGATGGAAGCAGGACACTGTGGGTGATGCTGATTGTTTTGGGTTTGTTGAAAATTTCTCAACAGAAAAAAGATTTCTGAAAGTAAAAGCACATTTTTACATGAAACTTGTAATATTGTTTGAAACAGACAAGGTAAGTCCTCCTACATTCACTAGGGAATTAAACATCCAAGCAGTGATGGGATCGGTGGTCCGGATGGAGTGCAAAGTTGTCGGTTCACTTCCATTTTCTGTCGAATGGAGCAAAGGAAAACAAAGAATCATCACGAGCTCAAAGTACAAAGTTGTGCAGACTGAAAACAGAGTCTGTCTGGAGTTCAACCTGGCTGGAGGTGCAGAAACAGGATGGTACTCATGCAGAGTGTGGAACCCAGCCGGTAGCTGCATGGTCAGCGCCGCTCTTAGAGCTAAAGGTTAGCGTTCAGAGCTGATGAAGCAGCGTGATCATTTCTCTGTGTGGGTTTTAGCGCCGCCAACATTCGTATCTGAGCTGGAGTCTCAGGCCGTTCTACCAAAGTCTGACGTACTCTTCAGAAGCACTGCTCTGTTTGTGGTGAAGTGGTTCAAGAATGATGTGGAACTCATCTCTTGACCTTTTTGTACTATTAAACTGGAGAGATTTTCATCCTCCCTAGAGCTCCACTCCGTTGGGAATCTGCAGAGTGGAAATCATTCCTGCCAAGTTAGCAACCAAGCAGGGAGTGTGGGAAGTCCAGCAGAGCTGTTGGTGAAAGGTTGGACTATTCTTCCTTTGTCCGGAACCATGGCCGCTCATTTAACTCCATCTTTTTTCATTTTTACATCTCCTCTTTCTTCATTTTCCTGTCTTTCCAATGACATGTGTTGTCTGCAGTTACCCGTCCGCATCCTCCATCCATCCCTCATGTTCCTCAGAGTTGATGATAGTAACTTCATCTTTTTTTGACTTTGCAGAGCCGCCTCAGTTTATCCTGAAACTGCCTCCCACTACGTTTGTGAAGCAGTGTGAAGGGCACCGTCTTGAATGCAAGACCACCAGCGCACGCTCCCTGAAAATGTGCTGGTACAAAAATGACCAAAAGGTAATGGATGGCGGCAACTATAGAACAGTGTTCACTGACTCAACGGCATACCTCCAGCTCCGCTCCGCTAGGTTTGACGATAATGGAGTCTACACATGTGAAGTCCATAATGATGCTGGCAGTGCAAGCTGCAGCACCACTCTCATTGTTCAAGGTCAGCTATCCAGCAGAAACCCTGACTACACCCTGTGTGTGGATATGTTATCTCTGGACTTAAGTAGCATGAACAGAAGGAATGAATATTCCTGCAATGCAGATTTTGATATCATGGCCTGCGTTTGGGTTGTTATGGGTGTTTGTCAGCATGGAAACAGATTCCAGACCTCTTGTGGGTCAGATAGCATGAATTTGGTTAGTATCTCTTTCAGACACAAGATTTTCCTCAGTTTTGGTGGAATGACCGAGAACATGTGCATTATTTTTCTAATCTCTCTGAGAAAAGAGCCTCCCGTCAGCTCATACAGTAGCATGAACTGGAGTGCTTCTTTCCCTGACCACCTCTGGTTTTGGTTGGAGTTTGGAAGGATCCTCTAGCATGGACTGAACATCAGCATGACCCTCCATCAAGAATTTAAATCCACTGGAAATGCTCGGCTGAGGTGCTTGCCGTGAAGACTGCTTGTCCATGACTGTTGTCCTTGTTCATTTTTCACAACATATTTTCCAGAGTCCCCATCATTCACTAAAAGCCCCAGCCCAGTGGAGGGCGCAATGGGGAAAGATGTCTGCCTGCACTGTGAGATGTATGGCACTCAACCTTTCCAGGTGAACTGGTACAAAGACAAAAGGCCACTAAAGGAGAGTAGGAAGTACAAGATGGTGAGCGTGGGCAGCTCCACCACCCTTCATGTTATGAAACTGGAGAAAGACGATGCAGGTCTTTATGAGTGCAGGGTGTCAAACAATGTAGGGACTGAATTCTGCCGCACTACCATTACTCTAAAAGGTCAGTACAGAATCAGAAGCCATTCCCCCAAAGCCTGATCCACATGCGACCTCTTCCCCTCACGTGTGGTCTTTCCATTACGATTCAGAACCACCGGCGTTCGTCAAGAAGACTGTGGACCAGTCAGTGAAAGCTGGCCAGCAGCTGACGCTGATGGCTACAGTCCAAGGTTCACAGCCTCTCACTGTGTCGTGGGTCCGAGACAAAGATCACATTCTCAGAGACAGCGACAACAGGAAGATCACCTTTGAGAACAACGTGGCCACGCTTGTCGTGCCCAAGGCTGACTCTGCTGCAGCCGGCAGATACTGCTGCCAGCTGAGGAACGACTCTGGAGTCGTGGAGTCAGTCTCTCAAGTCACTGTCTTAGGTTTGTAAAACTAGTGTTGATAGCATCACTCATAACTGTATCAGAATACAGGTGGACTAATATCCTCTCCTCATGACGTCAGAACCTGCAGCTGTGGTGGACAGCCCAGAGTCCATGAGTGTCCAGTCAGGAGAAAACGCTTCTCTGGAAGTTACAGTGTCTGGTTCACCCCAACTCAAAACAAAGTGGTACAAGGAGAGCAAGGAGCTGAGTGCTGGTGCTAAGTATCAGATGTCCTTCACTAAGAAGGTTGCTGTCCTGAAGATCCGGTCTGCTGACAAAGCAGATGCTGGCGAGTACAAACTGGAGCTTTCTAATAATGTTGGAAAAGCCTCTAGCAAAACTAAGTTCTCTGTCTCAGGTTGGTGGTCTTGCGTGCTCTCTTCTTTTAACTCAATCTTTTCAGTTGACAGACAGTTCAGAGAAAGCTGATATTATGTTCTTTAACAACAGATAAGTTGGTCCCACCGAGTTTCGTTAGGAAGCTGAAAGACACCCACCTTGTTGTGGGTAAGCCTGGTGAGATGGAGTGTAAAGTTACCGGATCATCTCCTTTAACAACTTCCTGGTTCCACAACGGTCAGGAGATTAAGAGTGGTCCAAAGTATGAGATCACCTGCACGGATAACACCTGCTTACTGAGAATATCGGATGTCCAGATGTCAGATTCTGGTAAATACACGTGCAAAGCTGTGAACGCTGCAGGAGCCGGTGAAACAAGTGCTTCTATGGATGTTACAGGTCAGTAAACATGAAGAACAGGGGAACTGCTGAGCATTCAGGTCAGTACTGAAAGATAATAACCCAATCTCCCTGTTTGAAACCAGAACCTCCATCTTTTGCGGCTGCACCAGAAGCCAAGGACACATTGCCTGGCAAAAATGTCACTTTCTTGGCTAAAGTGAAGGGAAGTGCCCCCCTGACAGTTAAATGGTTCAGGGGAGCAAAGGAAATGCAGCATGGAAGAGGCTGTGAGATCTCCATGAAGGGCAATGTGGCCACTTTAGTTCTTCACAAGGTTGAGAAGTCCCACGCAGGAGAGTACACATGCCAGGTCATGAACGTTGCAGGAAAGGAAAGCTGCCCAGTCCAGCTGTTTGTGAAAGGTGTGTCAATATGTTAGACTTCTTCTGAAACATTCAGATGCCTCTGCCAGCAAGTCTTGTGTAACTGATAGTGGCATTACGTCTCTCAGACCCAGTCCGCTTTGTGAAGAAGCTGAAGGACATTTCCTTGGAGAAGGGCAAGTCTCTGAGGCTTGAAGTCACTTTCTTTGGAACCCCCAGAGTGAATGTGACCTGGAAGAAGGATGGTAAACTCATCTGGGCATCATATCAGTACAACGTGATAACGACAGACTCTTCCTGCATCCTGGAGGTTCTTAACTCCGACAGGATGGAGGCAGCCGGAAGATACTCTTGTGAGGTCGACAACGGAGTAGGAAGTGACAGATGTGAGGCACAAGTGTCGATTCTAGGTAAAACCACCAACTCCTGCATGTCACTGATCTACAGCTGCCATCGTGAAGCTAATTGATAAACAATCATTCATTCATTCATCATCTACAGCTTAACTCCATCATGTTTCATTTTAGAGCGACCATACTTTGTTGACAAGATGGAGCCAGTGGAGGTAACTGTGGGTGACACGCTTACCCTGAAATGCCACATTGCAGGGACTCCTGATATTTCTGTAGCTTGGTTTAGTTCAGGGGCAAAGCTGCGCAAGTCATCCTCATGCTCAATGGACTTCACGAAGGGTGTCGCAACTTTGAAACTAATCAAAACAACCAAGTTGGATGACGGTGAATACACCTGCAAGGTGGAGAACCGGATTGGCTCAGCTTCCGCCAGCTGCAACGTGACAGTGAAAGGTGATACACCAAACCTTAGCAACACAAAGCCAACGTAAAGTTTGCATCTTGAACAGCACACAAGTCCTGTGATAAAAGCAGACGTAGCTTTCCCTTCATTGTCCTCATTTTGTTTCTTTTAGTCATTTAGTACATCATAGATAATGCTAAACTAACTCATTCATTCATGGCAACATCATGACCAGTTTCTGAAACCAGCACTGATTCTCTCAGAACCTGTGCGCTTCATCACGAAGCTGGAAGACACAACTTTCATAGTCGGTCAGCGGTTGAGGCTAATCTGCACCTACGCTGGGAGCCAGAGGGTGTACGTGACCTGGAAAAAGGATGGCAAGCTGATCTGGGCATCTTATCAGTACAACGTTAAAACCACTGACTCTGTCTGCATCCTGGAGGTTCTCAACAGCGACCGGCCAGAAGCCGCAGGAACATACACCTGTGAGATTTCCAACAGAGTTGGAACCGACGTTTGCCACGCTCGTGTCAGCTTAGGTAAAGTCACAACCAGAAACACACCAACAGGGGGTCTTTGTTGCTGTTTCTTAGAACCAGCATGTTGTGGTTCTTTTGTACGACCGACCTCAGTTTAGCAAGCTTCATAAACTACATTCAGCTAACCCACCCATTGCTCCTCTCAGAACCAGTTCGCTTCATGAACAAGCTGAAAGACACATATTTCCGACTGCGTGAACCTTTGACGCTGAAGTGCACATACACCGGAAGCCAGAGAGTGAACGTGATCTGGAAGAAGGATGGCAAACTCATCTGGGCGTCCTACAAATACAACGTCAAGACCACCAGGGACTCCTGCATCCTGGAGGTCCTGAACAGTGACCGCGAGGAAGCTGCTGGAAAATATACATGTGAAATTTCCAATGCTGCTGGAAGTGATGTCTGCCATGCAAACGTTAAGTTAGGTAAACCCGCTCACCCTCTCTTACACCGTAACACGTTCATTCCACTAATCATGCAAACAACTTCTTTCAGACTAAACGCCATCTTTATTAACTCCACCATTAACTGATCTCTTAGAACCCGTCCGCTTCGTGAGAAAACTGAGAAACACTTTCTGTAAAATTGGCCGTCCATTAACGCTGGAGTGCACGTTCACCGGCAGTCAGAGGATTTATGTCAGCTGGATGAAGGATGGAAAACCCATCTGGGCTTCGTACAAATACAACGTCAAAACCACCAACTTCTCCAGCACCCTGGAGGTTCTCAACAGTGACAGAAGGGAAGCTGTCGGAAAATACTCCTGCGAGATTTCCAATTCAGAGGGCACTGAAATCTGCCATGCTATGGTCCAGATAGGTAAAAGTCACCATTTCTACCCAGTTCCCGTCACTCTATTCACTGTAATGTTCATGTGCTTTCTGGAATGTAAAATATCGGGTCACTAACATCAACGTTACCTCCTGTAGAACCTGTAAGGTTTGTCAAAAAGCTGGAGGACACCACTTTCAGACTCGGCCAGCCACTGACGCTGTACTGTGGATACAGCGCCAGCCCCAGGGTCTACGTAAGCTGGTGGAAAGATGGGAAACCGATCTGGGCTTCCTATAAGTACAACGTCAAGACCACAGACAGCTCCTGTGTTCTGGAAGTCCTCAACAGCGACCGTCTCGAAGCAGCAGGAAGATACTCGTGTGAAATTTCTAACTCTGAAAACACTGCTGTCTGCTATGCTCAAGTCACCCTAGGTATACTGTCATCCCAGAGGATCACACCGAGGCTCCTTCTTTCCAGCTTTATAGATGAAAAAGGACCAAGGTGCAAGTTAACCCTTTTTCATTTGTTAGGTCATCCTGATAGATCACAGCCCATCATTTACTAAAGCTAAAACACAGAAAAACTGCTTCCTCTCCATCATCCATTAGAGTGTAGAAGCTCCTCCGGCTGGATGATGTCATCAGTCTGGATGGTGTCATCAGTCTGGATGGTGTCATCAGTCTGGGTGGTGTCATCAGTCTGGATGGTGTCATCAGTCTGGATGGTGTCATCAGTCTGGATGGTGTCATCAGTCTGGATGATGTCATCAGTCTGGATGGTGTCATCAGTCTGGATGGTGTCATCAGTCTGGATGGTGTCATCAGTCTGGATGGTGTCATCAGTCTGGATGATGTAATCAGTCTGGGTGGTGTCATCAGTCTGGATGGTGTCATCGGTCTGGATGATGTCATCGGTCTGGATGGTGTCATCAGTCTGGATGATGTCATCAGTCTGGATGATGTCATCAGTCTGGGTGGTGTCATCAGTCTGGATGGTGTCATCAGTCTGGATGGTGTCATCAGTCTGGATGGTGTCATCAGTCTGGGTGGTGTCATCAGTCTGGATGATGTAATCAGTCTGGATGGTGTCATCAGTCTGGGTGGTGTCATCAGTCTGGATGGTGTCATCGGTCTGGATGATGTCATCAGTCTGGATGGTGTCATCAGTCTGGATGATGTCATCAGTCTGGATGGTGTCATCAGTCTGGATGATGTCATCAGTCTGGGTGGTGTCATCAGTCTGGATGATGTCATCAGTCTGGATGGTGTCATCAGTCTGGATGATGTCATCAGTCTGGGTGGTGTCATCAGTCTGGATGGTGTCATCAGTCTGGATGGTGTCATCAGTCTGGGTGGTGTCATCAGTCTGGATGGTGTCATCAGTCTGGATGGTGTCATCAGTCTGGATGATGTCATCAGTCTGGATGATGTCATCAGTCTGGATGGTGTCATCGGTCTGGATGATGTCATCAGTCTGGATGGTGTCATCAGTCTGGATGATGTCATCAGTCTGGGTGGTGTCATCAGTCTGGATGGTGTCATCAGTCTGGATGATGTCATCAGTCTGGGTGGTGTCATCAGTCTGGATGATGTAATCAGTCTGGGTGGTGTCATCAGTCTGGATGGTGTCATCGGTCTGGATGGTGTCATCAGTCTGGATGATGTCATCAGTCTGGATGGTGTCATCAGTCTGGATGATGTAATCAGTCTGGGTGGTGTCATCAGTCTGGATGGTGTCATCGGTCTGGATGGTGTCATCAGTCTGGATGATGTCATCAGTCTGGATGATGTCATCAGTCTGGATGGTGTCATCGGTCTGGATGATGTCATCAGTCTGGATGGTGTCATCAGTCTGGATGGTGTCATCAGTCTGGATGATGTCATCAGTCTGGATGGTGTCATCAGTCTGGATGATGTCATCAGTCTGGGTGGTGTCATCAGTCTGGATGGTGTCATCAGTCTGGATGATGTCATCAGTCTGGGTGGTGTCATCAGTCTGGATGGTGTCATCAGTCTGGATGGTGTCATCAGTCTGGATGATGTCATCAGTCTGGGTGGTGTCATCGGTCTGGATGGTGTCATCGGTCTGGATGATGTCATCAGTCTGGATGGTGTCATCAGTCTGGATGATGTCATCAGTCTGGATGGTGTCATCAGTCTGGATGATGTCATCAGTCTGGGTGGTGTCATCAGTCTGGGTGATGTCATCAGTCTGGATGATGTCATCAGTCTGGATGATGTCATCAGTCTGGATGGTGTCATCAGTCTGGATGGTGTCATCAGTCTGGGTGGTGTCATCAGTCTGGATGATGTCATCAGTCTGGGTGATGTCATCAGTCTGGGTGGTGTCATCAGTCTGGATGATGTCATCAGTCTGGGTGGTGTCATCAGTCTGGATGGTGTCATCAGTCTGGATGATGTCATCAGTCTGGATGATGTCATCAGTCTGGATGATGTCATCAGTCTGGATGGTGTCATCAGTCTGGGTGATGTCATCAGTCTGGGTGATGTCATCAGTCTGGATGATGTCATCAGTCTGGGTGGTGTCATCAGTCTGGGTGGTGTCATCAGTCTGGATGGTGTCATCAGTCTGGATGGTGTCATCAGTCTGGATGGTGTCATCAGTCTGGGTGATGTCATCAGTCTGGATGGTGTCATCAGTCTGGGTGATGTCATCAGTCTGGGTGATGTCATCAGTCTGGATGGTGTCATCAGTCTGGGTGATGTCATCAGTCTGGGTGATGTCATCAGTCTGGGTGATGTCATCAGTCTGGATGGTGTCATCAGTCTGGGTGATGTCATCAGTCTGGATGATGTCATCAGTCTGGATGGTGTCATCAGTCTGGGTGATGTCATCAGTCTGGATGGTGTCATCAGTCTGGGTGGTGTCATCAGTCTGGATGGTGTCATCAGTCTGGGTGGTGTCATCAGTCTGGATGATGTCATCAGTCTGGGTGATGTCATCAGTCTGGGTGGTGTCATCAGTCTGGGTGATGTCATCAGTCTGGATGGTGTCATCAGTCTGGGTGGTGTCATCAGTCTGGATGGTGTCATCAGTCTGGGTGGTGTCATCAGTCTGGATGGTGTCATCAGTCTGGGTGGTGTCATCAGTCTGGATGGTGTCATCAGTCTGGGTGATGTCATCAGTCTGGATGGTGTCATCAGTCTGGGTGGTGTCATCAGTCTGGATGGTGTCATCAGTCTGGGTGGTGTCATCAGTCTGGGTGGTGTCATCAGTCTGGGTGGTGTCATCAGTCTGGGTGGTGTCATCAGTCTGGATGGTGTCATCAGTCTGGGTGGTGTCATCAGTCTGGATGGTGTCATCAGTCTGGGTGATGTCATCAGTCTGGATGGTGTCATCAGTCTGGGTGGTGTCATCAGTCTGGGTGGTGTCATCAGTCTGGATGGTGTCATCAGTCTGGATGGTGTCATCAGTCTGGGTGATGTCATCAGTCTGGGTGGTGTCATCAGTCTGGGTGGTGTCATCAGTCTGGATGATGTCATCAGTCTGGGTGATGTCATCAGTCTGGATGATGTCATCAGTCTGGATGGTGTCATCAGTCTGGGTGGTGTCATCAGTCTGGATGGTGTCATCAGTCTGGATGGTGTCATCAGTCTGGGTGGTGTCATCAGTCTGGATGGTGTCATCAGTCTGGATGGTGTCATCAGTCTGGATGGTGTCATCAGTCTGGATGATGTCATCAGTCTGGGTGGTGTCATCAGTCTGGGTGGTGTCATCAGTCTGGGTGGTGTCATCAGTCTGGATGGTGTCATCAGTCTGGATGGTGTCATCAGTCTGGATGGTGTCATCAGTCTGGGTGGTGTCATCAGTCTGGGTGGTGTCATCAGTCTGGGTGGTGTCATCAGTCTGGATGGTGTCATCAGTCTGGGTGGTGTCATCAGTCTGGATGGTGTCATCAGTCTGGGTGGTGTCATCAGTCTGGATGGTGTCATCAGTCTGGATGATGTCATCAGTCTGGATGGTGTCATCAGTCTGGATGGTGTCATCAGTCTGGATGATGTCATCAGTCTGGATGATGTCATCAGTCTGGGTGGTGTCATCAGTCTGGATGATGTCATCAGTCTGGATGGTGTCATCAGTCTGGATGGTGTCATCAGTCTGGATGGTGTCATCAGTCTGGATGGTGTCATCAGTCTGGATGATGTCATCAGTCTGGATGGTGTCATCAGTCTGGATGGTGTCATCAGTCTGGATGGTGTCATCAGTCTGGATGATGTCATCAGTCTGGATGGTGTCATCAGTCTGGGTGGTGTCATCAGTCTGGATGATGTCATCAGTCTGGATGATGTCATCAGTCTGGATGATGTCATCAGTCTGGATGGTGTCATCAGTCTGGATGGTGTCATCAGTCTGGATGATGTCATCAGTCTGGATGATGTCATCAGTCTGGATGGTGTCATCAGTCTGGATGGTGTCATCAGTCTGGATGATGTCATCAGTCTGGGTGGTGTCATCAGTCTGGATGATGTCATCAGTCTGGATGATGTCATCAGTCTGGATGATGTCATCAGTCTGGATGGTGTCATCAGTCTGGGTGGTGTCATCAGTCTGGATGATGTCATCAGTCTGGATGATGTCATCAGTCTGGATGGTGTCATCAGTCTGGATGGTGTCATCAGTCTGGATGGTGTCATCAGTCTGGATGATGTCATCAGTCTGGGTGGTGTCATCAGTCTGGATGATGTCATCAGTCTGGATGGTGTCATCAGTCTGGATGGTGTCATCAGTCTGGATGGTGTCATCAGTCTGGGTGGTGTCATCAGTCTGGATGATGTCATCAGTCTGGATGATGTCATCAGTCTGGATGGTGTCATCAGTCTGGATGATGTCATCAGTCTGGGTGGTGTCATCAGTCTGGATGATGTCATCAGTCTGGGTGGTGTCATCAGTCTGGGTGGTGTCATCAGTCTGGGTGGTGTCATCAGTCTCTCTTGTGGTGGCAGAGGAATGCTCCTCTATCCCCTTTCCATCATCACAAGGTCTGGATCTTTAGAAAGTCCCAACACAGCATCTTAGTCAGGTCTCATTGTGGTCCAGTCAAAGTCCAGACCTGGTCCACCTCCATCCTGTCTGGTTCCTGCAGTCAGGACCAGGTCTGGACCAGGTCTGGACAAGTTCTGGACTCTGGACTTAGCAGAGTATCTTGTGTCAGACAGATGGGCTCCAGCTCAGTGTTTTTAATAGTTTCTTACACCATGGTCTGGGTGAATACTCGATTCTGATTGGCCGCAGGGTGTCTGTTAAAAAGTGATAATGGACACATGTTAAAGAAAGTTCTGTCAAATAGTCGAATAATTCTAAACCACTGCATCGGCTCAAATGCCAGCTGGTAACCATGGCAACAGAAATGTTAGCGACAAACGGACAAAACAGAAAGCAGAAAGAGTATCTGGAAGGACGATGTCAAACAGCCACCCATGGTTACTCATGAATATATCTGATCTGCCAGTTTTTAAGTTTTTTTATTTTTATTTTTTTTTCAGGTTAATTTAGACCATCGGTTGAACAATAACCAGAGTAGAAAAGAGAGAAAGTGATAAAATCTCCCGATCCCTCCCCATCTCAGTACTGCATTATGTTCATGTTCTACCGAGGTCATTAGTTGAAATAAGTCACTGCAGATAAAATATCCATCATAATGTTTCAACCGTATTAAATAATGTTTAATCAGTTTGTGATGAAGCTCCAGATCTCTGAAAGAGCGTGTAATGAAACACTTTTATTTATCTTGCAGGATCGTAGGAAGTGATTAACTCAGCGTTTTGTTAACCTTGCAGCACAAGAGTAAGCACATCGGTTAAGGCACTTTTCAGTTCCCAGCTCTTACCGTAACACGGATAGGTTGGGGAGCCCACAACCCCGGTAGAGAGTGCCAAAACCAGCTGGGGGTCCTGATCAGAATAGACCCGCAGCAGACTCCACCAAAGTCTGGGGCTTCCCTGCTTTAATACCCCTCATTCTGCAACATAACGTGGGAGCGCTAGGGAGGTGGCCAACCATCCCCACACACACACACACCATGAGACCATAACTTTTGTTGTTTCACACGCAGCAGTTTACCTTCTTCAATGATATAAGCAAGCAGCTCTGCAAAACAGGATTCTCTTCCCACAACACCATTGAATGAGGGCACACAACATCACCAATAAAGTTTATACTTCAGAGCGACACACAGAGCGGCTCTGACGCCACCCTGCAGCGGTGCAGTGGACCCTGCGTGTTTCTCTGCATTAATGCTCCAGCGGTTACGCTGATTTCACAGCCATCTTCAAGAATTAAAAAGGTCCGTGCTTTTTCTATGGTTGAATTTTTCTCATGCTGTTATAGAAACCAGCCATCGCACGTCCTCCCCGATTTCCTTCATATTGTGAAGAAATTTGCATTTTCAGAAAATCACCGTAATTTCATTGGAATCCATTAAAAGGAGGGGGCAGCACTTCCAATCAACACTTTTATCTTTCAGGCTCGATCACCTGACGGCGTGCCGTGTGCACACACTCACTCCTACACACTGAGCTCCCTGGACCACACAGTCACACACATCCCACAACACCATCATATTTCACCATCATCGCTGATTTGTTGCTGTAGTATTTGAAGCTTTGCCTTTCGGTGCTGTGTTGGGTTTTTTGAGAGCATCATGAGCAAATGGTCGTTTCATTTAAATAAAACTGGAAAAAAGAGCCTCGTGCAAAGATTATATTGACTAACTCCATTAAAGCATCTTCACCTACTAAAACCTCATCCTGCCTTTTGTAGAACCCATGCGCTTTGTGAAAAAGCTGGAGGACATGACCTTTAGGGTTGGCCGACCTCTGAAGCTTCAGGTCACATATACAGGCAGCCCGCATGTCTATGTGACCTGGAAGAAGGATGGAAAGCCCATCTGGGCTTCCTATAAGTACAACGTCAAGACCACAGAGAGCTCCTGTATCCTGGAGGTCCTCAACAGCGACAGAGAGGAGGCTGCTGGGGAATATTCCTGTGAAATATCCAATCCCTGCAGCTCTGCTGTCTGTCACGCTCATGTCAGACTGGGTAAATGCTCCCTAACATGCTCATTCACTGATTTGCTAACAGGTTAGGTCACGCGACATGACTAACACGACTGTTGCTCCTCTCAGAACCCGTGCGCTTTGTGAAAAAGCTAGAAGACACATCATACAGACTGGGTGATCCACTAACCCTCACGTCAACATTTACTGGCAGTCAGCGAATCCATGTGAGCTGGACAAAGGATGGCAAGCCCATCTGGGCATCATACAAATACAACGTCAGGACCAGTGACTCCTCGTGCTCTCTGGAGGTTCTCAATAGTGACCGAGAAGAGGCAGCCGGAGTCTACTCTTGTCAAGTTTCCAATGCCGGAGGCTCAGCTGTTTGTGATGCTTACGTCATTTGTAAAACGACTGAAAAAGGTACATCTCATCTCATCTAATGCACTGACATGGAGCATCTCGTCCAGATAGAAAGTCTAGTTCGACTCTATGGTTTGAGACTCGCTCTGTTCCACCGGCTTTTGTTGCACAAAATTCAAACAAACCCTTGTTTCCAAACAAGCGATGTTTGTCTGTAAAGGTCACTGCACATCTTCCCTCACTGACGGTGTTTCCATGGATCATGTTCCGTCTTCCCGACTAAACTCTGATAAGATTCCAGCAAAGAGCTGGTTGATCAGTCACGTCTTTATATGACAGAGATTTTTAATAAAATCGTAAAACTTTATGCGAGCATGCAAGATTTGGTCAAATAAGATCAAATATCTGTAGCAGACAGCTTGATTTAAGCCTCTGATGGTGTTTTGACTGGTTTATGGATCTCTCTTTCACAACTTGTCCTAGTTTAATGTTTCCTTTGACAAACTGAGTGATAACTTTGTTCAACAGAAGCTGGTAGAACAGTCGGGTTCATCTCCACCTCATACGATGTGTTGTGGTTGACAGAGCTCCACCTGTTATCCTCCATCACCTCTGCATCTAACAGTCATCACTGCTTCTCACAGAACCCGCTCGCTTCGTCAGGAAGCTGGAGAACACCACCTTCAGGGTAGGCCAGCCGCTGGCGCTTAGAGTTGCGTTCGTTGGTAGCCCAATAATGACCGTGAGCTGGAGGAAAGACGGGAGGCTGATCTGGGCCTCTTATCAGTACAACGTGAAGACGACCGACTGCAGCTGCGTTCTGCAGGTTCTGAACAGCGACCGAGAGGAAGCTCATGGGAGATACACCTGTGAAATCTCCAACTCTGAAGGCTCAGATATCTGCCATGCTTATGTCCAGCTAGGTAACAGTAGCATGCAACTCAGTACGCACCGTTCCCATCAGCCACTTCATGCATGCTTCATCCCCATAATCCCACCCACACACCTGCAGCCTTTCCTGTTTACACTCCCTCAGCCCACACAGCCCGTCTGTAAAGATCTGCACTTCCCATCTACATGCTGTCGTACCCTCAGCACTTTCTCACACTGACTCCAACATTGCTTCTCTCAGAACCGGTCCGCTTTGTCAAGAAGCTAACAGATGTGGCCCATGAGCTGGGTAAACCCCTGAAGCTGGAGTGCACCTACACCGGAAGCCAGAGGGTGCACGTGACCTGGAAGAAGGATGACAAGCTCATCTGGGCTTCGTACCTGTACAACGTCACAACAAGCGACTCCTCGTGTGTTCTGGAGGTCCTGAACAGTGACAGAGTCACTGCTTCTGGAAAATATACCTGTGAAATTTCCAACGCTGAAGGAACCGACATCTGTCATGCTCACGTTAAAATAGGTAACACACTAACCAACACATCCCATGTCACTGCCATCCCACAGCAGCTAACCCTAACCTGCAGTCAGCTGGACCAACTCAGGTCCTGGATCACGTTGTGGATGGGTTTCAGGCTGGTTGGCCGGGGTTCTCTGGTATCAGAAGAGTCTGAGAGGTCTCTGTCATGTTGTTAAGCTTAGATAAACATCTGCTGGGCTGTTAGGGTGGATATTCTGTGTTTTGTTGCTGTTTGTCTTCTCATTGGCTGAACTGTGCTGCTTCCTCTGCTGCTGTGGTATTGGCCCAGAGGCCTGGTGAAGGACCTTCATTTTTTCATTTCTAAGCAACCTCCTGTCTCACAACACAGCCTGATTTTCTTTATTTTGTCCCCCACAAACAGAACGCAAAGTCCCCCCAAACTTCACCAAGAAGCCCTCTGAGTCCATGATGGACTCTGTCGGTAAGACAGTGAAGATGGAGGGCCGGGTGTCTGGCTCTCTGCCGCTGACTGTCACATGGTACAAGGACGACAGGGAGATCTATCCATCAGACAAATATGAGGTCACCTTCAAGAACAACATGGCAGTGCTGTGTATCAGAGACTCCAGCGTCTCTGACGGCGGTGTTTACACCTGCACTGCTTCTAATGAGGCAGGAAAAGCTTCATGTCAGGTCTCCCTCACAGTCTCAGGTAGGTCAGGGCTCCACTTGAACCCGGAGGGCCTCCTATGGAAAAGGCTCTCCCATAAATAACCCTTGTCATGTGCAGTCACTCACATCAGGAATGTCTTGTTTGTTTCCTGCCTGAAAGTTTTTATAATGTTTCAGGAAAACTTTGTGCGAACCATTTTGTTTGACAACAATCCTCTGCTCATCCACTCCTCCAGAAACCGGCCATCCTCCTAAGTTTGACGTCCCTCTGAAACCGCTGACGGTGAACGATGGGGACAGGCTCAGCCTCCAATGCCACGTCAGAGGCTCGCCTCCCTTCACCGTCCAGTGGATGAAGGACAGGAGGGAACTGAAATCCGACACCAGCACCAAAATCACGTTTGCTCATGGGACAGCCTGCCTCGAGGTCAGCGCGGTCTCTAAGAGCGATGCCGGGGACTATCTGTGCAAAGCCAGCAACGCTACCGGAACCGACTTCTGCAAGGCCAAAGTCACCGTGAAAGGTAACACACCCCCAGTGTCCCCCACCCCGTCACCCCCTCCTCAACCCTGAGGAACCATGACTCACTCTGGTGTGTGAGGAAGACCCTCGTTTACCAAACCTACTGGAATCTGATATATACACACCATGGATTAGATCATGGAGCCTGTTATTCCAGGAGATCACTGGGAACTTTGACCAGTCCTGGTTGTGCAGAGACATTTTCAGACTGATCATTTCAGTACAGATCACAAAGAATTTTTTAAGGAAAGAGGTCTGTAATCAGCCGGCTGTCTTGGATGAGGAGTTTATTGATAAATGTTTAAATATAAATACAGAGGTACATATCCTGGTAATAAAGCTATATTAACCAGATTCATTGAGCCAATCAGCTTGTTGTACAATTAGATAATAAGCTAACCCAATAAGAAACCATCTACTATGTAAGTTAGTGATACCAGCATCTGGACATGCAAAAGAACAAATAGGCTCAAGTACAAGGATAACGACAGCCTATTCTGTGGTCTCACATCCTGGTTATTAAAGCTCTGTTGACTACATTCGTTCCACTCATGTGTCCACTTTGGTTTCAGATAAAGGAGCACAGCCCACCCCGACCGAGGCTGCCCCGGCTGCAGCCCCAGTCAAAAGGCTGGACAACCTGTTCTTCATCGAGGAACCCAAACACATTTCTGTTCCAGAGAGTAAGGAAACTGTTCAGTAACGACATCCTCAGCGTACCGCTCCTTTTCCGTTTGATGTTCTTCATTCTTTTTGTTTTCTTCTTGCAGAGGGAACCGCCACCTTCATTGCCAAGATCGGAGGCGACCCGATCCCTAGCGTCAAGTGGATGAAGGGAAAATGGAGACAGATCACGGCCGGAGGGCGGATCTCCATTGAACACAAGGGCCAGGATGCCAAACTGGAGATCAGAGAGGTGACCAAGTCTGACTCAGGTCTGTACAGATGCATTGCCACTAACAAACATGGGGAGATCGAGTGTGGAGCTGAGATGGAAGTCACCAAGAAGGAGGAGGCAGAAGGTTTTGGAGACATGAGGACAAAGCTGAAGAAGTAAGTGACACAGCTGATGGTTGTTGGCTGTGTAGCTGCTGCTGATGGGACAAAGTGTGACTGTTTCTGATTTCTCTTAGGACTCCTTCCAAACAGAAGAGTCCCAAGAAGGAAGGAGAGATCGATATAGTGGAGTTGCTCAGAGGTCACGACCCTAAAGAGTATGAGAGGATACTGCGTGAGCACGGGATCCATGACTACAGAGCGATCCTGCAGGCCGTGGAGTTCCTGAAGAGGGAGAGGGAGATGCAGACGGGAAGAGCGGTATGACAGACCACATCCACCTCCACGGTGGTTCGGTAATCTGAAGTTTTCTAGGGGGTACTAGTCCTTAGAGAGATGGGAGACCACACACTGTAAATGGATCCATGTCTGGTCCTGGATCTCAGACTGTCTGAGACAGCTGAGTGTGTTAAGAACCCGCTCTGTCAGGTATCTATGGTTTGACCCAGAAATGGATTTGGTGGTCTGGCTCGTTGTTTGCCCACCTCTCTGTGTTGCAGTTTGCGTTCTGGGTGGAAGACAACCGCTGCAGCTCTTTAACTGCTGTCATCTGTTGTGCTGCAGGAGGTTGAACATGGAGGTCGGGTTGAAGAGGAAGACATGGCCAGACTGATTCAGCAGCTGGAGGGACGTGTCAGTGCAGAGGTAAAAACTCAGTTTCAGTTCCCTGGAAACACCCCTGACAGCAGCAAACAGCCCCGACCGGATGGTCACGTGGTGCTCCGCTCACCAGACCAAGTCTGAAAAGACAAGAACTTTTCCAACGGTACTTTAAAACAAATTTTCATTCTCAGCCCGTCTCTGTGCTGGAGGACATCAGCGACCAGACCATCGCCGAGAACCAGAGCGCCACCTTTGAGTGCCGTATCCAGATCAACTACCCGGAGATCACTCTGACCTGGTACAAAGGCACGCAGAAACTGGACAACAGCGACAAATATAACATCAGCAGCACTGGCGACCGCCACTGCCTGAAGATCAACAACTGCCAGGCCAAAGATCAGGGCAACTACCGGGTGGTGTGTGGTCCTTACATCTCCAACGCCAAGCTCACTGTCACAGGTAAGACATGGATGTCCTCCATCTGGACCAGCTTAATCTTTCAAATTTCAGGACTGGCAAGCAGAACTAACCCTGCTCAGACTGATCTCTTTGGACCCGCTGGTCCTCCTTCAGCTTTTGTTTGTTTTTTGTCTCGTTCTGCTTGTATTCTTCTGTCTTTCAAACAAAACTTCAGTCAAAACTGAGAAAAACCTGAGCGGCGTAATAACCGGGATAATCAGACTGCTGTTGTCTTTTAGCCAACCAAATTCAGTTCACGAAACGCATCCAAAGCATCGAGGTCAACGAACGGCACTCTGCCACCTTCGAATGTGAGCTGTCTTTCGACAACGCCACCGTCACGTGGTACAAAGACTCATGGGAGCTTAAAGAAAGCCCCAAATATAACTTCAGGACCGAAGGTCGGCGGCACTTTATGACGATCCGCCACGTCACCACGGAGGACGAAGGTTTGTTTGCTTTCCTTCGACTCATCCAGAAATCTGTCAAAGTAACAAGCTCATCTGAGTCTAACATCTGGATGTGTCCACCATCAGGCGTTTACTCCGTCATTGCTCGGTTGGAGCCGATGGGCGAAGCTCGCAGCACGGCCGAGCTCTACCTTTCAGGCAGAGGTCTGTAGGTTAAACCAGACCTAGCATGTAGGTTAGCACTCAGTTGCAGCTCCTGTTTAACACCCGTCTGCCTGTGCTTCCACAGGGATTGGGTTAGCAAGGGTTCCTCAGGGTGAGTATTTAACCCCAGTCAGGTTTACACATGAAATCCTCCAACCAAAAACTGTCCTGACAATCAGACTCAGCTGCTTTTCAAACCCTGCTGAACTCATCAATGACAGTCGTTCTGAACGCCTCTATAGACGTTCCAGACTCCTCGGTTCAGGTCCCAGCAGCAGCGTCCATGTTGGTCAGCCGAGGTGAGTCTGGGACTTAGAACTGAACTTAAAAATCCGTCTCTATGCCAACGCTCAGCATCTGTAATTCACTTTTTCTCTTTCTGCCATAAGATTCTGCTGAGTTTTATCAGTACAAGCAGGGAACAGAAGTCAAAGGTACAGCTGTGAGATTAACCACCTGCCCATCTGTTTGTCCTCATTAAAACTTCATCCCCATCTTCAGATTTAACCTTCATCATCATCTTCCTGTAACCTTTATCCCCAATAACAGTGTGATTTTCTGGAACTCGGTCAATATTCATCCATCCATCCTCCAACCAAATAACTCAAACCAGCCAAACGGCTCGCCATCATTCATCCCATCCAGACGGCCGGCCGTCATGCGACCCATCCAGACGGCCGGCCGTCATGCGACCCATCCAGACGGCCGGCCGTCATGCGACCCATCCAGACGGCCGGCCGTCATGCGACCCATCCAGACGGCCGGCCGTCATGCGACCCATCCAGACGGCCGGCCGTCATGCGACCCATCCAGACGGCCGGCCGTCATGCGACCCATCCAGACGGCCGGCCGTCATGCGACCCATCCAGACGGCCGGCCGTCATGCGACCCATCCAGACGGCCGGCCGTCATGCGACCCATCCAGACGGCCGGCCGTCATGCGACCCATCCAGACGGCCGGATGCGACCCATCCAGACGGCCGGCCGTCATGCGACCCATCCAGACGGCCGGCCGTCATGCGACCCATCCAGACGGCCGGCCGTCATGCGACCCATCCAGACGGCCGGCCGTCATGCGACCCATCCAGACGGCCGGCCGTCATGCGACCCATCCAGACGGCCGGCCGTCATGCGACCCAGCCAGACGGCCGGCCGTCATGCGACCCATCCAGACGGCCGGCCGTCATGCGACCCATCCAGACGGCCGGATGCGACCCATCCAGACGGCCGGCCGTCATGCGACCCATCCAGACGGCCGGCCGTCATGCGACCCATCCAGACGGCCGGCCGTCATGCGACCCATCCAGACAGCCGGCCGTCATGCGACCCATCCAGACGGCCGGCCGTCATGCGACCCATCCAGACGGCCGGCCGTCATGCGACCCATCCAGACGGCCGGCCGTCATGCGACCCATCCAGACGGCCGGCCGTCATGCGACCCAGCCAGACGGCCGGCCGTCATGCGACCCATCCAGACGGCCGGCCGTCATGCGACCCATCCAGACGGCCGGCCGTCATGCGACCCAGCCAGACGGCCGGCCGTCATGCGACCCATCCAGATGACTGGTCTGGACGGCTGGGACGCACAACGGCCAGTCGGCCTAACAGTCAATTCATCGTCATGTGACTTGGCTGAACAGAGGAGAATTGTGACATCCTCGGACCTGTAAGGTCCTGCTGCCATCATTTTATGTCTCAACTTCAAAATATTCATCTAAGATTTAATTTAATTAAACCCCAGAAATAGATGATCAATTTTTATTGATCAGTTGAAAGGAGAAATTTAGAGAAGTGTTAACGGTCTGTCATCATCCTCCTCTGATGAAGCTGAGGTGGACACACATCAGGCCTCTAACAGCTGAATATCCCTCCACGCTGCAGAGTTACACAGTGTGACGGTTCAGGAAGAGGTGGTTTCGGTTCGCTTCTCCTCCGTCGCAGGTACCAGCATCGCCGTCTTTGTTTCTGTCTCTGTTGTCTGGTTTTTATTGTCTGTTGGGGGTTTCACCCTGGTGTGGACTGATTCAGATCGGCAGCAGTCCTTCATGTTGACGTTTCTCCTTCAGCAGAAGAAAAAAAGGCTGTTGAAGAGGTCTTCGAGCGGACTCAGTTTGGATGCAGAGAAGACGTCCCTGCAGGTATTTCTGCTTTGAAGATGCTGTTTGCTTCCTGCCATGTCTTCACCTCAGCCTCCACCAGCTGCTGCTTCTAGACGTTTCTCTGTTTGTGGTGGATTTTCCGTCTGTCTCCACCTTTGTTTCTTTCTTCTTCACTCATCTCTGATCTCTCATTAACCCCTTTCATAGTAGACTCAGAGCATTGACGTCCCGGCTTTTAATGTCAACTTTCTTCATCTTTCAAGTTCCTGAGGTTTACAGGCAAACAGAGGAGAAACCCCGTGAGCGTAAAGCTCCGCCCACACCTGCAGGCTCAGGTATATTCCACCAAAAGCTGTGTTTTTTGTTGTTTCTGTTCTTTGTGTTGACATTTCTCTTCGTGTTGATCGTGCCACATTGCTTTGAATTTGTGATGATGTTTTAAAGAACCAGAGACGAAGACGCCGCAGCCTGATGCAACCACGGCTGCTCCGCCTCAGCGAGGACCGCCTCCACTTGCAGCAGGTAATATTTATGAGTCTTTATCGGCTCAGATTCTTTATTCTGCTCATCGAATCAGGAACAGTCAAAACATCCTGATGATCAGCTAAACTTTTAAACAGATTTATATTTTATTGAACATCCATCCACCTAAATGCAGATACAAAGCTTCACATTAGCTTCAGAAGAGTCTGAATTTAAGACTGATCACATGATCCATCATCTTCTCTGAGTCTCACGTCTTTCAACTCTTAAAAGTTTTTGTCTTCTTCGTGTCACAATTCTCTCTTCACTTTGAAGAACCTTCAGTTTCCACCAAACCAGAACCCGAAGCAAAGATAGTTCCCCAACCTGAACCCAAGCCAGCAGCAGAACCGAAGATGGTTCCCACTCAGAGACCCACAGAACCTGAAGTTGTCCAGAAACCTGTGGAGGTTCCTCAGCGGAGAGGTAAAGCAGAAAACCTGCTGTTCTGGGTTGAGGAACTTGTTCTTTCCAAACCGCTTCCCTCTTTGCATTGAACAATCTGGACCACGGTGACTTTTTCAGTGTTTGGGTCCAGACTGGTTTCACAGCTTCAGTGAACGCTGTGAAAGATCAAACCAGACGGCATGCTCGTCCTACCAGTCCCAGTGAGCCTCCAAAGACTGAAGAAGTCTCCTGGAGACATCTTGTGTCTGTTCTCATGTGTTTCTGTAAACTGTCTTATTGCTTCACACTCGGCAGAGTGGAGAACGTTCCTCAACCTGTTCTGTCTTTAAATGTTCTTAAAGT
Organism: Telmatherina bonti; assembly: GCF_933228915.1. NCBI lineage: Eukaryota > Metazoa > Chordata > Actinopteri > Atheriniformes > Telmatherinidae > Telmatherina > Telmatherina bonti. The sequence continues at coordinate 902,052 of NC_136613.1, forward strand.
ACCAGAACTACCTAAACGAGAAGAGTCTCGAGCTGCAGCCATGGTTCCTCCGTCCCCAGCAGTATATGTACCAGCTGAAGGTAGTGTTGGGTCCTCAGCTGTGCTTCGATGCACCCGTTCAGCATCAGCTCAGCTGCTGTTAAACTATAAACAATGTTCTCTTATCTAAAAGATGAACCCAAAGCAGAGGAACCTGTGCTCCAACCATCTGCTGCTAAAGCTCCTCCACCCCGGGCCAAAGCTGCTCCACTTCAAGGTACTGCAGCTGCCATCAGAACTAGCTGATCTGTTGTGATGTTCTTCTCTGACTTTAATGTTCTGTTCGGTCTTGAGTCCTGTAGAACCTTGTTGATGTTAATCTGTCTGAACGTCTTTCAACATGCTGAGCACTCGCTAGAGTGTGACTTCACCTCTTTAAGATAATTTGCTCATCATAAATCTTCTTCTAAGTTGTCTTAGAACCAAGGACACCTGAACCTACTGGAAGACCAGAAGCTCCACCAGTTACCTCCCAACCTAAGCCAGAGCCAAAGATTCCCGAAGCAATAAAGAAGACCCCTGAGTTTTCATACACCCCAAAAGCACAAGAAGAACGCAAGAAGGCTCCGGAAGAACCACAGAAGGTTCCAAAACCACCGAAGAAGGTTCTGGAAGAGCCAAATAAGGTTCCAGAACCACCAAAGAAGGTTCTGGAAGAGCCAAAGAAGGTTCTAGAAGAGCCACATAAGGTTCCAGAACCACAAAAGAAGGTTCTGGAAGAGCCAAAGAAGGTTCCAGAACCACCAAAGAAGGTTCTGGAAGAGCCAAATAAGGTTCCAGAACCACCAAAGAAGGTTCTGGAAGAGCCAAAGAAGGTTCCAGAACCACCAAAGAAGGTTCTGGAAGAGCCAAATAAGGTTCCAGAACCACCAAAGAAGGTTCTGGATGAGCCAAAGAAGGTTCAAGAACCACCAAAGAAGGTTCTGGAAGAGCCAAAGAAGGTTCCAGAACCACCAAAGAAGGTTCTGGAAGAGCCAAAGAAGATTCCAGAACCACCAAAGAAGGTTCTGGAAGAGCCAAAGAAGGTTCCAGAACCACCAAAGAAGGTTCTGGAAGAGCCAAAGAAGGTTCCAGAACCACCAAAGAAGGTTTTGGAAGAGCCAAAGAAGGTTCCAGAACCACCAAAGAAGGTTCTGGAAGAGCCAAAGAAGGTTCCAGAACCACCAAAGAAGGTTCTGGAAGAGCCAAATAAGGTTCCAGAACCACCAAAGAAGGTTCTGGATGAGCCAAAGAAGGTTCAAGAACCACCAAAGAAGGTCCTGGAAGAGCCAAAGAAGGTTCCAGAACCACCAAAGAAGGTTTTGGAAGAGCCAAAGAAGATTCCAGAACCACCAAAGAAGGTTCTGGAAGAGCCAAAGAAGGTTCCAGAACCACCAAAGAAGGTTCTGGAAGAGCCAAAGAAGGTTCCAGAATCACCAAAGAAGGTTTTGGAAGAGCCAAAGAAGGTTCCAGAACCACCAAAGAAGGTTCTGGAAGAGCCAAAGAAGGTTCCAGAACCACCAAAGAAGGTTCTGGAAGAGCCAAAGAAGGTTCCAGACCCACCAAAGAAGGTTCTGGAACAAACAAAGAAGGTACCAGAGGCCCCACAGAAGGTTCTGGAAGAGCTAATAAAAGAACCAGACCCAGCAAACAAGCTTCCAGAACCATCTCCTCAAAAAACCCAAAAACAAGGTAGATGTGTGTGTGGTCTCTTTAAGTCCTCTTCACTCTTTAGTTTCCTTTCAGGAATTCTTCATGCTCAGTTCTGTAGAGGTTCTGTTTTGTCGTGTGTTGACTAGTTTGTGTTGACTAGTTTGTGTTGACTAGTTTTTGTTGACTAGTTTGTGTTGACTAGTTTGTGTTGGTTTCAGATTATATTTTAAAGCTGTAAAACAGGGAGCAGATAAACCAGAGCTGAAGGTGGGAAGTACAGGATATGTAACGTGTTCCTCAGAGAAAGTTAGAACTTTTTGGAGAACAGAAAGATCCATGCCATCCTGGTCCTGGTGAGATTGTTCCTTCTGGAAAAGAAGTCCATCCAGGCGCCGAGCAGTTCCTACAATGAACAGATTAGAACTCAGTGAAATTTGTGTTTCTATGTGTTGATGTTTTCGCATGTGGCGAGTTCCGCTTGGCCACCGCTTCATCTTCAGGTCCGACAAAGACCACTCCACTGGACATGGCCGACGACATGAACCTAACCTCTCTGAGAACCACCAACTGAAAGTTAGGAGATCTCGGAAAGAAGGAGGCGTAGTCGGTTAGGAGATCTCGGACAGAAGGAGGCGTACTCGGTGAGGAGATCTTAGACAGAAGGAGGCGTACTCGGTTGGGAGATCTCGGACAGGAGGAGACGTACTCGGTGAGGAGATCTCGGACAGAAGGAGACGTACTCGGTGAGGAGATCTCGGACAGAAGGAGGCGTAGTCGGTTAGGAGATCTCAGACAGAGAGAGGCGTACTTGGTGAAGAGATCTCGGACAGAGAGAGGCGTACTCGGTGAGGAGATCTCGGACAAAGAGAGGCGTACTCGGTGAGGAGATCTCGGACAGAGGGAGGTGTACTCGGTGAGGAGATCTCAGACAGAGGGAGGCGTACTTGGTGAAGAGATCTCGGACAGAAGGAGGCGTACTCGGTTAGGAGATCTCAGACAGAAGGAGGCGTACTCGGTGAGGAGATCTCGGACAGACGGAGGCGTACTCGGTGAGGAGATCTCGGACAGAAGGAGGCGTACTTGGTGAGGAGATCTCGGACAGAAGGAGGCGTACTCGGTGAGGAGATCTCGGACAGAAGGAGGCGTACTCGGTGAGGAGATCTCAGACAGAGAGAGGCGTACTTGGTGAAGAGATCTCGGACAGAGAGAGGCGTACTCGGTGAGGAGATCTCGGACAAAGAGAGGCGTACTCGGTGAGGAGATCTCGGAAAGAAGGAGGCGTACTCGGTTAGGAGATCTCGGACAGAAGGAGGCGTACTCGGTGAGGAGATCTTAGACAGAAGGAGGCGTACTCGGTTGGGAGATCTCGGACAGAAGGAGACGTACTCGGTGAGGAGATCTCGGACAGAAGGAGACGTACTCGGTGAGGAGATCTCGGACAGAAGGAGGCGTAGTCGGTTAGGAGATCTCGGACAGAGAGAGGCGTACTCGGTGAGGAGATCTCGGACAAAGAGAGGCGTACTCGGTGAGGAGATCTCGGACAGAGGGAGGTGTACTCGGTGAGGAGATCTCAGACAGAGGGAGGCGTACTTGGTGAAGAGATCTCGGACAGAGGGAGGCGTACTCGGTGAGGAGATCTCAGACAGAAGGAGGCGTACTCGGTGAGGAGATCTCGGACAGAAGGAGGCGTACTCGGTTAGGAGATCTCGGACAGAAGGAGGCGTACTTGGTGAGGAGATCTCGGACAGAAGGAGGCGTACTCGGTGAGGAGATCTCGGACAGAAGGAGGCGTACTCGGTGAGGAGATCTCAGACAGAGAGAGGCGTACTTGGTGAAGAGATCTCGGACAGAGAGAGGCGTACTCGGTGAGGAGATCTCGGACAAAGAGAGGCGTACTCGGTGAGGAGATCTCGGACAGAAGGAGGCGTACTCGGTTAGGAGACCTCGGACAGAAGGAGGCGTACTCGGTTAGGAGATCTCGGACAGAAGGAGGCGTACTCGGTGAGGAGATCTCAGACAGAGGGAGGTGTACTCGGTGGGGAGATCTCGGACAGAAGGAGGCGTACTCGGTTAGGAGATCTCGGACAGAGGGAGGTGTACTCGGTGGGGAGATCTCGGACAGAAGGAGGCGTACTCGGTGAGGAGATCTCGGACAGAGGGAGGTGTACTCGGTGAGGAGATCTCGGACAGAGGGAGGCGTACTCGGTGAGGAGATCTCGGACAGAAGGAGGCGTACTCGGTTAGGAGACCTCGGACAGAAGGAGGCGTACTCGGTGAGGAGATCTCGGACAGAAGGAGGCGTACTCGGTTAGGAGACCTCGGACAGAAGGAGGCGTACTCGGTTAGGAGACCTCGGACAGAAGGAGGCGTACTCGGTGAGGAGATCTCGGACAGAGGGAGGCGTACTCGGTTGGGAGATCTCGGACAGAAGGAGACGTACTCGGTGAGGAGATCTCGGACAGAAGGAGACGTACTCGGTGAGGAGATCTCGGACAGAAGGAGGCGTAGTCGGTTAGGAGATCTCAGACAGAGAGAGGCGTACTTGGTGAAGAGATCTCGGACAGAGAGAGGCGTACTCGGTGAGGAGATCTCGGACAAAGAGAGGCGTACTCGGTGAGGAGATCTCGGACAGAGGGAGGTGTACTCGGTGAGGAGATCTCAGACAGAGGGAGGTGTACTCGGTGAGGAGATCTTAGACAGAAGGAGGCGTACTCGGTGAGGAGATCTCAGACAGAGGGAGGCGTACTTGGTGAAGAGATCTCGGACAAAGAGAGGCGTACTCGGTGAGGAGATCTCGGACAGAGGGAGGTGTACTCGGTGAGGAGATCTCAGACAGAGGGAGGCGTACTTGGTGAAGAGATCTCGGACAGAGGGAGGCGTACTCGGTGAGGAGATCTCAGACAGAAGGAGGCGTACTCGGTGAGGAGATCTCGGACAGAAGGAGGCGTACTCGGTTAGGAGATCTCGGACAGAAGGAGGCGTACTTGGTGAGGAGATCTCGGACAGAAGGAGGCGTACTCGGTGAGGAGATCTCGGACAGAAGGAGGCGTACTCGGTGAGGAGATCTCGGACAGAAGGAGGCGTACTCGGTGAGGAGATCTCAGACAGAGAGAGGCGTACTTGGTGAAGAGATCTCGGACAGAGAGAGGCGTACTCGGTTAGGAGACCTCGGACAGAAGGAGGCGTACTCGATTAGGAGACCTCGGACAGAAGGAGGCGTACTCGGTTAGGAGATCTCGGACAGAAGGAGGCGTACTCGGTGAGGAGATCTCAGACAGAGGGAGGCGTACTCGGTTAGGAGATCTCGGACAGAGGGAGGTGTACTCGGTGGGGAGATCTCGGACAGAAGGAGGCGTACTCGGTGAGGAGATCTCGGACAGAGGGAGGTGTACTCGGTTAGGAGATCTCGGACAGAAGGAGGCGTACTCGGTGAGGAGATCTCGGACAGAGGGAGGCGTACTCGGTGAGGAGATCTCGGACAGAAGGAGGCGTACTCGGTTAGGAGACCTCGGACAGAAGGAGGCGTACTCGGTGAGGAGATCTCGGACAGAAGGAGGCGTACTCGGTTAGGAGACCTCGGACAGAAGGAGGCGTACTCGGTTAGGAGACCTCGGACAGAAGGAGGCGTACTCGGTTAGGAGACCTCGGACAGAAGGAGGCGTACTCGGTTAGGAGATCTCGGACAGAGGGAGGTGTACTCGGTGGGGAGATCTCGGACAGAGGGAGGCGTACTCGGTGAGGAGACCTCGGACAGAAGGAGGCGTACTCGGTTAGGAGACCTCGGACAGAAGGAGGCGTACTCGGTTAGGAGATCTCGGACAGAGGGAGGTGTACTCGGTGGGGAGATCTCGGACAGAGGGAGGCGTACTCGGTTAGGAGACCTCGGACAGAAGGAGGTGTACTCGGTGGGGAGATCTCGGACAGAAGGAGGCGTACTCGGTTAGGAGACCTCGGACAGAAGGAGGCGTACTCGGTTAGGAGATCTCGGACAGAGGGAGGTGTACTTGGTGGGGAGATCTCGGACAGAGGGAGGTGTACTCGGTTAGGAGATCTCGGACAGAAGGAGGCGTACTCGGTTAGGAGATCTCGGACAGAAGGAGGCGTACTCGGTTAGGAGATCTCAGACAGAAGGAGGCGTACTCGGTTAGGAGATCTCGGACAGAAGGAGGCCTACTCGGTTAGGAGATCTCGGACAGAGGGAGGTGTACTCGGTTAGGAGATCTCGGACAGAGGGAGGTGTACTCGGTGGGGAGATCTCGGACAGAAGGAGGCGTACTCGGTGAGGAGATCTCGGACAGAGGGAGGTGTACTCGGTGGGGAGATCTCGGACAGAAGGAGGCGTACTCGGTTAGGAGATCTCGGACAGAGGGAGGTGTACTCGGTGGGGAGATCTCGGACAGAAGGAGGCGTACTCGGTTAGGAGACCTCGGACAGAAGGAGGCGTACTCGGTTAGGAGACCTCGGACAGAAGGAGGCGTACTCGGTTAGGAGATCTCGGACAGAGGGAGGTGTACTCGGTTAGGAGATCTCGGACAGAGGGAGGTGTACTCGGTGGGGAGATCTCGGACAGAGGGAGGTGTACTCGGTGGGGAGATCTCGGACAGAAGGAGGCGTACTCGGTTAGGAGATCTCGGACAGAAGGAGGCGTACTCGGTTAGGAGACCTCGGACAGAAGGAGGCGTACTCGGTTAGGAGATCTCGGACAGAGGGAGGTGTACTCGGTGAGGAGACCTCGGACAGAAGGAGGCGTACTCGGTGAGGAGATCTCGGACAGAGGGAGGTGTACTCGGTGAGGAGATCTCGGACAGAGGGAGGTGTACTCGGTGAGGAGATCTCGGACAGAAGGAGGCGTACTCGGTTAGGAGATCTCGGACAGAGGGAGGTGTACTCGGTTAGGAGACCTCGGACAGAAGGAGGCGTACTCGGTTAGGAGATCTCGGACAGAGGGAGGCGTACTCGGTTAGGAGACCTCGGACAGAAGGAGGCGTACTCGGTTAGGAGACCTCGGACAGAAGGAGGCGTACTCGGTTAGGAGATCTCGGACAGAGGGAGGTGTACTCGGTGGGGAGATCTCGGACAGAGGGAGGCGTACTCGGTGGGGAGATCTCGGACAGAGGGAGGTGTACTCGGTGGGGAGATCTCGGACAGAGGGAGGCGTACTCGGTTAGGAGATCTCGGACAGAGGGAGGTGTACTCGGTGGGGAGATCTCGGACAGAGGGAGGCGTACTCGGTTAGGAGATCTCCCCATCTTGTTTATATCAGCTGTCGTCATGGTGATGATCGTGGCATGTCGTCGTTTACTTTTTTTCCTACAGAGGACAAGAAACCATCAATGCCAGCACCCAAGCCATCAGTTCCTGCTGCTCCTCCTGCAGCTCCTCCTGCTGCTCCTCCTGCAGCTCCTGCAGCGCCTGCTGCTCCTCCTGCAGCTCCTCCTACAGCTCCTGCAGCTCCTCCTACAGCTCCTGCAGCTCCTGCAGCTCCTGCTGCTCGTCCTGCAGCTCCTGCTGCTCCTGCAGCTCCTCCTGCAGCTCCTCCTGCAGCTCCTCCTGCAGGTAGCCTTCCAGTCTGTTAGTGAAACATGTGTGGTCGTTTTCCTGTCCTGATTGTGTCTGAACGTGTTGTCACCTCCGTACTTCGTCTTGTTGGGCTTCTCTCATGCTTGATCTTCTCTTGCTCTTCCAACCTTCTCATCCAGAGGAGAAGAAACCTGCACCAGCAGACAAAGTTGCCCCTCCTGCAGGTACTTTCTCTTCTTCCTCTTATGGTTCCCATCCTTATATGTCCGGTCTGGGGGGATCTGTTGACGTGTCTGTTGGTCAGTGCTCGTAGACCAGATCTTTGCCAGAAATTTAATCCCGTTGGCATTCTTGCAGCTCCAGCTGCAGCGGTGGAGAAGGAACAATCTGAACCTTTTGCGTTTTTGGAGAAAATTTCTCCAGCTGAAGGTAACGTCCCTTCTTTCAGCTTCATTTGTCTGTCTTCCATGTGAGTCTTGAGATCTTCACAGAAACGAGTCTTAGATCCGGTTTAAATCACTTGTTCTGATGTTTGCTTCACTTTATAATCCACATCTGTTCCACTAACTGCTGTATGAGACCAAATAACCTCATCGCTCACCCTGAAGTATCTTTGTTTGGTCATATTAACCTGGTAAAAAGATCCCTCTCACATTTTGTGCTGCATGTTCTGGAAACAGAAACCCTGTATGCCACATTTTTCTTGGTTGGTGTCTACATCCTGCAGCTCTGACTCTCTTGTGCATTTTTCTTTGATTTGTTCTTATTTGTATTGATCTTATTGAAACTCTTGCAGACAAGGAACCAGTTTCAGCTCCTGGACCAACTAAAGGTAAAGAGAATCTGTATATTCTTTTATAAACTGACCCTTAACGCTCTGAAACGCCTCTTGTTTGTGTGTTGGAGCGATGTGCGATTTCTGTGTTTTAAAAAAAAAAAGTCAAATCAGACTTTTTCTTTTATGTGTGTCTGTTTTAAAACGACGTGTTTACTCCTTTAGCAGTTCTTAAACAGAAGGGTCAGGTTCCAGTTCAGGAGGCCGGTACACCGGACCCACTGAAACTCAAGAGTAAGTTCAGCAAAATACCCCGAGAGAAAGAACCAGAACCAGAGGTTGTTAAGCTGAAGAAGGTTCCCATTAAACCTTCAGAGCCTGAAAAACGAGTCATAACTCACAAAGCAGAAGTGACGAGGCATCACAACCTAGAACTGGCAGTTCATGGACTTCGTGACCGAGAAGATCGAGTGTTACTGACGCTTGGAAGAACTGAAAGAGTCTTCACCGCTGAGGAAGAAGTAGTCCAGCTTGCCCATCACGCGGAAACCCAGAAACTCAAAGTTGTCCAAAAAACAGAGAAAGAAGAACAAGCGAAAGCTCTGAAAGTGCAGACAGAGGAAGCAGATGAAGTTCCTGCCATCAACAAGAAGAAAATAACACGACTGGAAAAACCACAAGAGCAACAAGAATCTGCTGAACGGAAACAGGTCACAAAGACAGGGAAGCCAGACCAAGAGCTACTAAAGATCCAACTGAAACCGGTGCCAGCACAAGCCAAAGAACTTGAGAAAGATGCTAGGAGTATAAAATCAGAAGTGATCAAGCATGATGATCCAGATCTGACAGTCCAGAAGCTTCATGACAGAGAAGATCCAGACATCCTAACACCTGGTAGGACTGAAAGACTTTTCATAGCAGCTGGAGAGGCATCCGAACTCAGCCAGGTGAAGAAACCTGAAAAGCAAGAGGCAGAAGAAGAAAAGTCCAAATGGACACTAGCCCCGAAGGCTCAGGCAGATCAAGAAGCCGAGTCAGATGTGAGCAAAAAGAAAATAAAGAAACTGCCAAAGCAAGAGGAAGAGAAAGAAACGGTAATGCTGAAACCTTTCCAAAAACCTACAAAACAAGAAGTGGAACCACCAAGAGCTGAGAAAAACGTTCAGGTGAAGACAGACACTGAACGTCCTTCCAGACCGGAAGAGAGGCTGCACCCAGATCAACCCAAGGTCCCATCCAACAGCTCAGATCCTGGCAAAGCCCAACCAGAGATACCACGAAAGAAGAAGGATGAACAGGTTCCTGCAGATAAAGAACCAAAAAGACCTGACAAGCTAAAAGGAAAACCCAATCTCATTCCCAGTCTGGAAAATATGGAAGAGCATGTTGCGTTGAAACCTCTCACCAAACCAGAAACTACCAAAGACATGAAGGAGAAACCTCTTTGTGAAGTCCAAAAAGCAAAAGACACAGAAGCACAGAAGCCTCAGGAGACAGCTCTTCCAACACCGAGCCCCAGTCCACCAGGATCCAGAGGTAGGATTTCACCCAAAGACCCTCAGGTGAAGGAGAAAGAGACCCCTCCTGCCAGGACTGGAAAGGAGAAGACAGAAGCGGAGACACCTATCAAACCCACTGAGAAACTGAGGAGGGTTGAACTGAAAACAACTCCATCCTCCAAGGTGGAGAAGCCAAAACAACCAGAGCAAATCCCCTCTGAGAAGAAGCCAGAGCCTGAAAAAGTCAAAGGAATTCCCAAAACTGTTTCCCTCAAAGCTTCTCCTGAAGGTGTAATGCTCCAAAATGTCCTCCGGAAGGCCTCAGAGGGGTCTGGGGAAGACCAGATCCCTCTGGTGAAGGAAATCTCTCCTGGAGCTGTGTACATGAAGAGGGTCACGACCCAGCCAGAGGAAGAGGTGTTCCAGGAGAAGGCTGGAGAAAACGAAGACCAGGAAGAGGAGGAGGCCTGGGGCTGGGAGCTGGTCCCTCCGGAAGATTGGGAATGTGAAGGACAGGATAAAGCCTTGGAGACTCCTGGCATGCCTGGTGCCAGACGAGGTGAGCCTGGCACCAGAGACCTGATGGTTCTGGAGCCTCTTCGGTCCATCTAAGAGGTCCATCTAATCCTCACCCGATCCATTTCTTCACCTGGAGGTCATGAGTCCATCCATCCATCTGGCCATCCATCCATCCGTCCGTCTGTCCATCCATCTGGTCATCCATCCATCCATCTGGTCATCCATCCATCCATCCGTCCGTCTGTCCATCCATCGGGTCATCCATCCATCTGGTCATCCATCCATCCATCTGGTCATCCATCCATCCATCCGTCCGTCTGTCCATCCATCGGGTCATCCATCCATCTGGTCATCCATCCATCCATCCATCCGTCCGTCTGTCCATCCATCGGGTCATCCATCCATCCATCTGGTCATCCATCCATCCATCCGTCCGTCTGTCCATCCATCGGGTCATCCATCCATCTGGTCATCCATCCATCCATCTGGTCATCCATCCATCCATCCGTCCGTCTGTCCATCCATCGGGTCATCCATCCATCCATCTGGTCATCCATCCATCCATTCATCCATCCATCTGGTCATCCATCCATCCATCCGTCCATCCATCCATCCATCTGGTCATCCATCCATCCATCCGTCCATCCATCTGGTCATCCATCCATCCATCCATCCATCCATCTGGTCATCCATCCATCCATCCGTCCATACATCCATCCATCTGGTCATCCATCCATCCATCCATCCATCCATCTGGTCATCCATCCATCCATCCGTCCATACATCCATCCATCTGGTCATCCATCCATCCATCCATCCATCCATCCATCCATCCATCCATCTGGTCATCCATCCATCCATCCGTCCATACATCCATCCATCTGGTCATCCATCCATCCATCCATCTGGTCATCCATCCATCCATCCATCTGGTCATCCATCCATCCATCTGGTCATCCATCCATCCATCCGTCCATCCATCCATCCATCTGGTCATCCATCCATCCATCCGTCCATACATCCATCCATCTGGTCATCCATCCATCCATCCATCTGGTCATCCATCCATCCATCTGGTCATCCATCCATCCATCCGTCCATCCATCCATCCATCTGGTCATCCATCCATCCATCCGTCCATCCATCCATCCATCCATTCATCCATCCATCTGGTCACCCATCCATCCATCCATCCGTCCGTCTGTCCATCCATCGGGTCATCCATCCATCCATCCGTCTGTCCATCCATCGGGTCATCCATCCATCCATCCGGTCATCCATCCATCCATCCATCTGGTCATCCATCCATCCATCTGGTCATCCATCCATCCATCCGTCCATCCATCCATCCATCTGGTCATCCATCCATCCATCCGTCCATCCATCCATCCATCTGGTCATCCATTCATCCATCCATCCATCTGGCTCTCCATCCATTCATCCATCCATCCATCCATCTGGTCATCCATCCATCCATCCATCCGTCCGTCTGTCCATCCATCGGGTCATCCATCCATCCATCCATCCATCCATCCGTCTGTCCATCCATCGGGTCATCCATCCATCCATCCATCTGGTCATCCATCCATCCATCCATCCATCTGGTCATCCATCCATCCATCCGTCCATCCATCCATCCATCTGGTCATCCATCCATCCATCCGTCCATCCATCCATCCATCTGGTCATCCATCCATCCATCCGTCCATCCATCCATCCATCTGGTCATCCATTCATCCATCCATCCATCTGGTCACCCATCCATCCATCCATCCATCTGGTCACCCATCCATCCATCCATCCATCCTTCCGTCCGTCCGTCTGTCCATCCATCCGTCCATCCATCCATCCATCTGTCCATCCATCCTTCCGTCCGTCCGTCTGTCCATCCATCCATCTGTCCATCCATCCATCCATCCGTCCGTCCATCCATTCATTCATCCATCCATCTGTCCATCCATCCATCCATCCATCCATCTGGTCATCCATCCATCTATCTATCCATTCATCATCCACCCTTCTGTCTATCGTCTGTTCATTCATCTGTCCATCCGTCCGTCTGTCCATTCTTATATTTAATCTTGTTTCTGTGGAATGTTGGTGACATAGATGGGAGTTTAACACGTAGACGGCATTTTAACCAGTTTTCTGTTCAGATCTTTCTGGAATATTTCTGCCCAGGGGAAGTATTCAGAGATGTTTAAAACTCTTTCTGATGTTTCTTGTCCAGATGGAAAACCAACAGAAGAACCAGCGAGAAGCAGAGGCAGAGGATTTGGGGGTGAGAAAACATCTCTGGTCTTAACGCCAGAGGTCTGTTGTCTGAAAGTGAACGGCCTGATATCTTAGTGTTATTGATGGGCTGAGCATCAATGCCTCGAGTTGGGTGCCATCCAGTTGGCTACGTAGCTCCTTCTTTATTAAACGTGATATTTTCATGGATGGTCACCTGTTCTTAGGCATGATGTGAAAACTTTGATTGGAGAGGAAGTAAAATATTAGTCCAGATTAGGACTGGGATGGACCGCTACATCTGTATCTGTGTCAGATTCATAAAACCAGAAGCAGGCCTCTTCCTTCCGCTCTTTATGGAAGCTGTTTGTCTTCCTGGCTTCTGGGTTTTCTTCATTACGTTTTCTTATTGCTGTTTGTAAGTTCTGGAACCTTTTAGAGAATTCTGTTTCTGACTGGATGATTCTTAGCGTCATTTCCTCCCGTTGGCCCAGCCCGTCCTAGTTTTAAAGGAAAGATGTCAGTTTTCCTTCCAGGATCAAGAAGTAGAGGCCATCTGGTCAACCTTAAAGGCTGAAACCCGGCTGAAGGGCCAGATGGCCAATACTTCCTGATCCGTTGAGTGGAAGTTGCACTTTATCTTTCCTTCTCTTTGTAAAACTGCGGGCAGGGTCAACCTCCTCCAGATTTCACATCTGAACCAGTTTAAGCCCATACTTCTCTCACCCTCATATCTGAAACTAACTGGATGAGTATTATCTCCTTCTCATGTTTCAGCGAGACAAACTCCATCTCCGGGTGATGGTGGGAAGGGCCGCGGGCTGAGGCCCGGTAAGGGCGCACCTCCACCCGAGGAGCCAGAGTTTGGAGGATTCAAGCTGAAAGCTGTCCCTCTGAAGTTCATCAAGAAGCTTCAGGACATCGTTCTGAAGGAGGCCGAGTCCATCGGCTCGTCCGCTGTGTTCGAGTGCGAGGTGTCGCCCTCTACCGCCATCACCTCCTGGATGAAAGATGGAGGGAGTATTCGTGAGAGTCCCAAACACAAGTTCACCTCTGATGGCAAAGACCGCAAGCTGAACATCATCGACGTCCAGCTGTCGGACACCGGTGAATACACCTGCATCGCCAAGAACGCCGGCAAGGAGATCACGTGCACCGCCAAGCTCATCGTGGAAGGTAAACCAAAGAGGTTTTCATGGAGGTATGACTTGTTTTAGGAGCCACACAGTCCTTGAAATCAAGTTTGCTCCTGCAGGTGGTATGCAGCCTTCATGCCATTTCTTTTTCTTGTTACATTTATGTTCTTGTATACGTATGATGAGGATGAGGATGTATTTGTAGTTAATGTCTGTCTGTATTGCATGTAACTTGTCTGTATTATCTTCTAGTTGTGTTCAACTCGTGTGTGAAATGTGCTGTATAGATCCACCTTCACTGTGCTGAAAACCCGGTGGTTAAGTGCCATACTGTCCCTGCAGAGCTGCCTGTAAAGTGGGTGAAGGACCTAGAACCGGAAACTTCTTGTATGAAGGGTCAGCCCATGTATCTGACCTGTGAGCTAAACAAAGAGAGGGACGTGGTCTGGAAGAAGGACGGCCAGGTCCTAAAGAAAAAGGCTGGAAAAGTAGCTATCAACGTCATCGGTATGCAGCACGCTGTCACCATCCAGAACTCCACCGAGGACGACGCCGGCACCTACACCTGTGAGGTGGACGGCCAGGAGGACGTGAAGACCACCACTGTGGTGAAAGTGATCGGTAAGCAGAACTTCCTGAGGTTCTTTCTGAAGTTCTTCAGGTGCAGGCTGATGGGGTGAAATGTCAGATCGGATGAGCTGATTGGCCCGTGCAGAGGCGTTTAGGGGGGATTCTTTCTCAGATAACTTGATTCTTCCTCCTCAGAAATCATCAAAGACTGGCTGGTGAAGCCTCTGAGAGACCAGCATGTGAAACCAAAGACAAAGGCTGTGTTTAAATGCGAATTGTTCAAAGACACTCCCAACTGGAAGTGGTTCAAAGGAGACAATGAGCTCAATCCGTCTGACAAAATCGAGATTGCCAAAGATGGGAAGGACATGTCACTCACCATCAATAACTGTCAGCCTGATGACGTGTCGGACTACACCATTGCGGTGGAGGATCGCAGATACACCGCCAGGCTCACGCTGGGAGGTTGGTCCATCCACACTCAGACAATCGTGGGCATGTCGGCGGTTTTTAACCTGTGACCTGTGTTCCAGAGCGCGAGGCTGAGATCCTGAAGCCGCTCTCCAGTGTGGAAGTTGTGGAAAAAGAGGAAGCCAACTTTGACACAGAGATATCTGAGGACGACGTACCGGGCGAGTGGAAGCTGAGAGGCCAGGTTCTGACCCGGTCTCCGGTAAGTTTCAGAGCAGACTCAGACCCGTTCACAGCCAGAAGTCAGAAAGGTTGCTGATGCCGGTTTGGACTTTTTCTTCTAGTCCTGCGACATCAAAGCTGCGGGTAGAAAACGCTTCCTAACTTTGAAAAACGTGCAGCTGGACCAGGCGGGTGAAGTGTCGTATCAGGCCCTGAATGCTGTCACCACCGCCATGCTGACCGTCAAAGGTATGAACCCGCCGGAAAAATCCTACCTGAGTGTGTGTGCACTAACAGCGGCTGCACCCGAGCGCCTGCAGAAAGACGACGGTAAGAATAGGAAGCTGTCTGTGAATGACCGCTGCATCATTCGCACCTCCCAGAAATCGAAATGGGCTTTGTCGACCCGCTGAAGGACGTTTCTGTGCCTGAAAAGAAACAGGCCAAGTTTGAGTGCACCATCACCAAGGATGTGCCAAAGGTCATGTGGTTCAGAGGGGCTGAGATTGTCACCCCGAGCCCTAAATATGAAATAATGGATGATGGAAAGAAACACATGCTGATCATAAACAGCTGTGACTTTGAGGATGAGGCTCAGTACACGGTTGAAGTGTTGGGTCAGAGATCTATGGCTCAGCTGACGGTGGAAGGTAAGTTGGCTGCACAACTGTCTGGCTTCACGTTGCACATGTTGGTCTGCTCTCCAACCCCTCTGTGTGCGCTGACATGATGTATTCCAGGCATGAGGCTCAAATTTGTCCAGTCACTTCAGGACCAAATGATCAAGGAAGGTAACACGGTACGGTTTGATATTGAGCTGAGTCATGAGAATGTACCGGTTGTTTGGTACCGAAACGAAGTCAAACTACACCTGAGCCGAAGCGTGCTCACGTATGTGGAAGGAAAGAAACATACACTAGAAATGAGGAGTCTGACTCTAGATGATACCTGCCAAATTAAGGCAGAGGCCAAAGGGATTTACTCCACAGCCAAACTGACCGTCATAGGTAATAAAATCAGGTGACAGCTTGTCTCAGGTCTGATAAGTCTGCCTGTTGACTCTTTCTAAACCTAAGTCCTGCTCCTGCTGCAGAAGGAGATGCCGTCTTCGTGGTGAAGCTGCAGGATTACACGGCCACCGAGAAAGACGAGGTGACCCTGGACTGCGAATTGAGCAAGGACGTCCCCGTCATCTGGTATCACAACCAGAAGGAAATTATTGCCTCCAAGACGGTGGTGATGAAGTCAGAGGGTACACGCAGGTCCCTGCTTCTGAGGAAAGTAGTGCAGAGCGATCAAGGCAACTACGTCTGCGATTGTGGAACAGACAAAACCTCGGCCAGCATCAGCATAGAAGGTACCAGCTGCTGGAGTGTTTATGTAGCTTCTTTACTGAAAGCAAACATTAAAACTATTTGGTTTCAGTCTTCTGTTGATGTTCAAGGTTTGATTCCCATTTTCAAACCCAACAGCTCGCGATGTGAAGGTTGTTCGGCCCATTTACGGTGTGGAGCTGTTCGACGGAGAGACGGCTCGGTTTGAGGTGGAGATCTCTGAGGACGATGTCCACGGCCAGTGGAAGCTGAACGGAGAAGTTCTCAGTCCTTCATCTGTGAGCATCGCCTCAGTGTTCTGATGCTTCTGATCGGTTCAGACATGACCCAAGCTAACCGGCATGTTGTCATGTGACAGGATGTCGACATCATTGAGGAGGGCGGGAAACACACGCTCATCCTGTACAACTGCAAGGTATCCATGACCGGAGAAGTGGGCTACACAGCTGCTAACGCCAAGTGCTCGGCCAACCTGAAGGTCAAAGGTGAGACAGCTGCACCAAAGAGAAAGAAATATCAGATGTAAACCTTAAACCTCCATCAGATCCAGCTGAAGTCCACCACCAGGGCCAGCAGCATGGAACTGTGATGGTCATGTGACCCTCCAGCGGGTCTACGGAGGTTTTCCAGCGTTTCTATCCGTCCAAGAGGTCTACAATCCTGATGTAGTGTTTATTCAGAGACTCTAGATGGTAAATCCACCATTATTTATCACATCTTCATCACCATCACTACCATGTTGCTAAGAGACCTGGACATGATGATGAAGACACTTCCTGTCAGACTTTCCACCAATCAGAGAGCTTAGACTGACGGTAACGTCCAATCAGGAGCAGCCAAAGATCAACAAGTGATGAGAAATTTGATTTGTTTCATGATCTGAACTAGTTGGAGCGTGTTGATGTTGAGCAAGGCCGGCGGTGGGAATGCAGAACTGTGAACGGGGGATCATGCGTGCACATTATGCTTCAGCTCATTCCTTGATATTATCGTTTATAATTGTTTTCTTAACAGAACTGTTAGTAGAGTCCCATTAGTCACGCCACATTTGGTTCCTTTACATTATTTAACATGTTTTATTTGTGGACAGCAGAAAACCTTCAGCCTGAGGATGAGGAGTAAAGTAAAAATGCTAGTCTGAGCCGATTTTAATCAGTTTGAAACATCCAGTCTGACTTCTGGATAACATCCGGATGTGATTTCCTGCAGAACTCCCTTTAAACTTCCTCATGCCGCTGAGTGACATCCAGGTGTACGAGAAGGACGAGGCCCGGTTCGAGGTGGAGGTGTCGCGACCTCTGAAGAGCTTCCGTTGGCTGAAAGGTTCCCAGGACCTGCAGAGCGACGACAAGTACGAGATGAAGCAGGAGGGAAACATGTACGTCCTGGTGATCCGATCGGCTGCCTACGACGACGAGGCTAAGTACATGTTTGAGGCCGAGGACAAGAGGACGTCCGGCAAGCTCATCATTCAAGGTGAAGCATGTCTGACTTGGGTTAAAGCTGAGAATCTTCAGACAGATGAGTTCCTCACACGCCGGTTGCTCGTCCTGCAGGTATCCGCCTGGAATTTGTCAAACCGATCAAAGACGTGACAGTGAAGGAACGCGAAACGGCAGAATTCAGCATGGAGCTGTCTCATGACAAGGTCTCTGTGGTGTGGTACAAAAACGACGTCCGGCTGCATCCCAGCAAGGTGGTGCACATGTCGGATCAGGGGAAGATCCACACTCTGGCCTTCAAGGAGGTCACCATCGATGATACGTCCATGATCAAAGTAGAGGCCATGGACAAGAGCATGACCGCCATGCTCACAGTCATCGGTCAGTATGTCCAAAGTAGAATCATTCATTATGTTATGACAGAACCTCTCCTGGAGGGTTTCGGCTGCAGAATGACACAGAGATTAATGCAGAAAGAGATGTGAAGGAATGCTCGTGGTGTCTCTGCAGAGGGCGACTTGTACTTCACCTCCAAGCTGCAGAACTACACGGCGGTGGAGAAGGACGAGGTGAAGCTGGTCTGTGAGCTGAGCAAGGCCGACGCCAACGTCCAGTGGTTCAAGGACGGGAAGGAGATCACGCCGTCCAAGAATATCTCCATCATCTCTGATGGCAAGAAGCGCATCCTGTTGGTCAGGAAGGCGGAGAAGGCCAACATTGGAGCGTACACCTGCGACTGCGGCTCCGACAAAACCACTGCCAACCTCAACATCGAGGGTAAGACTTTTCCGGAGGAGCCTCATGGTGACATTTCCACCGATCAAATGAGAATTCAGGTTTGTTTCCCTCAGAGCGCGACATCAAGGTGGTCCGTCCGCTCTACAGCGTGGAGGTCACAGAGACCGAGACGGCCAAGTTTGAGACGGAGATTTCAGAGGAGGACGTCCACGGAAACTGGAAGCTAAAGGGTGAAGCTCTGCACCAGTCTGCGGTGAGTTGCCGGAAAGGAAACCCAGTAGGTGGACTTTAGCAAAGACGCCACGCTGACCCAATGTCCTAATCTTCTCCAGGATGTTGAGATCAAAGAGGAGGGAACCAAACACTTCCTGATCCTGTACAATGTCCGCATGGACATGGCGGGACCGGTCGACTTCTCTGCCGCGAACGCCAAGTCCAACGCTCAGCTCCGAGTCAAAGGTCAGAGTCCTGCCGCTGTTCTGGAGTTCAGTTCATCATCAGGTTGATGTTTCTGAACCTCTCAGATCCTCTTTTCTGTCGGATCTTTGATCAGGATTGTAAAACCTGAAGTTCAGATCAGCCCTCAGCCAATCAGCTGGCGGGGTTATTTTGGTCTCTCTCTGATTGGCGAGCAGCCGCAGGACCTGTGACATGCCATGGTTCAACATGAGGTCTTCTTCTCCTCCAGCTCGCTCCATCACGCTGCTGCGTCCTCTGAAGGACGTGACGGTGACGGCCGGAGAGACAGCGACTTTAGAGTGTGAGCTGTCGTACGAAGGCATCGTGGTGGACTGGTTCCTGGGCGGGAACAAGATGGAGGCCAGCGACCGGGTGAGTGATGTCACATCTGACAGACGATGAAACTTTCTGTCTCAGTGTCCTTATTTTTCTTGGACCCTTTAACACTGGATGGGTCCTGATTGGGATTTGGAAACTGAAATTACTGCTATCCTGCTGTTACCGCGGTGTAACCATGGTGATACTGTGGAATAAAAATGTTTCTTCGCTGTTTTATTATAACTTACAGTCCAAACTATCCGTTTTCTGAGGTCCCTGGATGTCTTTAAATGTCCCCATGTGCCACTAAATGTCCCCCTAGATGTCCATTAACACCAAGAACATGAAGTTAAACTGGAGTGGAGATATTCTTGAATGTCTGAGTTTTAATGAAACAGGGATTAAAGGGTTAAAATTCTATGAAGTAAGAAACAGAAGAAAATGAAGCTGCGAGGTGAAGCAAAAGCTGCAAAGGGACTGAGTCCTGTGGTTGAAAATGATCCGAGACGTGAAGCAGCTGCAGTCATGTGACGCCTTCAGAAGAGTGGATCAACACGCTGAGGAAGACATCAGCTCTTCTTCTTCTTTGCTCTGAATAAGAGTCAAAAACACCAGATGCTGAAACTAGACGTCTTTCTCTGCTGGAATAAAACTTCCTTTATCCAGAGAGATCAGGTCAGCTGGCTGGGTTGACGTGTAGCTCCGCCAGGTGGCAGCAGAGAGCCACTCTGAACCGGTTAGCTTCACATGCTAACATGCTAACAGGATGATCTTGTAAGAAGCTTGAGTTTACATAAACTTTATTACCAGTGACAAACCGCCACCATGAGCCGATAAACAGCTGATAAAAAAATCTCAGTCTAATCAATATATTTATCCATTATCCATTCGTTCTGCCTGAACCCCCGAAAGCTGCCAAACCCGTTCAGACATTTATCATTTCCACAGTTTCTGGGATATTTTCAGTCATTTTATGATAAAAAAAACTTCCCTCGAAGCTCTGTTGGGGGGGTGATGCTTTTCTTTTTCTGGAACCAAAAAATGAGAGCACATCGCTCCGGTTTTATCTTCACCTCATGGGCTCCCGGTTCGTTTTAGATTAGATTTTAAAATCCTTCTTTATGTTTTAGATATGTTTTAGATCTTTCTTTATGTCTGATCTGCTTCGGCCCGTTCTCTCAGGTCAGCAGCTCTACTGTTGTTAACCGTCATAAAGACAGAGAAGAAGAAGTGACAACGCTTTTTCAGTCGTTGCTCCTGAACTGATGAATGAGCTGCGTTTGTCCATCAGACCGCTTCGTTTCCCGCTTTTAAATCGCCTCTTAAAACCCATCTTTCAGTTTGAGAGGCTGCTTATTTCTGCTCTTATTGTTTAATATTCATTCATTTTCCAAACCGCTGAGTTCAATTCAGGGTGGCGGGGGAGCTGGAGCCTATCCCAGCTGAAGGCAGGGTACACCCCGGACAGCTCGCCAGTCCATCGCTGTATTGGTTAATATGTGTTTTCTAACTCACTTATTCTGTGTAATGGAAATTGTCCTGCGTTTTAATTATTTCATGTGGGTATGTGAGCGCGTGCAGCACTTTGGCTGCTTCTCCACAGAGGGGAAGCTCAATCTGGATTCCTTTTAAAGGGCGTTATAAATAAAAATGAGTTGAGTTCCAAGCTGCAACCCCTCTCCAGCATGCCCAAACCAAATGGCTGACTTCTCTGTTCTGCGTGTCTCTCAGCTCTGCAGGTACCTGTTAACCAGCTGTCCATGTCATTCAGGTGTGTTAGAGAAGTGATTAACCTAAAAGTTGCAGGACAGTGGATCTTAAGGACAGACTTCCTGGTTTAGAGACTGGGATGCACCATGGCATGATGCTAGAATTTTCTCATGACTGAGATTAGAATAGTTTAAATCAAATATGTTGTTGTGCTTCTTGTTGCTGTATAAATAAAGCTGGATTGGATTTGTTGTGAGAAGACAGAAAGACTCATGAAGATGTAGTGATGCTCAGAGTGGAGGAAGGTGAAAGTAGGTGGAAAAAAGTCCAGAACTTGATGGTTTTGTGCTGCAGGTGAAGACTCGGGTGACGGGAAAAGTCCACACTCTGATGATCCGAGACGTGAAGCTGTCCGAGGCCGGCGAGGTCAAACTGACTGCTAAAGACTTCCTGACTGTGGCTCAGCTTGTCGTCAGAGGTGCGACGCTTGAACACACAGAGGGCAGTGAAGGCATCGCGCATGCCCAGCACACAGCTGCGTTTGGTTCTGACCTGCTTCTTGTTTGCAGAGCCGCCGGTGGAGTTCACAAAGCCTCTGGAGGACCAGACAGTGGAGGAGGAAGCCACCGCCACCCTGGAGTGTGAAGTTTCCAGAGAGAATGCAGAGGTGCGATGGTTCAGAGAGGGTCAGGAGATCAGAAAGACCAAGAAGTACGACATGATCGCTGAAGGACGCAAGAGAAAACTCGTCATCCACGACTGCTCTCCAGATGACGCCAAGATGTACACGTGTGATGCCAAAGAGTTTAAGACTTCCTGTTTCCTGGAGGTCACACGTAAGGAAGACCGTCCGGTTCTGTGTCATCCTCGTCAGGATGAAGATCTTTACCCAGAACTCTGAACAGACCCGCTTCAGGTTTTTCCTCTCTCTGTCTTCAGCTCCTTACGTGGAGTTTTCGAAGCCGCTGCAGGATGTGGAGGTCCGAGAAAAGGATTCTGCCAAGTTTGAATGTGAAGTGTCCCGTGAGTCCGCCAAGGTAAGAACCAGTTAGAAACCATTATGGACCAGTGTCCGTCACCAGTCTGAAAGACCTGAGTTGTAAACATGAGACCTGTGATCGGTCAGGTTCGCTGGTTCAAAGACGGCAGTGAGATCCGGAAAGGAAAGAAGTATGAGATTATTGCTAAGGGAGTCCAGAGGATCCTCATCGTCCACAAGTCGGTGTTTGACGATGAGGCCGAGTACGAATGTGACGCCAGAACCTCCAAGACCTCGGGAATGCTCACTGTCATCGGTAGGAATCTGCAGCTTTTGATGAAAACTGGAGCAGCCTGATGTGATCGCTGGTTCATCCAGACCACTGTTTGCTTTCTCCTCAGAGGAGGCAGCCAGGTTCACCAAGAACCTGTCCAACGTGGAGGGCACGGAGACGGACAGTGTAAAGATGATCTGCGAAGTGTCGAAGGCCAACGCGGAGGTCACCTGGTGCCGAGGGGACGAGGAGCTGCCGGAGGGCGGTCGCTATGATCAGGTCACGGACGGACGCAAAAGAATCTTGGTCATCCAGGACCTGAGGATGGAGGATGGTGGGGAGTATAACTGCAGACTGAGTCCCACCGTGAAGACATCTGCCATGCTTAAAATCAACGGTAAATCAAGAGGATATAACGCCAATACAACTGTCTCCAGATGCAACCCTATGCTAAGCTAACATCCGAATTTCAGAGAGAAGAACCAAAATCTGCTTTTGTCTTTTACTAGATTTGATGAATTTAATGTTCTGTCTCACGGGAACAACCATGTTCACCGCCAACCTGCTTTGTCCTCCAGAACTTGCAGCTGAATTCATCGCCCGGCCTCAGAACCAGGAGGTGGTGGAGGGTGAGAAGGCTGAGTTCGCCTGCTCCGTCTCCAAAGAAAGCTACGAGGTGAGGTGGTTCAGAGGGGACATGGAGGTGAAAGCGGGAGACAAGTACACCATCATCAGTGAAGGCAAGAGAAGAGCCCTGATTGTTAAAGACTGCAACCTGAAAGACGAAGGCGGCTATGTGGCCCACATCGGCAACGTGAAAGCCTCGGCTGACCTGCTTGTGATCGGTAAAAAGTCACCTTCCGCTAGCACTTTGTTGAGGTTCTTGAAGAGTAAAGTTTGGTTTTCACCAGTTTGTACTTGATTCTAGAAAAACTGAGGGTAATTACGCCGATTAAAGACACGGAGGTGAAGGAAGGATGCGAGATCGTCTTCAACTGCGAGACGAACACAGAGGGAGCTAAGGCCAAGTGGCTGAAGAACGAGGAGACCATTTTTGAAAGCAGCAAGTACATGATGGCTCAGAGAGACAACGTCTTCTCTCTGAGGATTAAAGATGCCCAGAAGTCTGACGAGGCCAACTACACCATCACTCTGACCAATCACAGAGGAGAATACGCCAAGTGCACTGCCAGCGCCAGAGTGGCAGGTAGATACTGGGGATGTAAATCACCTGTCCGATCACCAGACCATATCCATTTATCGGTCTCTCTAAACCACCTCTTAAAGTGATGTAACTTGTACATTTCATCAGTAGAGTTTGTAAGAATTCATATCTATTTCAGTGTTAAATTCAACATTTAAACTCTATTTCCAGAGTCAAACCCTGATGTTGCCCTGGGTGTGGAGTCTTAAAACATCTTATATTCTTCCATCTGTTTTCTCTCCACCCCACAGAACAGAAATCCACTGCTTCCTCTAGAATTTCACTTCCTGATTCATTTTCCTCCTTTTTCTTTCTTATGAACTGTTTAATCATCTTGTTACTCCACAGAGGAGAAGCTGAAGTTCCTGGAGCCCATCGAGGACATTGAGACTCAGGAGAAGAAGACCATCAGCTTCATTTGCAAGGTGAACCGACCCGAGGTGACAGTCAGGTGGATGAAGGCCGGTCAGGAAGTGATGCTCAGCAAACGCATCGTCTACAGAGTGGACGGCCTCAAACACATGCTAACTATTAAGGACTGCACCATGGACGATGAGGGCGAATACACCGCCGTGGTCGGAGACGACAAGTGTGCAGCTGAGCTGATTATCAGCGAGGCGCCCACCGACTTTGCGGCACAGCTAAAGGACCAGACCATCAATGAGTTTGAGGATGCAGAGTTCACCTGCAAGCTGACCAAAGAGAAAGCCATGGTGAAGTGGTACAGGAACGGCAGGGAGATCAGAGAGGGACCCAGGTATCTCCCAGCAACACACCAAACCAACAACTCAGCAGAGCATTGCTATGATGCTCGGGTGATGCTGAGGAAACCTCTGTGTTTCTGCAGGTATCACATGGAAAAAGAAGGGAAGACATGCAGACTGATTATCAAAGTGTGCAGACCTGATGATGAATGTGAATATGCCTGCGGTGTAGACGAGAGGCGGACCAGAGCCAGGCTCTTTGTTGAAGGTGAACTCCTCACCTGTTTCTGTTCAAAGCACTGCACAGAGACGTCTACATTCAGTCCTCACAACCAGCATTTTTATGTCCTGCAGAAACACCGGTGGAGATCGTCCGACCACCGCAGGATGTGTTTGAACCTCCGGGTTCTGATATTGTGTTTGAGGTGGAGCTCAACAAGGACCGGGTGGAGGTGAAATGGATGAGGAACAACATGATAATTGTCCAGGGAGACAAGTACCAGATGATCAGCGAGGGTAAGGTCCATCGGCTGCAGGTCTGTGAGATCAGACCAAGGGATCAAGGAGAGTACAGGATTGTGGCCAAAGACAAGGATGCCCGAGCCAAGCTGGAACTGGCAGGTGAGTCCAAGTAAACTGGTTTTAGTAGCGTTTCAAAGGTGACCTTTAAGAGACAGCTTGTTAGATCACAGATAATCCAGCTGATAAAAACCTGCTTTGCTGACTGTTTCTTCTGCAGCTGTTCCAAAGATCAAAACCACAGATCAGAACCTGGTGACCGATGCTGGGAAATCCTTCGTAATGACTGTGCCCTATGATGCCTATCCTCGAGCCAATGCCGAGTGGTTCTTTGGGGGCACTAGCCTGCCTGTTCAGAACATTGACACCTCTGTGGACAAGACTGAGTACCGTCTGAAGTGCCCCAGCAAGGAGGACCAGGGACACTACAAAATTCTTATAAAAAACAAGCACGGCGAGGGAGAGGCCTTCATCAACCTGGATGTGATTGGTAGGTCTCAAGTCCTCATCTGTAGTTAGATTACTGCCGATGGTGCAGTCTAATTTTACCGTTTGCGGTTTTCAGATGTCCCTGGACCCATTAAGAACTTGAGGGTGGTGGACACTGCGGATGGTGAGGTTAGCTTGGCCTGGGATGAACCCGAGAGCGACGGCGGAAGCAAGATCATCGCCTACATTGTTGAAAGGCGCGATGTGAAACGTAAGACCTGGACTTTGGCAACAGATCGTGCAGATACTCCAGAGTACTGCGTCAGCAGCCTCCAGAAAGACTCCAAGTACCTGTTCAGGGTCTCTGCCCGGAACCGAGTTGGCAGCGGACCTATTGTTGCCACCGAAGACGCCGTTCAAGCTAAGAACAAGTTTGGTAAATAATGCTTATCAGTTCCTACTGTTAAGATGCAGCCTACACACTTCAGGCTGGCTTTGATCCTTTATGGCTCCATTTTCTGCCATCAGATCTTCCAGATGCTCCAGAAAACGTGGCAGTGTGTGTGGTCAACAAGTTTGGTGCCACAGTCTCCTGGGAACCCCCAAAGTTTGACGGCGGCTCAGAAATCACTGCATATGTGATTGAGCTCCGCGACAGGACGTCCGTGAAATGGGAGGCAGCCATGGTGTGTGGCGCCAGCGACCGCTCAGCCACGCTGAACGATGTGGTGGAACACAAGGAGTACATCTTCAGGGTCCGTGCTGAGAACAAGGCCGGCATTGGCAGGCCCAGCGCCGCCACAAACCCTGTCAAGATTATGGACCCCATTGGTGAGTAAAAACCAGCAGTTGGAAGGTTTTATTCCATCTTCCTGTAAAATTGCACCAAACAATTCATCGGTCTTCTCGACTGTGCAGAGAGACCAAGCCCACCTCAGAACCTGAACTTCAGCGACCAGATCAAGACAGCCGTCACTCTGACTTGGGAAACACCTGTTAGCAATGGCGGCAGCATGATTACTGGCTACATCATTGAAAAATGTGATGAGGGAACTGAAAAGTGGCTGCGTTGCAATGCTAGGCTGTGTCCTGACCTCTCCTACCGGGTATGGACCCCCCCAACAGGACTTTGGCTCCCAGCTCATCTCGTCTTAATGTTTTTATTGTTTATTGACTTTTGGACTGCTGTCCTCAGGTGTCTGGACTGAAACCTGGTCAGAAGTACCTGTACAGAGTCAGTGCCGAGAACGCAGCCGGTGTCTCAGATCCAACCGAGCAGCTTGGACCTCTGCTGGCTGACGACCCACACGGTAGGAACCAGCACCAGAATCACCTGGAAGACAGTGAAATGTAAACTCTGTGGAGTCTCTTTTGTTTGTTTATTTTTAACTTGTCATGTCCAGCATCATGACAGCAGAATGATGGTCTGGCTGCTGTGTTGTGCTGACCACATTTTCCCTTTCAAGATGAGGCATTTGGATATTAGGCTCCCCTTGATCATGCAAATGCAACCCCAGCCCCTCCAAGGGTCCGTTATGGACCAAGAGGGCTCCAAGTCCCAGGAAACCAGCAGCCAATGCAGGGCATGGAGCCAATGCCGCCAGCAGACCGCTCGTCCCACCAGGCTCAGGACCTGGATGCATGAGTCAGGGACGAAACCCAGAGCCTTCAAGCCTGAGAGCCACCCATCACCCTGGGGAAGACCTGGCCATCACCTGCCCTATTGCCCCCAATGGGCCCCCATTATTCACCACCCATCATTCACCACCCCACCACCCTGAGCAAAACCCCTCCCTCCAATACTTCCCCCAAACAACCCATCCCTGCCATCCTTCCTTCCCCACCCCTACCTTAGAGGGAGCAGCCTGAGCAAGCCAGAGGACAGCCAGCCACAACAGTTATGCACACCCCCACCTCCTCCATCCATGCACACCCCCACCTCCTCCATCTATGCCAACACACATTCTCTCCCCCTGTGTTAAAAAACAGACATCCATTCATACCCTCCTCCTGTGTCCCCTGGCAGACGAGAAGACCACCACCTCCAACCCAATCCCCAAGCTCGGACGCACAGTCAGGCCAGACCCAGATCTATGGAGCAAGCATCCTCCTCGGCTTTGCCCTGTAAACAGGGGTGTCAGAAGACCCCAGTGCCCTCCCCTCACCCAATTATGAATGTTGTGAAATGCTGTTTGGAATGAAAGTTGTGAGGCAGTGAACATGCTGTGCTGGAGTTATCAAGTCTAATTCTGCTATTCTGTTCCTAAGGACGGGCGTAGGATTATCAGTTAAAAGCATTTTCAGTTGGATGTCTGCTTGTCCAGAGATCTGACAGCTTGTCTCTCTGCAGTCGGTCCGACCTTTGACCTCAGCAGCTTCAGGAACGGCCTGGAAGTGATTGTGCCTCAGCCTCTCACCATCAGAGTCCCCATCACCGGATACCCAACTCCTATTGCCAAATGGATGTTTAGCGAGAAGGAGCTGACTGTTGCAGTTGAGCGTGTCTCCATGATGACGAAGCCCACTCACACGGAGCTGACCATCTCACCGAGCGTCCGCCCGGACAAAGGCACCTACACCCTGCATCTGGAGAATGATGTCTCTTCTGTCTCTGGGGAGATTGAAGTCAACGTTATTGGTAACAAGGGTTTTCTCTTCTGACAACATAAAGCCACTGAAACACAGGAATATTGCCAACATCTTGCTTTGGTTTATTTTCCCAGCATGCCCCAGTGCCCCCAAGGACTTCAAAGTGGCTGAGGTGACTCGACACCATGTCCATCTGATGTGGGAGGCTCCGGAGCATGATGGAGGAAGTCCAGTCACCCACTACCAGATTGAGAAGAGAGAAGTTTCTCGAAAGACCTGGGCCAAGGCATGTCTGATATTGGTCTCAAGAAACGTTGTTGCAGCAGACAATTCCTTTAAAGAAATAATAAAACTTGAAAACTTGTGAATAAATGCTTCAGAATGCAGCTTCATGAGTTCTCTAACTTCAAAAAATCTTCCAAACTCAGCCGAAACAGAAAAGTTGTAGGTTTTGGACTGACAGCTCATCACAGGGATGTTTTTTCTCCAGGTGGCTACTGGCGTCATGGACCTGGAACACACCGTAACAGATGTGCTTGAAGGAAAAGAGTATTTGTTTAGTGTCATTGCCTGCAACAAGTGTGGACCTGGAGAGCCGGCGTACATCGACGAGCCCGTCAACGTCTCCTCTCCAGCCAGTAAGTGTTCAGTCTGAATGTATGTCAAAAAACAGATATATTTACTGTTGGTGATAATCTCATCCACCTGCTTCCTGCAGCTGTACCTGATCCTCCAGAGAACCTCAAGTGGCGTGATAAGAGCGCTAAAGGCATCTTCCTCTACTGGGAGCCTCCGAAGTATGATGGAGGTGCTCCGATCAAAGGTTATGTGGTGGACAAATGTCAGCGTGGCACAGACAAATGGGAACCCTGTGGTGACCCCATCCCTGAACTGAAGTAAGATCCAGCAGTCTGACATATCACACCACCTGGATTTCCAGTCAGGTGAATTTAGTTTTTGTTTTTTGGCCACAGGTACCAGGTGACAGGTCTGATCGAGGGCCAGTGGTATGCCTACCGAGTCAGAGCTTTCAACAAGTTGGGAGCCAGTAGACCCTGCAGGGCCACCGATGAGATCCAAGCTGTGGATGCCAGAGGTAGGTCTGTCCAGACTAACTGCAACATAGGGAGGAGCCTCATCCAGTCTTTCCTTTGGACTAATGGTGAATCTTATGTAGGGGAAAATGAATATGAGACAGTTTTAGGTTTTAGTTTCAGTGTTTCAGTTAATCCTCCGTTTTAGATCAACAATAAATTTAGATTTTTTCAAAAAGGAAGTAAAACAACACAGAGAATGGAAGTGAGAGTGCTGCAAACAGTGAGGAGGTCCATCTAAAAGTCTAACTTTTTCCCTTCATAATGCCAAAAGAACCGCCAGAGATCCAGCTGGACGTGAAGCTCTTGGCTGGTCTCACTGCCAGAGCTGGTACCAAGATTGAGCTTCCAGCAGATGTCAAAGGAAAGCCTGATCCCCGTGTGAAGTGGACCAAGGCAGATCTGGTCCTGAGAGCCGATGACCGCATCACCATTGACACCCAGCCAGGTCACTCCAAGCTGTCCATCAGCAACACCAGCAGAGGAGACACTGCAACCTACATCATCGAGGCTGTCAACATCTGTGGACGTGCCACCGCCACCATTGATGTCAACATTCTCGGTACTGAGGCTGATTTACTAACAATCATCTGAAGTTTCTAGCAGCACAAAGTTTGTTTCAGTGTTCAACACATGTTAGAATTACTGAAAAGAACTTCAGAGTTCAGAGATTACCAAGCTGTTGTTCCCTCCATCTTAGATAAACCTGGCCCTCCAGCTGCCTTCGACATCTCTGAGATCACCAACGAGTCCTGCGCCCTGGCCTGGAACCCTCCCAGAGATGACGGCGGTTCACCCATCACCAACTACATTGTGGAGTGTTGTCAGACGGACAAAGAAGAGTGGGTCAAGCTGTCAGCCACGGTGAAACACACTACTTTCAAGGCCTGCAAGCTCACTGCTTTGAAGGAGTACATCTTCAGGATCAGTGCTGAGAATCAATACGGCATTGGCACACCTGCCGAACATTTACCGATCATTGCAAAATACTCCTTTGGTACGTTTGTACAAAGTACAGCATCTCTAACGCTGAACACGTGAAGCATCCACCCATTTACGAATGTTATTTTCCATCTGTTTCAGACCCTCCTGGCCCTCCAACCAGGGTCACTCCCTCTGATATTGCTAAGGACGCAGTCACCCTGACCTGGTTCGAGCCGGACGAGGACGGTGGAAGTCCCATCACTGGGTACTGGATTGAGAAGTTTGATCCAGAGAGTGACAAGTGGATTAGATGTAATAAACTACCCATCAAGGACACAACCTTCAGGTAACTGGGGTGTGACAATCAACCAATCGAAGTGGGTGAAGGTTACTGGATGATTTTAACTGACAACGTACGGTTGCAGGGTGAAGGGACTTCCCACCAAGAAGAAGTATCGCTTCCGGGTTTTGGCAGAGAATCTAGCTGGACCTGGAAAACCCAGTTCAGAGACAGATCCTGTTCTCATTAAAGATCCTATCGGTATGTCAAATGGCTGGACCATTGGCCTACATAGGTTTAGGTTCCTGGATCAGGATTTAACTTGACAATCATGACAGCAAAATTCTGGCAGTAAATACATAGTTATAATTTAAAACTCTTCATCAGATCCTCCTTGGGCTCCTGGTAAACCCATCATTAGAGATATCGCCAAGACCTCTGCCTTGTTGGCCTGGACCCGTCCAGAACACGACGGTGGGGCTAAGATCGAAGGCTACATCATTGAGTTTCAGAAGACTGGAAGCGAGGATTGGATCCGGATTGCAGAGGATGTCCCTCAGACTGAGCACCAGCTAAAGGGCCTGATGGAGAAGCAGGAGTACTCGTTCCGGGTCAAAGCCGTCAACAAAGCTGGCGAGAGCGAACCCAGCGAGCCCAGTGACCCTGTGGTCTGTAAGGAAAGACTCTGTAAGTACAGCAAGGAAGAAGAAAGAAGAAGTGTTTTAGAAATGTTTTGTCCTGAACTAATAATCTGTGTTTCTGTTTGGAAGACCCTCCATCTGCACCTCAGTGGCTGGAGGTGAGTGGTATCACCAAGATCAGTGCTGACCTGAAATGGCAGGCTCCCAGCAGCGATGGAGGCTCGCCTATCACTAACTATGTGGTAGAAAAAAGGGATGTGAGGCGGAAGGCTTGGCAGACTGTGGACACCACTGTCAAGGAACTGAGATACTCTGTGACTCCGCTCAACGAAGGATCTCTGTACGTGTTTCGTGTTGCTGCTGAGAACACCGTTGGGATGGGAGAGTTCTGCGAGCTGGAGGATGCAGTGCTCGCCAAAGACACCTTCAGTAAGTTAGGAATGCAGCAAAACGGCTGCTTCCTGTTCACAGAGCAGCTGGAGAGCAGATGGATCGGCCTGCTACTCATAAACATCATTATCTGCATGGAATTTCCTCCATTTTCAGCCATCATCAACAGCACAGTTTAACAAAAACTAATTTTCTAGAAGCAATTTTTAACACTTGTCTCAATTTTCAGCTACTCCCGGCCCTCCCTACGCCCTGACGGTGATGGAGGTCACCAAGAGGCATGTTGAGCTGAAATGGGAACCTCCCAAGAGCAACGGTGGAAGACCCATAAACAAGTAAGACAAGTAACTCGTAAGTGAAGAGGATTTCCTGGGTGTAGGTGGAGCGTTAGGATCGTTCCAGGTGTAGGCGGGATTGTTCCAGGTGTAGGTGGAGCGGTGGGATCGTTCCAGGTGTAGGCGGGATTGTTCCAGGTGTAGGTGGAGCGGTGGGATCGTTCCAGGTGTAGGTGGAGCGGTGGGATCGTTCCAGGTGGAGCGGTGGGATCGTTCCAGGTGGAGCGGTGGGATCGTTCCAGGTGGAGCGGTGGGATTGTTCCAGGTGGAGCGGTGGGATTGTTCCAGGTGGAGCGGTGGGATCGTTCCAGGTGTAGGCGGAGCGTTAGGATCGTTCCAGGTGTAGGCGGGATTGTTCCAGGTGTAGGTGGAGCGGTGGGATCGTTCCAGGTGGAGCGGTGGGATTGTTCCAGGTGGAGCGGTGGGATCGTTCCAGGTGTAGGCGGAGCGTTAGGATCGTTCCAGGTGTAGGCGGGATTGTTCCAGGTGTAGGTGGAGCGGTGGGATCGTTCCAGGTGGAGCGGTGGGATCGTTCCAGGTGGAGCGGTGGGATTGTTCCAGGTGGAGCGGTGGGATTGTTCCAGGTGGAGCGGTGGGATCGTTCCAGGTGTAGGCGGAGCGTTAGGATCGTTCCAGGTGTAGGCGGGATTGTTCCAGGTGTAGGTGGAGCGGTGGGATCGTTCCAGGTGGAGCGGTGGGATCGTTCCAGGTGGAGCGGTGGGATCGTTCCAGGTGGAGCGGTGGGATCATTCCAGGTGGAGTGGTGGGATCGTTCCAGGTGTAGGTGGAGCGGTGGGATCGTTCCAGGTGGAGCGGTGGGATCGTTCCAGGTGGAGCGGTGGGATTGTTCCAGGTGGAGCGGTGGGATTGTTCCAGGTGGAGCGGTGGGATCGTTCCAGGTGTAGGCGGAGCGTTAGGATCGTTCCAGGTGTAGGCGGGATTGTTCCAGGTGTAGGTGGAGCGGTGGGATCGTTCCAGGTGGAGCGGTGGGATCGTTCCAGGTGGAGCGGTGGGATCGTTCCAGGTGGAGCGGTGGGATCATTCCAGGTGGAGTGGTGGGATCGTTCCAGGTGTAGGTGGAGCGGTGGGATCGTTCCAGGTGGAGCGGTGGGATCGTTCCAGGTGGAGCGGTGGGATCGTTCCAGGTGGAGCGGTGGGATCGTTCCAGGTGGAGCGGTGGGATTGTTCCAGGTGTAGGTTGAGCGGTGGGATCGTTCCAGGTGGAGCGGTGGGATCGTTCCAGGTGGAGCGGTGGGATCGTTCCAGGTGTAGGTTGAGCGGTGGGATCGTTCCAGGTGGAGCGGTGGGATCGTTCCAGGTGGAGCGGTGGGATCGTTCCAGGTGTAGGTGGAGCGGTGGGATCGTTCCAGGTGGAGCGGTGGGATCGTTCCAGGTGGAGCGGTGGGATCGTTCCAGGTGTAGGTGGAGCGGTGGGATCGTTCCAGGTGGAGCGGTGGGATTGTTCCAGGTGTAGGTGGAGCGGTGGGATTGTTCCAGGTGGAGCGGTGGGATCGTTCCAGGTGGAGCGGTGGGATTGTTCCAGGTGGAGCGGTGGGATTGTTCCAGGTGGAGCGGTGGGATCGTTCCAGGTGGAGCGGTGGGATCGTTCCAGGTGGAGCGGTGGGATCGTTCCAGGTGGAGCGGTGGGATTGTTCCAGGTGGAGCGGTGGGATCGTGGTCTGGGTGTAGGTGGAGCGGTGGAATTGTTCCAGGTGTAGGTGGAGCGGTGGGATTGTTCCAGGTGTAGGTGGAGCGGTGGGATCGTTCCAGGTGGAGCGGTGGGATTTTTCCAGGTGTAGGTGGAGCGGTGGGATCGTTCCAGGTGTAGGCGGGATTGTTCCAGGTGTAGGTGGAGCGGTGGGATCGTTCCAGGTGTAGGCGGGATTGTTCCAGGTGTAGGTGGAGCGGTGGGATCGTTCCAGGTGTAGGTGGAGCGGTGGGATCGTTCCAGGTGGAGCGGTGGGATCGTTCCAGGTGGAGCGGTGGGATCGTTCCAGGTGGAGCGGTGGGATCATTCCAGGTGGAGTGGTGGGATCGTTCCAGGTGTAGGTGGAGCGGTGGGATCGTTCCAGGTGGAGCGGTGGGATCGTTCCAGGTGGAGTGGTGGGATTGTTCCAGGTGGAGCGGTGGGATCGTTCCAGGTGGAGCGGTGGGATTGTTCCAGGTGGAGCGGTGGGATTGTTCCAGGTGTAGGTTGAGCGGTGGGATCGTTCCAGGTGGAGCGGTGGGATCGTTCCAGGTGGAGCGGTGGGATCGTTCCAGGTGTAGGTTGAGCGGTGGGATCGTTCCAGGTGGAGCGGTGGGATCGTTCCAGGTGTAGGTGGAGCGGTGGGATTGTTCCAGGTGGAGCGGTGGGATCGTTCCAGGTGGAGCGGTGGGATTGTTCCAGGTGGAGCGGTGGGATTGTTCCAGGTGGAGCGGTGGGATCGTTCCAGGTGGAGCGGTGGGATCGTTCCAGGTGGAGCGGTGGGATCGTTCCAGGTGGAGCGGTGGGATTGTTCCAGGTGGAGCGGTGGGATCGTGGTCTGGGTGTAGGTGGAGCGGTGGGATTGTTCCAGGTGTAGGTGGAGCGGTGGGATCGTTCCAGGTGGAGCGGTGGGATTTTTCCAGGTGTAGGTGGAGCGGTGGGATCGTTCCAGGTGGAGCGGTGGGATTGTTCCAGGTGGAGCGGTGGGATTGTTCAAGGTGGAGCGGTGGGATTGTTCCAGGTGGAGCGGTGGGATCGTTCCAGGTGTAGGTGGAGCGGTGGGATCGTTCCAGGTGTAGGTGGAGCGGTGGGATCGTTCCAGGTGGAGCGGTGGGATTGTTCCAGGTGTAGGTGGAGCGGTGGGATCGTTCCAGGTGGAGCGGTGGGATTGTTCCAGGTGTAGGTGGAGCGGTGGGATCGTTCCAGGTGGAGCGGTGGGATTGTTCCAGGTGTAGGTGGAGCGGTGGGATTGTTCCAGGTGTAGGTGGAGCGGTGGGATTGTTCCAGGTGTAGGTGGAGCGGTGGGATTGTTCCAGGTGTAGGTGGAGCGGTGGGATCGTTCCAGGTGGAGCGGTGGGATCGTTCCAGGTGGAGCGGTGGGATCGTTCCAGGTGGAGCGGTGGGATTGTTCCAGGTGGAGCGGTGGGATTTTTCCAGGTGGAGCGGTGGGATCGTTCCAGGTGGAGCGGTGGGATTGTTCCAGGTGGAGCGGTGGGATTGTTCCAGGTGTAGGTGGAGCGGTGGGATCGTTCCAGGTGGAGCGGTGGGATTTTTCCAGGTGTAGGTGGAGCGGTGGGATCGTTCCAGGTGGAGCGGTGGGATTGTTCCAGGTGTAGGTGGAGCGGTGGGATTGTTCCAGGTGTAGGTGGAGCGGTGGGATTGTTCCAGGTGTAGGTGGAGCGGTGGGATCGTTCCAGGTGGAGCGGCAGATATAGGACTGTGCAGTGTGGTAAAAGTCCACGTTTTGCAGGTACGTGATAGAGAAGAAGGAGAAGATGGGAACTCGATGGTTGAAGTGCTGCAAGACTCCAGACAGACAGACTCAGTTCAAGGTGACAGATGTGGATGAAGGATCGGAGGTGCAGTTCCAGGTCAGAGCAGAGAATGAAGCTGGGGTCGGAGATCCCAGTGAACCCACCGTGATCCTCACCATCGAGGATGCAACCAGTAAGTATCCCCTCAGGCATGATTGTCCTCTGAAATTGCAGGGTTTGGGAACTGTAGCTCCTCTGTGCGCAGGTCCTCCCTCTCCTCCTCTGGAAGTGAACATCATGGACGCCAGCAGGGAGCACATCAACGTCAGATGGAAGCCTCCAGCCAAAGACGGTGGCTCCCCTGTCACTGGATACCATGTGGAGGTCGCAGAGGCTCGTACAGAGCTGAAGTGGCTTCGTGTCAACAGCAGACCCATCAAGGAGCTGAAGTTCAGGATCGACGATGGAATCAAACCAGAAAAGAAGTATGTTATCAGGGTTCGTGCCATAAACGCCATTGGTGTAAGCGATCCCTCAGAGATCTCCGACAAAGTCTTCACCAAAGATCCCGACTGTAAGTATGGCTAGCTTTTTATCTGACGATGTAAAGGATGTGCAGTCATTACTCTGAAGAGGATAGTGATCCTACTTTCTGGACTAAAGGTGCTCCTACCATGGATCTGGAGGCCCAGGACGTGCTTGTGGTTGAGGGTGAGAAGTTGCACTTGAATATTCCCTATAGGGGAATTCCGACTCCAAAGATGGTTTGGCAGAAGGACACGGTAGAGTGTAAGGCTGATGACAGGCTGTCCATGACGGTGGAGATGAACAGCGCTCACCTGGAGCTGCTCAAGTGCACTCGTGGTAACGCTGGTGCCTACAGCATCACTCTGGAGAACAGCCTAGGAACGGCTACCGGGACCATCAATGTCAAAGTTATCGGTAGGATGTCAGCTGGAATTTATCCTAGCTGGTTAATCCTGGCTGAAGCCATTCTCTGACATATTTCTGACTTTCCTGATCTATGCAGGACTGCCTGGTCAGTGTAAAGACATCACATCCAGTGATGTCACCAAGAACTCCTGTCAGATCAGCTGGGAGACGCCAGAAGATGATGGCGGCACGCCCATCATCAGCTACACTCTGGAGCGCCGCGAGGCTTCCAAGAAAACATACGTGCCTGTCATGTCAGGAGAGAATATCCTGACCTACACTGTCAAAGATCTTTACGTTAACTGTGAGTACTACTTCAGGGTGAAGGCCGTCAACAAGGTTGGAGCCGGAGAATATCTGGAACTACGCAACGCTGTAATCACAGAGGAGGTCAAACGTAGGTCCACCTGATAGTCGTCTTGTAACGTTGACCATGGAGGTGCCGGCTAAATCTCACGGTGTGATGTTTTGTATCAACTACATAGAGAAACCAGACCCACCCATCCAGGTAGAGGCTCAGGACCCCACATCCAAGTCCATCACAGTCACCTGGAAGGCACCAGACTACGACGGTGGATGTCCCATCCAGGGCTACGTTGTGGAGAAGATTGAGAAGGACGGTGACCGCTTTGAGAGGGTGACCCCGAGCCTGGTTCCCGGTTTCTCCTTCATGGTGACAGGCCTGAAGGAGGAAATGGAATATCAGTTTAGGGTCCGAGCTGAGAACGCTGCAGGAGTTAGCGAACCATCCCGCAGCACGCAGCCGATGAAGGCTGCAGACCCTGTTGGTAAGTCCTGAAACCTGTCACATTAATGAGGAGAAACTGTTCCATTCCAAACTCATTTCTGTCCTTGTCTTTCCAGAAAAACCAAAGGTCACCTTGCATGCCCGTGTGCAGGCCGGTGTTTGTGTTAAGAAAGGGGAGGAGATCCGGATCGATGCCTTTGTTTCTGGCTCTCCATATCCCAAAATCAGCTGGCTGAGAAATGATGAGGATGTCACCAAAGAGCCCACCAAGAAGATTGTTCCTGTAGTCAAGAAAAAGAAGATCAAGGCCACAGTTAGTGTCCAGACCAGGACCTTGGGGAACTGGATGCTCCCATGTGTTTGCACACTTTAGGACAATTTAATCTTTGACTTTGTGTCCTACAGGTTCCTGAACCAGAGGAGGAGTTTGTGACTCCCATGCGTGAGCGTCTTGGTCTGGATCAGACCCATAAAGGCCAGTCTGCACTGATGATCCGAGAGTCAGTCAGAGCAGACCACGGAAACTTCACTATCAGGGTGGAGAACACTCATGGTGTTGCCACGGCTACCTGCTTCGTCAACGTTCTGGGTCAGACAGACGTTCTACACATTGTCTACTGGGACCTACAAGTCACTTTATCATATTGTCATCTTGGTTTGGAGAAGAAGCATGGTCACAATTTCCTCCTCCTGCAGATAAACCCGGCGCTCCAATCAACTTCACCTTTGATGAGATCAGGAACACCTCGGTCATCTGCAACTGGGAGGCTCCTGAAGATGATGGTGGCAGCGAGATCCTGAACTACATCCTGGAAAAGAAGGACAACAAGAACGATGAGATTGGCTGGATCACCATCACCTCCACCCTGAAGGGCACCAGCTTCCCCGTCACCAAGCTTATTGAAGGGAAGGAGTACATCTTCAGAGTCACGGCAGAGAACAAATATGGCTGTGGGCCTCCCTGCTTCTCTGAGCCTCTCGTTGCCAAGAACCAGTTCAGTGAGTGAGACCATGAAAAGAAAGCGTTAGACCAGAATTTCCAGATGAATGGATATTTATGCCTTGATCGGTTGTGTTTCTTTAATTCATAAAAAAAATGCATTTCAGACACTTGTTACCATGTTTATGGACCTTCTCCTCCCCTCCAGATCCTCCTGATGCTCCCAACACTCCCAGAGTTCATGAGGTGACAGCAAGCTCCGTCCACATCTCCTGGCACGAGCCCAAAGACAACGGCAGCCCAATCCTGGGCTACTGGATCGAGAGGAAGGAGGTGAACAGCAAACACTGGACACGAGTCAACCGGGCCCTCCTCAGCTCTCTGGATGTGAAGGTCACCGGGCTGATGGAAGGACTCACTTACATCTTCAGGGTGTGTGCTGAGAACCTGGCCGGTCCAGGGCCCTTCAGCGAGCCCACCGACCGCATCGTGACCATGGACGCCATTCGTAAGTTTTGGGGTTTTTTGGAGAGTCTGAATGTGCTGATGGGATCAACTGTGTCATTTTTCCAGTCCAGTATAAGATCAGATCAGGTCTCTGAGCTGATCTTAGACCTGACGGAGACCTGCAGCTGTTAGATGGACTTTCCTAGAGGACAAACATCCCATTCGCTGGGATGTTGGTTCAAGCTGAAATTCCTAATTTTACAGCTTTTCTGACAAGTAACAACAAAAGTTTGGTGATTTTTAGTTTATTTAAAATTTTTTTGCAAAATGTCATGAAATTAATTTAAGATATCATTAATATATTATATCAATCTTAATTCATTAAAATTCTACTTTTTCACCTTCTGTATGTTGAAATCTCACGGGTAGAATAGAGGAACGGGACCGATTGGCGGATTTTGCATTGACATCTCCATTTCCTCATAAGTATAAAACGTGTCTGTCCTCACAGTTCCTCCTGGCCCCCCCATTCCAAGGGTTGTGGACACTGGGAAGGAATCTGTCATATTGGCCTGGAAGCCCCCGCTGTACAACGGTGGAGGAGACATTCTGGGATATCATGTTGAGAAGGTGCAGAAAATTAAGTGAGCTGCTGCTCAGAGACATGAAAACGGAAACCTTTGCTTTAGATCTGAAACTCTGGGTGTGTTTCCTAGGTGTCGGCTGGAGAGAAGGAGTGGAAACGCTGCACCGAGTTCAGGTGCAAAGAGCTGACGTACACTGTCGCAGGCCTCACCGAAGGGGCTGACTATTACTTCAGGATCCTGGCTGTCAACGATGCCGGGCCTGGAGCTCCTGGAGTCACAGAACCTGTGACCGTCAAAGAACCCGAAGGTACCAACTCGTTCATTCTGCTAGTCTAACAGGATGGATGCCGTGGCTCTTCACTTTACACAAACATCTCTGTGTCCTTCAGAAACTCCGGTTGTGGAGTTTGATGAGTCCGTGAAGAATGGTGTCATGATCAAAGCTGGCGACCCGGTAAAACTTCCTGCTGTGGTAACGGGCCGACCCCAGCCAGAGATCAAATGGGCCAAAGATGAGGCGGAAATCGACAAAGAGAGGATGATGGTGGAGACAGAGGGAAAGAACAGCACTCTGTTCATCAAGAAGGCTGTGAGGGCAGATCATGGAAAGTACCAGATTACCGGCACCAACAGCGGCGGAACCAAGACCGCAGAAACCAGAGTGGATGTTATGGGTCAGTGAAAACCCAAAGTTCTGAAGGTTCTGTAGCGCTGAAGGAAGCCAGCTTGATGGATGGTTCTAGTTCTGTTCTCGGATGTAGTGCATGTAAAATGTCTTCTAACTGGTGTTTGGTTTGTAGACGTCCCTGGACCCGTGGTGGACCTGAAGACCGTCCATGTGACCAAGAAGAACATCGTCCTTACCTGGTCGGATCCTCTGGACAATGGCGGCAGTGACATCATCGGTTACGAGGTGCTGAGGAAGGACGCCAAGATGAAGCTTTTCCGCCAGCCCATTGAGACAGCATCCTGCAAGTGTGACATCCAGGGTCTGCTGGCCGGCGAGGAGTACGACTTCAGGGTCATCGCCAGGAATAAGTACGGTGATGGAGTTCCAGCTGACCTGGGTCCCATCCTGGCTGAAGATCCCAAAGGTAAACCAACCGATGATGACCTGGTGCCATCCCAGCACAGTCTTTATGGAATAATGGCTGACTTCCCCAACCTTTTCGCAGGTACTCCGTCTGCACCTGAGAAACTGCACTACACCAACCGAAGCAAGACCACAATCACTCTGGCCTGGCAGCCACCGCGCACCGACGGCGGCAGCCCCATCAGAGGATACTACGTGGAGAAGATGAGGTCTGACGGCACAGAGTTTGACGTGGCAAATCGCAAGATCTTCACAGAGTGCTGTGGAACCATCGAGAACCTGTCTGAGAACCAGGAGTACCAGTTCCGTGTCAAGGCCGTGAATGAGGTTGGAGATGGAGATCCATCCAAACCAATCACCGCCAGGATCCAAGACGATGAGAGTATGTTGTGATGCGGCTGCTGCTTCTGTCATGCTGACCTGATTAAAATGACATTTTTGGTGTTTGTTGGCCACAGTTGCTCCGGTCATCACCATCCTGAAGTTCTTCAAGAGCAACACAATCATCGTAAAGAAAGGAGCCGCCATCGACATCCCAGCCGAGGTGAGGGGACTTCCTCTGCCGACGCTGCTGTGGGTGAAGGACGATGTGGCGATCGAAAAGCCCGATGAGGAGAAGATGACGATGGAGATGGAGGAGGTAGGAGCTTCTTTATGAGCTTCTGAGGAAAGAAAGAGGTTCAGCTGCTGAGAGCGTGAATGCTCGGAGGATGAATCAGAACTACGTGTCCCAGTACAGCATGTTTTTACATATTCAGGTGAACCGAACCACCATGAGGACCAAGGTCGCCATCCCACAGACGGTCAGACAGGACAAAGGAAACTACAAGCTGGTGGCGGAAAACTGTTTTGGCAAAGCTCAGCATGTGATCCGGGTGGAGGTCCTCGGTAGTAGCCATCTTCCATCAGCTGATTTTACTCTGGAAATCTCTGAACATTAAGATTAATTCTGCCTTTTCAGATCGTCCTCTTCCTCCAAGGAATATTGTGGTTTCGGACATCAAGGCGGACTCCTGCTACCTGACGTGGGACGCCCCAGAGGACAACGGAGGCAGTGACATCACCAACTACATTGTGGAGCGCAGAGACGCCAGCAAGAAGAAGTCGGACTTTGATGTTCTGACCGTTAACCTCATCGACCGGAGATACGGGGTGAGAAAATCATTTGGACAGAAGCATCCAGATGTCTGAACTGGGAACATTACCTTGTGCTGCAGGCATTTCTGATATCCTGACGTTTCTAGGACCAACGGATGGAGAATGTGGTAAACCAGTGTTTGCAGGGTTTTTCTTTGTTGGAGCCTGATTTGAAGGGAGATGCATGAACAGGATGAGCAGCGTAGAACGTGAGCGGTGCTGATGGAGAACAGGCAAACAGATGATTCTTCCGTTGACTCTTGTTTGGAGCTGGTGGGGCTCTAGGTCCTGACACCGTCTCAGACTGTTCGCAATTTCAGCTGATGTTTTTCTCAGTGACTTTTCTGAATGTTTTATAAGTTTATATAAAAATCTCAGCAGGGTGATGAGCGAAGCTTTGATGGCTGAAAGCTCCTCTACTTTATATCCTAACCGGAAATAAAGTTTTACAAATCAGAAAAGAAGTTTTGAAACCCTGAAAAGTCTTGAAAATCTAAAAAAAACTCTGTAAGCAGAGTTTTATCCTTCTTCATCTTCATCTTCCACCGTTTATCCGGGGTCGGGTCGCGGGGGCAGCAGCCTAAGCAGGGAAGCCCAGACTTCCCTCTCCCCAGCAACATTTGCCAACTCTGCGGGGGGATCCCGAGGCGTTCCCAGGCCAGCCGAGAGATATAATCCCTCCAGCGTGTCCTGGGTCTTCCCCGGGGTCTCCTCCCAGAGGGATGTGCCTGGAACACCTCACCAGGGAGGTCCAGGAGGCATCCTGACCAGATGCCCGAGCCACCTCAACTGGTTCCTCTCGATGCGGAGGAGCAGCGGCTCTACTCTGATCTCCTCCCGGATGACCGAGCTCCTCACCCTATCTCTAAGGGAGAGCCCGGCCACCCTGCGGAGGAAACTCATTTCAGCCGCCTGTATACGAGATCTCCTTCTTTCAGTCACGACCCACAGCTCATGACCATAGGTGAGGGTAGGAACGTAGATCGACTGGTAAATGGAGAGCTTTACCTTCTGGCTCAGCTCCTTCTTCACCACGACAGACCGGCGTAGAGTCCGCATTACTGCAGACGCCGCACCGATCCGTCTGTCGATCTCACGCTCCATCCTTCCCTCACTCGTGAACAAGACCCCGAGATATTTAAACTCCTCCACTTGAGGCAGGACCTGACTCCCGACCCGGAGAGGGCAATCCACCCTATTCCGGCTGAGGACCATGGTCTCAGATCTGGAGGTGCTGATTCTCATCCCAGCCGCTTCACACTCGGCCACGAATCGTTCAAATGAGAGTTGGAGATCACGACCAGATGAAGCCAACAGGACCACGTCATCTGCAAAAAGCAGAGACCCAATCCTGAGACCACCAAGCCGGATCCCCTCACCACCTCGGCTGCACCTAGAAATTCTGTCCATATAAGTTATGAACAGAATCGGTGATAAAGGGCAGCCTTGGCGGAGTCCAACCCTCACTGGAAACGGATCCGACTTACTACCGGCAATGCAGACCAAGCTCTGACACCTGTCGTACAGGGACCGGACAGCTCGTACAAGGGGGTCCGGTACCCCATACTCCCGGAGTACCCCCCACAGGAGCCCCCGGGGGACACGGTCGAACGCCTTCTCCAGGTCCACAAAGCACATGTAGACTGGTTGGGCAAACTCCCATGCCCCCTCCAGGACCCCAAAGAGGGTATAGAGCTGGTCCACTGTTCCACGACCAGGACGAAAACCACACTGCTCCTCCTCAATCCGGGATTCGACTATCCGGCGGACCCTCCTCTCCAGGACCCCTGAATAGACCTTACCAGGGAGGCTGAGGAGTGTGATTCCCCTGTAATTGGAACACACCCTCCGGTCCCCCTTCTTAAAAAGGAGGACCACCACCCCAGTCTGCCAATCTGGTTACATGGGCTCCACCTCCCGTGGGCTCACCATCTGCAGGAGGAGCCGTAGGGGTCGGGTGCAATGTGAGCTGGGCGGCAGCAAGGGGCGGGGACCCTGGCGGTCCGATCCCCGGCTGCAGAAGCTGGCTCTAGGGACGTGGAACGTCACCTCTCTGGTGGGGAAGGAGCCTGAGCTTGTGCGCAAGGTTGAGCGGTTCCGGCTAGATATAGTTGGACTCACCTCGACGCATGGCTTGGGCTCTGGAACCAGAACCCTCGAGAGGGGCTGGACTTTCTTCCACTCTGGAGTTGCTCATGGTGAGAGGCGCCGAGCAGGTGTGGGCATTCTCATCAGCCCCCAGCTTGGTGCCTGCACGTTGGGGTTTACCCCGGTGGATGAAAGGGTAGTTTCCCTCCGCCTCCGGGTGGGGGGACGGGTCCTGACTGTTGTCTGTGCTTATGCACCGAACAGCAGTTCCCACCCTTTCTGGGGTCCTTGGAGGGAGTGCTGGAGGGTGCTCCTTCTGGGGACTCCATTGTTCTGCTGGGGGACTTCAATGCTCACGTGGGCAATGACAGTGAGACCTGGAGGGGAGTGATTGGGAGGCATGGTCCCCCCCCTCTGAACCCAAATGGTGTTTTGTTATTGGACTTCTGCGCTCGTCATGGATTGTCCATAACGAACACCATGTTCCAACTCCGCCCGGAGTTCCTTAAGGCTCTGGATGCTGTCCTGGCTGACTGGAGGGATTATATCTCTCGGCTGGCCTGGGAACGCCTCGGGATCCCCCCACAGAGTTGGCAAATGTGGCTGTGGAGAGGGAAGTCTGGGCT
Organism: Telmatherina bonti; assembly: GCF_933228915.1. Lineage (NCBI taxonomy): Eukaryota > Metazoa > Chordata > Actinopteri > Atheriniformes > Telmatherinidae > Telmatherina > Telmatherina bonti. The sequence goes on from NC_136613.1 coordinate 945,010, forward strand.
TCCCTGCTTGGGCTGCTGCCCCCGCGACCCGACCCCGGATAAGCAGAGGATGAAGATGTAAAACAACATGAAAATGTTTTTACTGGGAAGTAAAGCGAGGAGACAGGAGACGTGGGGCGGGTTTATGCTTCTGTGTGAAGATGAAAATATTGTGGCTGAAAGTATGAAATAAACCCTGAAATGAAACGTGTCCTGAACGAACCTGTTTTGTTCCGGCAGGTCTACAAACTGGACCTGAACGGAGTCTACCAGTTCAGGATCAAAGCAGAAAATAAGTACGGCGTCAGCGATGGATGCGATTCTGAGAAAGTCCAGCTCAGAGATCCTTTCGGCCTTCCTGGACCTCCACGCAATCCCAAAATCATTGCTGCCACTGCCACCACCATGACCCTGACCTGGGACCCCCCTCTGGACAACGGCGGCTCCACCATCCAGGGCTACTGGTTGGAGAAAAGAGAGCGCGGTGCTGTGTACTGGGGTCGTGTCAACCGGGCGCCGGTCACCAAGCCGGCAGTGAAGGGCCTGCAGTACACCGTGCTGAGGCTGATAGAAGGAACAGAGTACCAGTTCAGGGTCGCCGCCTGCAACGCTGCAGGAGTTGGACCGCACAGCGAGGCCACCGAGTGCCGCTTTGCCACAGATCCATGCAGTAAGTTTCTCATGTGACCCAGAACAGACCAGTGGTTTGAGTTCCTGGGGAGATCAGGAGTTGTGTCAGGGACCTCCAGAGGTGTCCGGAGCTGCCTGTAGAGGAGTTTTGTGTGATGGAATGGCCTCTTTGTACCAGGAAGCGTAGAGCGTCACCGCACCACATTATAATGGCTTAGTTTAGTTGTAAACGTGTGAAGCGTACCGCATTCTGCTCCTGGTGAACTTTATCCTAAAAACATGAAACAAAGTTCTGCTGCGACAGAAAAAACCCATTTCAGTTCTGTTAGTCCAGGATCGATATTCCGTCATGTTCATCGTTATTGCCGCTGTAGTCCTGTAAAATATGTTTACGGTACCTGACGCCGCTGTAAGGCGGACATCACCGTTCAGTCCTGCTCCTCGCCGATGGTTCGATACCTGGTCACTGTGAGAGGAATTTTCAGCGAGGATTTTTTTTTACCCTTTTTTGGAGCAATGATGAGAAGTTTGATGGATGTGGCTCCAGATGTTCATGAGAGTTCAACAGCTACGTACGCATAGAAGGAATCTACACGCCATGTTCTACGCTTACGCTGGGATGTACAGACAAATACTTTCCATGGTACTGTACCGCCTCCAGTGACAGACCACAAGGTACCGAAACGCTTCCTGATGAACGGAAACATGTTCATGTAAACCGTATGAAGTCCAAACGAACTTTATGAGCTACTGATTTACACCTGATCAACAGAAGTGAACCAGCATTCAGCCCAGACATGAAGCCTCCAATCCCGTCCAACTTTATTTATAGAGCGCTTTAAAACAGCACCGTTGACCAAAGCGCTGAACACAGTCCTACTCAACAGCTTTATCCTCCACAATGAAACATTTATGGCAGGTAGGACGGCAGCAGGTAGGACGGCAGCAAGTAGGACGGCAGCAAGTAGGACGGCAGCAGGTAGGACGGCAGCAGGTAGGACGGCAGCAAGTAGGACGGCAGCAAGTAGGACGGCAGCAGGTAGGACGGCAGCAGGTAGGACGGCAGCAAGTAGGACGGCAGCAAGTAGGACGGCAGCAGGTAGGACGGCAGCAGGTAGGACGGCAGCAGGTAGGACGGCAGCAAGTAGGACGGCAGCAAGTAGGACGGCAGCAAGTAGGACCGCAGCAGGTAGGACGGCAGCAGGTAGGACGGCAGCAAGTAGGACGGCAGCAAGTAGGACGGCAGCAGGTAGGACGGCAGCAGGTAGGACGGCAGCAAGTAGGACGGCAGCAGGTAGGACGGCAGCAGGTAGGACGGCAGCAAGTAGGACGGCAGCAAGTAGGACGGCAGCAGGTAGGACGGCAGCAAGTAGGACGGCAGCAGGTAGGACGGCAGCAGGTAGGACGGCAGCGGGTAGGACGGCAGCGAGTAGGACGGCAGCAGGTAGGACGGCAGCAAGTAGGACGGCAGCAAGTAGGACGGCAGCAAGTAGGACGGCAGCGGGTAGGACGGCAGCGGGTAGGACGGCAGCGGGTAGGACGGCAGCAGGTAGGACGGCAGCAGGTAGGACGGCAGCAAGTAGGACGGCAGCGGGTAGGACGGCAGCGGGTAGGACGGCAGCGAGTAGGACGGCAGCAGGTAGGACGGCAGCAGGTAGGACGGCAGCAGGTAGGACGGCAGCAAGTAGGACGGCAGCAAGTAGGACGGCAGCGGGTAGGACGGCAGCGGGTAGGACGGCAGCAAGTAGGACGGCAGCGGGTAGGACGGCAGCAGGTAGGACGGCAGCAGGTAGGACGGCAGCAGGTAGGACGGCAGCAAGTAGGACGGCAGCAGGTAGGACGGCAGCAAGTAGGACGGCAGCGGGTAGGACGGCAGCGGGTAGGACGGCAGCAAGTAGGACGGCAGCGGGTAGGACGGCAGCAGGTAGGACGGCAGCAGGTAGGACGGCAGCAGGTAGGACGGCAGCAAGTAGGACGGCAGCAAGTAGGACGGCAGCGGGTAGGACGGCAGCGGGTAGGACGGCAGCAAGTAGGACGGCAGCGGGTAGGACGGCAGCAGGTAGGACGGCAGCAGGTAGGACGGCAGCAAGTAGGACGGCAGCAGGTAGGACGGCAGCAAGTAGGACGGCAGCGGGTAGGACGGCAGCGGGTAGGACGGCAGCGGGTAGGACGGCAGCGGGTAGGACGGCAGCGGGTAGGACGGCAGCGAGTAGGACGGCAGCAAGTAGGACGGCAGCGGGTAGGACGGCAGCGGGTAGGACGGCAGCAAGTAGGACGGCAGCAAGTAGGACGGCAGCAGGTAGGACGGCAGCGGGTAGGACGGCAGCGGGTAGGACGGCAGCGGGTAGGACGGCAGCGGGTAGGACGGCAGCGGGTAGGACGGCAGCGGGTAGGACGGCAGCAAGTAGGACGGCAGCGGGTAGGACGGCAGCGGGTAGGACGGCAGCGGGTAGGACGGCAGCAAGTAGGACGGCAGCGGGTAGGACGGCAGCAAGTAGGACGGCAGCGAGTAGGACGGCAGCAGGTAGGACTGGGGGGACCCGGCCCGGTGCCGGTCAGACTGGGGGGACCCGATCCACCGTATCTGCAGTACTGGATTAAAGTCGTTCTCATTCGGCTGCTGGACTCACGCAAAGCATGCTGGGAAGCTCCGCCCATTTAACCCGCTAAACATGAGTTTGATCTTCTGGTTCGACCTCATCAGTGCCGTTTATGTTAAATTTTCCAGTTTTTGACGTTTCTGGTGTGTTTTGTTGTTGAGGTTAAAAAACATGCTGTGTAGCGATTTGCATATGAATGGGAGACGGTTCTGAAGCGGCTCAGGTCCGAGTCAGTCGGGATTTATCGATGAAAGCTGTGGGAACAAGTGTACGAATATTCATCTAAACATGAAACTCCGCCGCCTTTCAGTAGGAACTCCGTCTCGGTTCAGCTCGTTTTCACTTCCTGTTTATGATCAGCTGATCGGCTTTCATCCACCGATCTGTTCCTGCTGTCTTAAAACAAACCAAAACTATCTGGGTTTTCCCTGAGAGGGATTGACCTCTGACCCCTTCTGCTCTTATTCTCCAGACCCCCCCAGCCCACCAGGAACCCCAGAGGTTAAAGATAAGACCAAGAGCAGCATCACGCTCATCTGGAACCCTCCGGACAAAGATGGTGGCAGCCCAGTCAAAGGTTACATCATCGAGGTCCATGAGGAGGGCTCTCCTGATTGGAGGAGAGTGAACCCTGCCGACAAGCTCCACCCATCCACAGAAATTACCGTCCCTGACCTGAAGGAGGGCAAGAAGTGCAAGTTTAGAATCTATGCAGTGAATGCCGCCGGCAACTCTGAGCCTGCCAAGACTGCGGACATCCTGGTCCAGGACATCCTGAGTAAGAATCAAAGGACTTCATTAAGTGCTAGCGACAGTGTTTTCCAGCCAGTCATGTTGCAGCTTTAGGATCAACAGCAAAGTCCGTCTATATGTGGATGACGTTACATTATACTGCAAACTCTAAAAATACTTCCTTTAACCAATCGGAGCTTTGGAGGTTTCCTTCAGGCAATAAAAATAATGGTTTTCTTTGAGATAGCGCTTCCAAACATCGGCTGAAGAGTGGAAGGATCTCAATCTGAAACAGCATTATTTTCCCAAACCAAGTGGTAGCAATGGTTCAGACTGGTTCACTTCCACTCTTTGCATCACCAGGCAGTTAAAAGCTAAAGCACCAAAAACCAGAAAAAACTGCTCTGTAGGGGTTTATCTGAGGGGGTTGAAGCGGGTCTCACCGCATATCAGATCTACAAGAAGCACTTCATCCACATGTCCTCCCTGCAGTCGAACCCACTGTGACTCTGGACGTCAGCGCTCACGACCTGCTGAACTGCAGAGCCAGAACCACCATCAGGATTCCTGCCACCATCACTGGACGACCCGTCCCCAAGGTCACCTGGACCTTTGTGGACGGGACCGCCGAGACTGAGAAGAAGAACGAACTTCACACGCTGCCAGTGGACTCAGAGGTTAGACTTAGGTCCATCTTGGTAGATTCTATGGATCTGAATTACGGCAAAATAAAATATTTTTTTAAAAATCCAGATTTCAGCATGAAATGCCTCAGTGGTCTATGCAGACCTCTTTCTGCAGGAATCAGGTCTTAGATTCAGTCTGTGGTCTCATATTGCTGTTTTACCTCAGATCCACTCCACCGACACAACGTCAGTGGTCGTGATCCCAGACAGTAAACTGGGCCATACTGGCCGGTATGTCATCAACGCCGAGAGTCCTGCTGGACACAAGGTGGTCAAAGTCCGAGTCACCGTCCTGGGTATGTTCACCTCAACACCGTCTTACTCGGCAAGGCATGACTCACGAGACCTGTGGTGTAAAAGTCAGCCTTCACTTTGTGTTTGTGGCTTTGCAGACTTGCCTGGACCTCCCAGAGACCTGAAGGTGAGTGATGTAACGAGGGGAACCTGCAGACTCACCTGGAAACCTCCAGAGAGCGACGGAGGAGAGAGGGTGAAGAGCTACTTCATAGAGAAGAAGACTGTGGAGGGCAAAGCCTGGACCAAGGTACCACCCGTCCTCTGAGCTGGTCTCATCCAGGAACATCAGTCTGGTGGTGCTTGTGTGTAAAGTTGGGCCTTGATTGGGTTCTTCCAGGTAAACCCAACCTGCACCACTCAGTCCCTGGTGGTTCCAGACCTCATCGATGGCCAGGATTACCTGTTTCGCATCCGTGCCGAGAACCGCTTTGGGTTCGGTCCCTTCGTCGAGACTATCGAGAGAACCCGAGCCAGAGATCCGATCCGTAGGTGTCCTGCTGGTTTGATCCCGTTTTGTCCCGAGACCGGTCCGGAAGTTCAGTGTGTGAAACAGAAATGTTGTGAAGTTCAGGACATGCAGAAGATTCTTACACCAAAACCATGCTGATAAGAAACTTCAGGAGATTTCTACATAAGACTAAAACCATTTGTGATCTTCATCCCACCTGCAGATCCTCCTGATCCTCCGACCAGGCTGAAGATCCAGAGTGTCAGGAAGGGCACCGTGACTTTGACCTGGAAGGCTCCAAAGAACGACGGTGGTTCACCTGTGTCCCACTACAGTGTGGATCTGCTGTGCTGGGATGCCAGTGGGACCCAGAAGGAGTCGTGGAGGAGGTAAAGCTCCGCCCAGGACCTGATGTTTCCACCTGTGTTCTGTTGACATGCTCGGACATGAACATGCTCCGGAGCTCAGACTCATCGCCTGCTGCAGGAGAATGTGAGGAGCTTCCAGCAGCAGAGATGTTGGATCACTGAGACGGGATGTGAGAGCTTCTCTCAGACCGTCATAAGGAATATTAGCAGAATATCTTCTTATAAACCTGTTTGTATTTGGTGGAGCGGATGTTTCATGGCGGTCTTTTTGTAAGGCCGGTAGACCAGAGGAAGGTTTCCTCTCAGAGACACACAGCTGTGAAACAGACTGGAAGCATCTCAGAGGTTCCGATGCTGATTCTCAGAAGAGAACCAGAGTCAGAATAAGAGCAACTCTGAAGCTGTCAGTATATTACAGATTATTTACAACCATAAATATCATCTAACTGTGGTTCCGAATGGTGTCCTGAGCTGTAAATGAGTCTGAGACTTGACCAGCTTGTAGCCAGCCGTGTTCAGGAGCTTGTATTCATGTCGAACAAAGAGAAAGCTGAGTAGAGACGCCTTTCACGGCCTTGTCAGGTTCAGCAGAGACACTTTTATCCCAAACAGCAGTAAAATATTCTCTTTCCCAAATACCAAGACAGCTCTTCACCTGGTGTTGATCTGCAGGTGTAACAGGAGGGACGTGGACACCACCACCTTCAAGGTGGAGGACCTGACGGAGGGAGACGAGTATGAGTTCAGAGTGGTAGCTTACAACGAGGTTGGACCCAGTCGACCTTCCTCCACTGCCGGACCCATCCTCATCCAGGACCAGACCTGTAAGACCAGGACCCTGACCACTGTAATCAACATACATCAGAGATGCATCATGGGAACTGCAGGGTTTCAGGCTCAGACACATTAAAATGTGTTAAATATTAAACCTTAACTCAATCAGGATGAACCCAGCAGAGTTTATACACACTGTAGATATATCTGCTACAGAACACGTCTGTGTGTTTAGGAAGGCTGCTGTCCTGCAGGTTTTGGATGTTTCCCGCTGCAGCACCTGAGTCGACATGATTGGGAAGACATTGGCAGCAAGCTAAGATGGAGAGACAATGAACCAGTGTTGGAGCAGGAAACATGAAAAACCTGTAGAACTTCTGGCAAAACATGACGGAAATGATGAATACATGAAGAGAAAGGACACTACATAAAGCTGTAAAATAAAAAAACTGAACAGGGCGGAGGTGGTAAAATAAAATATCAGGTGAGAACAGCATTAGTTAAGTCACTCATGATATCAGTTAAATTTTGGATCCATTTACTTTTAAGAATTGTAAAGGAAACAATGTTGGATGAGGTTTTGGAGGGAGGCTGGTGGACATTTTTGCATTTTGATATTTGTATAAAAAAAGTTTAGCATAAAACCTCCTCTCTCCTGTCCATGGTATGGTTTTCTTTCCATCCTGCAGCTCTACCTGCTCTGACTTCTCTCAGGCGGGGAATCTTTCGCAGTTAGAACAATGAAACTCCTGAATGAACCACATGAAAACATAAGAAACAGGAAAAATTCCTGCCTGAAACTAATCTCCAGAACACATCTCTCACCTCTGTTCTGATGTAGTTGACCTCAAAATAGAAGTCTAGGTCCCACTTTTGGTTTCCTCCAACCAGGTTCTGCCAGTTGAACGACAAATCTTTAAAAACGAGAGATGATCTGATTTTTTTCACCTTGCAGGCGCTCCATCCATCGAGCTGAAAGAGTTCATGGAGGTGGAGCAGGGCTCTGATATAAGCATTGTAGCCAAGATCCGCGGCTGTCCCTTCCCCACGCTCACCTGGTTCAAAGCCCCGCCACACAAATCTGACGACAAGTTGGAGGTCCAGTATGACGAACACATCAACAAGATGGTGTCGGACGACAGCTGCACGCTGCTGATCCAGCAGGGCAAACGTCGTGACACGGGCCTGTACACGTTGGTGGCCTCCAACAGCCTGGGCAAGGCCTCCAAGGAGATGAGGCTGAATGTACTTGGTATGAACAAATGTCTTGGAGTTTACAGACTGTCTGATGTTTGTCAGGAAGCAGAAGCTTTCATTCAGTTTGATGCTGTCCTCCTAAAGTTAGGGAACATTTGTATCATCAGCTCTGTCAACATGAGTCTTTTAGAAACCACAGCCTGGTTCACGACCTGAACCGTGGATATGTGATCCACAGGGATGACTCTCATTTTCTGGACTTGTTTTTGGTGCTTCCAGGCCGCCCTGGTCCTCCTTCTGCTCCCATTAAGTTTGAGGAGATTGGAGCTGAGAAAATCACTCTCTCATGGCTGCCACCAAAGGACGACGGCGGCTCCAAAGTCACAAACTATGTCATCTGGAGGCGGGTGGCCAGCAGAAAGACCTGGGTACCTGTCACTAACGAGCCTAAAGACCGGATCTGGACTGTGGAGAATCTCATGCAGGGACATGAATATGTGTTCCGCATCATGGCGCAGAACAAATATGGAGTCGGAGAGTCGCTTGACAGTGAGCCTGAGGTCGCCCGAAACCTTTACAGTGAGTTGAGTTGTCCAGTAGAAGCTCTGCAGCTCCAAGAAATTTTATTCATGTGAAAAGACAGAATGAGACAGAAGTTTGATCAGATTTAGTCTGTTTGCTTGATGGTTGAGCATCGTGTCTGTTCCCCTATCAGCTGTTCCCGGTCAGGTTGAGAAGCCAACAATAACCAACATCACCATGGACTCCATGACTGTAAACTGGGAGGAGCCTGAGGATGATGGTGGCGCACCCATCACCGGCTACTGGCTGGAGCGCAAAGAGACGACAGGCAAACGCTGGGCTCGTGTCACCCGGGACCCCATCCGGCCCATGGGCCTGGGCGAGTCCTTTGTAGTGACTGGACTCATTGAGGGATCCCAGTATTTGTTCAGAGTTTCTGCCATTAATGCTGCAGGACCTGGACTCGCCAGCCCCCCAACAGACCCTGTCTTTGCCAGAGACCCCATCTGTGAGTCCTAAACTCTGAAATCCATAAAAGCTTGTGATGTAACTCCACAGAAAAAGACATTGACTGACTGTCTGTCTCCTTGTGAAGCCCCGCCCTCTCCACCAACTCCAAAAGTTTCAGACTGGACTGGTTCCACGGTGGACCTGGAGTGGATCCCCCCTCTGAAGGATGGAGGCTCTAAAATCATCGGTTACTGGGTGGAGTACAAAGAGGAGGGCACCGAGGCCTGGGTCAAGGTGAGAACACCTGACACCATCTGAGCAAAACTGATTAATCAGGTTCAGTTCCAGATCAATAAAAAATGCGTCTTTGTTCCAGGCAAAGGAAACAGAAATCCGAGGGACGCGGCTTGTGATTGCCAGTCTAAAGACTGGGGGTCAGTACAGATTCCGGGTGATTGCCTTCAATGCTGTTGGTAATGGCGAGCCAGGTGAAGTCCCAGAGGTGCTGGAGGTCAGCGACAGAACCAGTGAGTCAACCTTCATCGTCCCTCCATGAGAGCAGATTCGGAATCCTTGTGAAACAAGGAAGGTGTAATGCTGAGTGTCTTCCTTTCAGTTGCTCCCGAGGTCGATCTGGACGCCTCTGTGAAGGAGAGGATGGTGGTTCACGCTGGCGGCGTGATCCGAATAATTGCCTATGTGTCAGGCAGGCCTTCGCCTGAGGTGACCTGGACCAGGGACGGAGCAGCACTACCTCTTGAGGCTAAAGTGGAGACTACAGCAATCAGCTCTTCGCTCATCATCAAACCCTGTGCCAGGAAACACCTTGGCGTCTATACTCTAAGTGCCAAGAATGCCGGAGGGGAGAAGACGAAGAACATCACCGTGGAAGTTCTGGGTAAGAAGAAAATGGAATCATTCTAGTTCAGTGATGTTAAAACTACACCAGAAATCTTTGACTGAGTGTTGTTCTTCACCGTTTCAGATGTCCCTGGGCCCGTTGGCATCCCCTTTGTTGCTGATAACCTGAGTATCGACTCCTGCAAGCTCACCTGGTTCTTCCCTGAGAATGATGGCGGCTCTCCCATCAGCAACTACATCATTGAAAAACGTGAAGCTGAACGCAAAGCGTGGACCTCCTTGTCCTTCACCGCCAGCAGACAGAATGCTGTGGCTCATGGCCTCACCCCCGGGAAGGCCTACTTCTTCAGAGTGGCTGCTGAGAATGCCATCGGCGTTGGGCCTTTTGTAGAGACGGCAGCAGAGATCATTATCAAGGAACCAATCAGTGAGTTCATTTAAAATACAGGGAAACCTCTGGTCTCGATTTTGCATCACTGACTGCCATTAGGCCATGAAAGTTTCAAACTAGTTGTGAATTTATTTTTTTAAGATGTGCCAGACCGTCCAGAGGAACTGGAAGTCACCAAGGTTACCAAGGATTTGATCAGTGTCACCTGGAAAGCTCCCAAACATGATGGAGGCTCTGAGATCACCATGTACATCCTGGAGGCTCGAATGATCGGCAAAGACAAGTTCAACAGACTGACAAAGGAGAAGCTGATGGAGAGGAAGTTCACCTACGACGGCCTTAGGGAGGGTGACACCTACGAGTTCAGGGTGATCGCCGTCAATGAGGTCGGACTGAGCAAACCATCCTTCTGCACTAAACCAATCACCTGCAAGGACGAACTGGGTGAGTTTTAATCAGCAGGGTCATAAATGACTGTTCAGATCTCTGACAACAATGTTATGGAAGTTTTCTTTTTCTTCTTTACACTTTAAACTTCTGAAGTTTGGTATGTGCCTCCACTGTGCATGCAAACTGGGTTGCATGCACAGTGCATAAACAGTTGGGGAATATGACAGATGAATAAACCTTTAGCATCTGTACAGTTGCATCATCCATTTAGAACCACTTTTATCCAGACTGACTTATGGGTGAGGGACACATTGACGCATAGACCTGTGACCTCCCACAACTGAGGCTTATAACTGCACCAAAGGGCTCCACCAGCCAATTATACCCATACAGCACATAAATATAGATGTTTTTATTATGGGCTCCATTTATTATGTTTTCTTTTCTTTAATGGGGGTGAAACAGAAAACACTCATTGTAACTGATGGGTTTATCCTCGTCCTTATAGAACCACCAACCATTGAACTGGACTTCCGTGACAAGATCATCATTCGTGTAGGAGAGAGCTGTCTGCTGCAGGGCCGCTACACCGGCAAACCACCTCCAGCCATCGTCTGGTTCCGAGACGAGGAGGAGCTGAAAGCCGACCAACACGTCATGTTCAAGAACACGCTCAGCACCATGTCGCTGGCCCTGATGAAGGCAGGCCGGGAGCACAGTGGCAGATATGTAGTGGTGGTGGAGAACAGCACCGGGTCCAGGAAGGGAGTTTGCAACGTCACCGTTGTTGGTAAGAAGATGGACAAAAGTCATACATGCATGTGTGGTTGAGATACAGCTGTTCTGCAGCTGGATGGAAAACCCTTCAGGATGTTTCTCATCCCTACATCTATTCCGCCTGTAGATCGTCCAACTCCACCTGTTGGCCCAGTGGTGTTTGAGGAGGTGCACAGGGAGTACATGGTGATCTCCTGGAAACCTCCTCTGGACAGTGGTGGTGTTGACGTCTCCAACTACATTATTGAGAAGAGAGACGTCAACAGAGACGTTTGGACCACAGTAACATCTGCCACAACCAAGACCACATGCAAGGTAGTTTGGCCCGACTGCCGTGTTGCCCAGAGGTCTTCTAGGTTCAAGCAGCACGGAAACTTAACTTGGTATCTGTTTATTAGATTCCAAAGCTGACAGAGGGCAGAGAGTACATCATTAGGATCTCTGCTGAGAACATGTACGGCATCAGCGACCCTCTGGAGTCTGAGGAGATGAAGGCTAAAGACCTTTTCAGTACGTCATCTCAAAATGTTAACACACTCTTTCTCCATGTTGCAGCTTCCTCGATTACAGCAATGTCTCCATTAAGATGTTTAATCCAACCCATAGGAAGCAAATTTGATAAATGGTTTGGGGTGCAGGAATCCAGGACTGTTTCGCCAGAACTGAAGGCAGGACAGTGAAGTACAATCCAAAAAACTAACAAGAAATATACAGATAAACAAAAGCAAGGAGCTAAGAGCTAGCTGGGACCTGGGAACACTGAAGAATAACAGAACCAGGATCAGATGAAGCTAAGTAGCAAATGAAACCAGGTATGACAAGAACAGGAAGTATAGCACACAGACAGAGGAACGCTACAAAATAAATCTGGAAATTGAATAACTAAGACCCCAAACTCAATAACAGACTTTAATATAAATCCTACAACAACCAAACTAAAAACCCTAACAGATTTTTTTTCCTGACGGCTTCCCAGTTTTTCATCCCGATTTCATATCCAGTCATTCTGTGATCTCAGGTTTTTTATACATGGTAGAAAACATGTTGTTCTCTTCACTAGCAGTGTAAAATAGTAACATTATAAACAGTTCTCCTCTCAGGTGTCATAAAAATATTTCTGTTTTGGCTCAATGAAGGAGTCCCCGAGGCCCCTGAGATGCCAACAGTCAGAGAGGTGTACGCTACCAATGCTCTGGTGCTGTGGAATCGGCCGCGTGATGGAGGAAAACCCATCACCAACTACATCCTGGAGAAGAAGGAGCCTGGAGCCAAGCGGTGGTCCAGGGTCACCAGAGACCCGCTGTACCCGGCCACTCAGTACCGAGTCCAGGACTTGGTGGAGGGCTGCGAGTATGAGTTCAGGGTAATGGCTGAGAATGAGCTGGGAATCGGAGATCCTAGCATCCCATCCAAGCCCATCCTCGCCAAAGATCCCATTGGTCAGTGTAACACAAACCCATGAACACAAATTTTTATCTCATTTCCAGAGTAGGGTTGATACTGACATAAGTTTCTGTGTTTTACATAAAAATGATGATTTAATGTTTTGTTTTTTTCCCACGTTAGTTCGTCCCAGCCCTCCAGTGACCCCCGAGGCCTACGATAAGACCAAAGACTCTGTCAGTCTGAAATGGCAGATACCTCGCCACGATGGAAAAGGACGGATCTTTGGCTACATCGTTGAGTACCAGAAGCCCGGTGCTGTGGAGTGGACCCAGGCCAACGAGACCCCAGAACAGTGTCCAGACCTTCATTATGTGGTGACGGGTCTGGCTGATGGACAGGAGTACACCTTCAGGATCTTTACTGTCAACGCTGCAGGGAGATCTGATCCAGCCTATGTCAAACAGAATATTAAAGTCCACAACAGACTTGGTAAGTGGATGTCATCCTCAGTTTTTTCCTGGACAGATATTTGACATCTTGTTTGACTGGCTACCTGCTTTAATTGTCTACTAAAATCTTCATTTTCCCTCAACAGAGGAGCCAGAGTTGCTCCTGGATGCTAACATGGCTCGTGACCACCTGGCCATGCTGGGCACCGACATCACCCTAAGTGTCACCATTAAAGGTGTGCCAACACCGACGGTCAACTGGAAGAAGAATGATGGAGACATTCCTGCTCATGTCACTGTTGCAGTTACCGCCACTGGAAGCAAAGTCTTCATCCCCAAGTGCGTCCGTCCAGATTCTGGCAACTACACTGTCACAGTGGAGAACGCTGCTGGAAAGAAGTCGGCAACTGTTGCTGTACTAGTCTTGAGTAAGTGAAATGTTAATCAACACAAAGGAGGAAATTCAGAAACACAAGGTTATTCTAACACACTTTGTCTTCGACAGACAAGCCTACTCCTCCCAGAGACTTGGTGATCTCTGAGGTGACCAGCGAGTCAGCCTACCTGACCTGGAAGGCTCCAGAGGACAACGGTGGTGCTGTCATCTCCCATTATGTTGTGCAAAAGAAGGATGTGGCGTCAGACCAGTGGGTGCCTGTCGCTGCAGCCAATAAGAAGCTGAGTCTGATGGCATTGTACCTGATGGAAGGAATCCAGTACCTTTTCAGGGTGGCTGCTGAGAATCAGTTTGGAAGGAGTGACTTTATTATTAGCAAGACGCCCATTAAGGCTTTGGATCCTCTTTGTGAGTAAAAGCTGTCCTGCACTATTTTGTTTTCTCAGCCTTTTGAGTAAACTGAGCTCATTCTGCATCCAGAAAATGCTCAGACATGTTCACATCTGAAGTTAAAAGTAAACTGTGCTTCTGTGAAAACCTTTCAGATCCTCCTGGTCCACCCAAAAACCTGCACCACACTGATGCAGACAAAACAGAAGTGTGGTTGGCCTGGGAGTGGCCAGATCGCACTGGTGGAAGCGAAATTACTGGATTCATTGTGGAACACCAAGAGGAGGGTCAAACTGATTGGGTCACCTTCAAGACAGTTAGCAATAACCACAGTCATGTCACAGGTCTGGAAGAGGGCAAGACTTACCGCTTTAGGGTCAAGGCTCAGAACGCTATCGGTGTGAGCCGTCCTGATACCAGCGTCCCGGTCACCTGCCAGGAGAAGACATGTAAGACATGCATTACCCAGCTGTGGATGTTTACATGTATGGCTCGGGAACCTTCATAAACTGCTGCTGTTTTGCTGTCTTTCAGTGCCGCCTGCTATTGATGTTGATGTGAAACTTATTGAAGGCCTTACAGTGAAAGCTGGCAGTACTATTGCTCTGCCAGCCAAGATGACTGGCATCCCCCTTCCTACAGCCAAGTGGATGAGTGATGACAAGGAGATCACATCTGAAGGTCGATACCGCATTGAGACTGCTGGATCGTCAACAATCCTTAGCATACACGAGTGCCAGAGGGGGGACACCGGAGAGTACATCCTCACTGTGTCCAACCCTGCAGGGAGCAAGACAGTTGCCCTTCACGTCACAGTTCTGGATCTACCTGGTCCACCTACTGGACCTATCAACATCTTGGAAGTGACTCCAGATTACATGATGATCCAGTGGAGGGCACCCAAAGATGATGGTGGCACCCCCATCACCAGCTATGTAGTGGAAAAGAAAGATGTAAAAAAGCCATGGGAACCCTGGTCTGTTGTTAGCTCCAGTGGTACCAGCACCAAGGCCAAGGTATCGAGGTTGGAGAAGGGCCGTGAGTACGTTGTTCGTGTCCGTGCAGAAAACAAGATTGGCATTGGTGCTGGACTGGAAAGTCCTCCTACTATTGCCAAGCACATGTTCAACCCTCCTGGTCCACCAGGTCCACCTGAGTGCTCTGATATTACAGAGAATGCTGTGACTGTTGAATGGACCTTGCCTGAGTATGATGGCGGCAGTCCCATCAGCGGCTATGTGATTGAACGCAGAGAAATGACAGGAAAGTGGATCCGTGTCAACAAAACTCCTGTGCTGGACCTAAGATATAGAGTCTCTGGCCTGTTTGAAGGCAACACCTATGAGTTCAGAGTTTTTGCTGAGAATATTGCTGGCATCAGCGAGCCTTCTCCCTCCTCTGATCCTGTCAAAGCCACTCGTGCCATCACTAAACCTGGACCTCCTGGTAACCCTAAGCTGAAGGACTGGAGCAAGTCCTACGCAGACATCTGCTGGACCAAACCTACAAGAGATGGAGGCAGTCCCATTTTGGGCTATGTGGTTGAAGCTCAGAAGTCAGGAAGTGCCCAGTGGGACAGAATCAATAAAGATCTCATCAAGATATGTGCTTACAGAGTTCCAGGCCTCATTGAAGGAATGGAGTACAGATTACGAATCAGAGCTACTAACAAGGTTGGAGACAGTGAGCCCAGGGAGCTTACTGAAACCATCCTGGCAAAGGACATCCTGGTGCCTCCTGAAGTAGTTGTCGATGTTTCCTGCCGTGACTCTGTGACAATCAGAGCAGGTCAGATAATCAGTTTGATCACCAGAGTGAAAGGAAGACCAGATCCAGAGATCACATGGACCAAGGATGCCCGAGCTCTGTCCAGGGACAAGCGCACAGAGATTAACAACAATTATCCTCTTTGTGAGCTGGTCATCAATGATGCTGTCAGGGCAGATTATGGAAAGTATGCAATTGTTGCCAAGAACAGCAGTGGACAGGCACAAGCTACCATTTTGGTTAATGTCCTGGACACACCAGGAGCTTGCCAGAACCTTAAAGTGGCTTATGCAACCAAGAAATCCTGCATGGTGTCCTGGGAGAACCCTGAAGACAATGGGGGCACTGAGATCACTCAGTATGTTATTGAGTGCCGTCAGCCAAGCCAAAGAGGATGGACAGTAGTCTCCAATGACTGGACCAAGCGCCTGATAAAGGCTCCTCTCACTGAGGGTTTGGAGTATTTCTTCCGTGTCAGAGCAGAGAACAAGATTGGTGCTGGTCCAACTATTGAGACCAAAACACCCGTTCTGGCTGTTGATCCCATTGAGAAACCTGGTGAACCCACTGACTTGCACATATCTGAGATTGGTAAGACCTTCTGCTTCCTCAAGTGGAAGAAACCAGAAAATGATGGTGGTAGCCGTAACCTAGGTTACCATGTTGAAAAGAAACCAAAAGAAGCAGAGGAATGGGAGAGAATTCACAAGGGTGCCATCAAGGAGACTTATTTCATGGCAGATAGATGCATCGAAAACCAGATTTACCAGTTCAGAGTTCAGACTAAGAATGAGGGAGGTGAGAGTAACTGGGTGACCACAGCTGAAATACTGGTTAAGGAAGAACTTGTGGACCCTGAGGTCAAGGTGAAACTGGATGGAACCCTGGTGGTGAAGGCAGGAGACTCCATAGCTATTGAAGCTGCAGTGAAGGGCAAACCTCAGCCTGATGTTAAATGGACCAAAGATGACAGTACAGAGGAGATCAAGAAGGGTCCTAAGCTTCAGATAGAAACCGGTACAGACTTCTCTAAGCTGTTGCTAACTGGTGCCAGGCGCACTGACAGTGGAAAATATGTCATAACAGCCTCCAATAGTGCAGGAACCTGCTCGTCTACTGCTGTGGTCAACGTACTGGACAGACCTGGCCCAGTCAGGGACCTCAAGGTATCTGGTATCACCATCGACAGGTGCCACCTGGCCTGGGAAGTCCCAGAGGACAACGGTGGCTGTGACATCTACAACTACATTATTGAGAAATGTGAGACCAAGAGGGGGGTCTGGTCCGTCCACTCCAATGCTGTCATCACCAACAAAGCTAATGTAACCCGTCTTATTGAGGGTAACGAGTACATCTTTAGAGTTCGAGCTGAGAATAAGATGGGTCCTGGACCTGCAGTTCAGACTGGGGCCATTGTTGCTGGAACCCAGTTCAATGTACCTGATGCCCCTGAAGCTCCAGAAGTCACCAAGATCAGCAAAGAGGAGATGACTGTGCAGTGGTCAGAACCAGAAAAAGATGGAGGAAAGCCAATCACAGGGTATCTGCTAGAGAGGAGAGAAGAGCATGCTGTCAGGTGGTCTCCTGTCAATAAGGATCCAATCCCCTCAACCCGTTTCACTGTTACTGGCTTACTGCCCCTCCATGATTACCAATACAGAGTAAAGGCTGTGAATGAAATCGGCATTGGCAGCCCAAGCAAGGCTTCTCGTGCCATCACTGCAAAGGATTCAGTTGGTATGTAACTGGTAATCTTTTTTAGATGCTCATTGTTGTAATCAGGAAAAAAATTCTATTTCCTTACGCACTTGTGTTTTCAGAACCTCCTGCACCCCCTACCAACTTGAAGGTTGTGGACAGCAGCAAATCCACAGTTAGCCTGAGCTGGATCAAACCTGTGTCTGACGGCGGTGCTCCCCTCATCGGCTATGTGGTGGAGATAAGGGCGCAAGGAACGGCGAAGAAAGGAGATGAAGGCTGGAAAAGATGCAATGTGGCAGCTCAGCTTGTTGTGTGCGAGTTCACCGTCACAAGTCTTGATGAGAAGCTTGTATATGAATTCAGAGTGTCTGCTCAGAACCAGGTGGGCATGAGCCTGCCCTGCAACCTGGAAGGCGCTGTGATTCCAAGGGAAATCCTAGGTGAGGATGTAATTGTATTTTATATGGTAGTTATATGGACAAAAATCAAAGCTGTGCTTCGGTATAACGTACACTGTTTCCTCCAACAGAGGCACCCGAGATTGACTTGGATGCCAACCTGAAGCAGGGACTGACAGTTAGAGCTGGTTGCCCCATTAGGCTCTGTGCCACCATCAGAGGTAGACCCCCTCCCAAGGTCACGTGGAGGAGGATGGGTATTGACAATGTAGTCAGGAAGGGTAAAGTGGACCTCATCGACACCATGACCTTCGTGATAATTCCCGACAGCACCCGCGATGATTCTGGCAAATACTGCCTGACTCTGCAGAGTCCTGCCGGAGAGAAGGCCGTGTTTGTCACCGTGAAGGTTCTGGGTAAGTCCAAGCAGAATTCACTTCATCCCTGTTTTATCTGCATACACAGCTTTCCCTAGGAAAAAACTCAAAGAGAAAATGATAAAAGATGTTCATGAAATCAAGAACTGTTGATCTTTCCCACCAGACACTCCTGGACCTGTAGCGGGTCTAGAAGCTACAGACATCAAACAGACATCCGTCATATTGTCCTGGGGTCTTCCAGAGAACAATGGTGGCAGCGAGGTCACTCACTACATCGTTGAAAAGCGTGAGATTGATCGTAAAACATGGGCAACTGTCAAGGCTGAAGTCCCAGCAGACAAGATTCCCTTCAAAGTCAGTGGTCTGATGCCTGGCACCGAATACTACTTTAGAGTCACAGCTGTCAATGAGTACGGTTCTGGAGTTCCCAAAGTAACTCCCACCTCCTATCTGGCTTCTGACCCTGTCAGTAAGTGGCATCTCTGAATCATACATGTAGATCTTCCCCTTAACAGATGTTACGAACACACCGTCACATATGTCTGGTTTCCTTTGTCAGGCAAGCCGGATCCTTGTCAGAAGATTGAGGTTCTGGAGGTAACTAAGAACAGTGCCATGGTTGGCTGGCTGAAGCCTGAAAGAGATGGTGGTGCCAAGATCGATGGTTATGTGATCGAATACATTGAAGTCAAACCTCCTCCAGAGCCGCCAGCACCTGTGGAGGTTTGCAACAAACTTGTTCTACTCTCAATTAAAAAGTCTTTTCCTGTGAGAGAAACTAACTTGGCAGTAATTTCACATCTGTCTATTGATGCCTTGCAGGAACGTGACATAATTATGCATTTTACTTTACTGCCACCATTGTGAGAACTGAACACTGATCATCTAAGCGGAATGCTGCTTTATTTCAACTGCAGTGAGGCTGATGTAACATAAGTCTCATGGATAATTCTCATTGCAATCCACAAGAAGTTTTAAAAAAAAAAAAAAAAAAGCCGTTTTTGGATGTAACCCAGAATCCCTGCAGAAGTTTTCCAACTGACAAGCTATTGGATTTTTCCTTAACCCCAAAAATATGGCATCTAAAGGACAAAAAATATTTGTTGCTGTAAACTGATATATAAGCTAAGCTCACAGCTCCTATCTCTGTAGAAAGATCTACAAATTAAATGCTGATAACATTTGTTACACAAGGTGGCAAATCAGATTCACTCTGAATCTTTCATTTTCTGACACTACTTGCAGTCAGTGTCCAGTTATTCCACCTGATCGCTAAAATCATTTCTGACAATCTTCTTTCGGAAATCGATAGAAATGTCTGGGTCTCCTTTCTTGTTGTCACACTTAATGGCGCAGCATATGGACAGCCTGATTGAGTCGCTATCGGACCAGATACTGGTGCAGGTACTCGGCGGCTGGAGTTTGAGTGCAGTGAAACACTTCTGTGACGTCAGCTGCTGTGTATCAATAGATGGTTTCACAGTTCAGACTTAGTTATTAATCTGCGCTCTTCCCCTATGGCTGAACACAGGTCCCTGAAGGAGAGGTAGCTCCAGCACCTCCTCCACCACTGGAGGTGGTGGAGGAGGAAGAAGATACAGAACCTGTGAAGGAAGAATGGAACGCCTACACGACAGTGAAAGGTTTTACTATCAGTGTTAGTGGGCTCAAAGAAGGAAAGAGATACAAGTTTAGGGTGGCTGCCAAGAACATCATGGGTATGAGCTCCTTCACCGAGACCAGAGAGGCGGTAGAGATCAAGGAACAGATGGGTATGTTCTTATCTGTGGTCATTGTTTTATTACAGATTATTTCTATCCAAATAGCACATTTTCAGCTTATTTTTCTTTAACTGTGTTAACAGCAATAAGAAGGAATGATGTAAGACACTGTGTGCCCTTAAAAGCTGTTAAGGTTAGTTTGAAAAATGTAATAAGCCAAGTTTTCATGTCTTGACCCGCAGTGGAGCCAAAGATTGTCATGGCTGAGACAGCAGGTGCTAGAGCTGGAGCCAAACTCCGAGTAGAGGCGCTGGTTTCAGGGAAACCTTCCCCGGTCTGTAAGTGGATGCGTGGTGAAGATCCTGTGGTTCCTTCCAGCCGCTTGGCTGTGCACCAGTCTGGAAACTTGTGCGTCCTAATCATCAAAGATGTGTCGAGGACTGACAGTGGAGAGTATAGCCTCGTAGCTGAGAACAGCTCTGCAAAGGTGTCACAGACTTTAAAGATCATCATTAGAGGTGAGTTTCATTCCAGATCAAGTAAAAAAAAAAAAATAGTTTGGTGCTCTACTACTGAGTACTAAGAAGATTCAACTTACGTTTCAATGTATTTCAGACATCCCTGGTCCTCCTGAAGGCCCTGTGGAGATCAGTGACATTGACTCTGATGCTTGCTCCCTGTCCTGGAATAAACCCCTGGAGGATGGAGGCAGCAATATAACCAATTATGTGGTTGAGAAATGTGATGTGAGTAGAGGTGACTGGGTAACAGCTGTCTCTTCATGCTCAAAGACCACCTGCAGGTTGGGAAAGCTTATTCCTGGGAAAGAGTATGTGTTCCGAATCCGGGCTGAGAACCGCTTTGGTGTGTCAGATCCCATCCAGTCTGACAGGATGATTGCCAAGTTCCCATTCGGTAGGTTTAGGTCATACAGTGGGCTCAGGTTAGACAGACATGGGAGCTCATGTTGGTCCAAAATTGTGTGTTTAGCAGCATATTATATTTAATTTCTATTTTGTTGATAGATGTTCCTAGTGAGCCGCTCAACTGTCGCATCAACAAGACCAATAAGGACTGTATGTTTGTTGCCTGGGATAAGCCTGAGAGTGATGGTGGCAGCCCCATCACCGGTTACTACATCGAGCGTAAGGAGAGGAACAGTCTTCTGTGGGTGAAGGCCAACGACACTGTTGTCCGGACTACTGAGTACCCATGTGCTGGCCTCATTGAGGGTCTGGAGTATACCTTCAGAGTGTCTGCCATCAACCGTGCTGGTCAGGGGAAACTGAGCAAGAAGACTGACTTTGTGACAGCCAGAACGCCTGTTGGTAGGTTTTACACCAGCAGATGAGACCTGGTTGTCTTGTGCAGAAGGGTTCTGCTTACTCTATGTTTTTTGTATCACAGACACTCCAGGTAAACCTGAGATCCTGGATGTAACCAAGAACTCAGTCACCTTGGTTTGGACACGTCCAAAGAACGATGGTGGAAGTAAGATCATTGGGTACTACGTGGAGGCCATAAGGGTGCCTGGAGACACCTGGATACGCTGCAACACCAGCAGTCAAAACGTCCCTCGGGAGGAGTATACGGTGACTGGTCTGGAAAGAGACCTTCAGTACCAGTTTAGAGTCATTGCCAAAACCGCCGTCAACCTGAGCAAGCCCTCCGAGCCCACAGACCCAGTCCTGGTCTGTGCCGAGAATGGTGAGAGGTTTTCACACCCTAATCTGACAAACTAGAATTAGTCTGTACTGTTTCATCATGCATTTCATCTTGTTTAATCACAGTACCTCCAAGGCTGGAACTCAATGCCAGGATGCAGAAGGGTTTCAAGGTCAAGGCTGGAAGCACAGTCCTCCTGGAGGCTGAGGTGTTTGGTAAGCCCATGCCCAAAGTCACGTGGAAGCGAGGTGAAGACAGCCTTAAGTCAGGTGAGGGCCAGGTCATTACCCACCAGAGGCATCACTTTCAACTGGAGATGACAGCTGTCACCAAGGAGCATACAGGAATCTACACAGTGTTGGCTGAGAATGCCAGCGGATCCAAGTCTGCAGAGATCGAGGTCAACATTTTGGGTGAGGACTTGTGCATGCTTTTGGGTTTGTACAAACTCCACCAAAGTTGGATTCACACTGAATTCTACACAAGCATGAACATCAGCTTTGTTTCTCCTTAGATGTTCCTGGAGCTCCTGTCAGTGCCAAGTATGTTGAGGTGTTTGCCACCAGCATCAAGTTGTCCTGGGAGCCTCCTCTAAAAGATGGCGGTGCCACCATCAACAACTACATCGTGGACAAGCGTGAGACCAGTAGAGCTAACTGGGCCCAGGTTTCAGCCAAGGTCAAGGGCAACGTTCTCGAGTTCAATGTGGAAAAGCTAATCGAGGGTCATGAGTACCAGTTTAGAATCCGAGCTGAGAACAATTGGGGAGTTGGAGACCCCCTTGTCACCAACCCAGTCATTGCCAAGAACCCATACAGTGAGTCACCTTCAGAATTAATAGTTTTATATTAGTTTCTAACCTGAAATTTATTTTAAACATAGAAACTGACTCTGATGTCTGTTTTAGCTGTTCCGGGCCCTTGTGAAGCTCCTGTGATCACCAATGTGACCAAAGACCGTATGACTGTGAGCTGGAAGGAGCCTGCTGATGACGGAAAGTCCACCATTCTGGGCTACATGCTGGAAAAGAAAGAGACCAAAGAGATGAACTGGACCAGGATGAACAGGAAGCCGATGACAGAAAGGACACTGGAAGTAACAGGGTTAACAGAGGGAGTGGAATATGAGTTCAGAGTCATTGCAGTTAATGTCGCCGGACATGGCAAACCCAGTGAAGCATCAGCTGGTGCCACTGCACAAAACCCCATTAGTGAGTCCAGATATTACTTTATCTGAAAATTCTACTTCTGTTGCTGCCAGAAAGTCTAACCTGGGTCATTATGGTATTTTTCAGCTCCTCCCGGACCTGTTGTGAACCCCTCTGTAACTGACACCACCCATAGCACCATAAGTCTCACTTGGACTGCCCCTGCAAACAATGGTGGTAGCCCCATCCTTGGATACCTGGTGGAGTGCAAGAGGACCAACACCACAGACTGGATCCGCTGCAATGTCCCCAGGAATCTGCAGGAAACCAGCTACATCATTCAGAACCTCATTGACAAGGCAGAGTACCAGTGTCGCATCACCGCTGTGAACAAAGTTGGCTTCAGTGAGCCGGTAGAAGTACCGGGGACTCATGTCGCCAAGGACATCATTGGTATGGATTCTCTGAGTTGTTGTTACTTTAATAGTTAGAAAAATGAATTAAAGCAGAATATTAATAATTTATTTCATTTACTTTAAAATCTTACACCATCCAAAGGCAAATCACTGTTCTTTCATTAGCAAGATTAGAAAAACAATAGTTCAAAAATATTCATTTGAAAAGCAGCAATCAGGTGTCATCAGCAAGGCAGTTTAGATAAAATAAGCTTGGATTCTTAAGTGAATCCAGTCAAATGCTGAAAAAGTCTGCTGTCATTCATGCAACTGTTCTCTGCATTTTTACTCAGTTCCTCCTGAAGCAGAGCTCAGTGCTGAGCTGAAGGAAGTCCTGGAGCTGCAGGCTGGTGCTACAATGAAACTGCAGGCCACCATCAAGGGTCGTCCCACTCCCAAGGTCATCTGGGCAAAGATGAACACCAACATCAAAGATCGGCAGGGGATTATAATCAAATCCAGCAGCACAGACACCCTGGTTGTGGTAGAGAATGTCAACAGATATGATGCTGGCAAATATATTCTGAACCTGGAGAGCTCTGCTGGCATGAAGATGTACACCGTCATTGTTAAAGTACTTGGTTAGTGAAATGTTAGCTGTTTTTTGTGTAACAAACTGTCATTATCTAGCTGTCTGTCTCTTGGTACTCAAAACAGGTTAAAGTCAATGGTGACTGGACACATTTCTGTATGTTTTCAGACACTCCTGGACCACCAGTAAACCTGATGGTGAAAGAGACATCTAAGGACAGTGCTTCCATCCTCTGGGATGCTCCTCTGATTGATGGTGGCTTTGAAGTTACCCACTACATTGTGGAGAAGCGTGACACTGAGAGAAAGGTCTGGTCAGTTGTGTCAAACAACTGCAACAAGACATCATTTAAAGTTCCAGACCTGGATGCTGGACGGTCCTACTGCTTCAGAGTGTCAGCCGTGAACCAGCTTGGTACTGGAGAGTGTTGTGAGACAGCCGACTCAGTAAGAGCCACAGGTGAGTTGATGAAGACAGATTGCTTTTAATGTGTTTGGATTCTCATGAATCTTACACACTCAAATTATTTTGACTTTCTGCAGAGGAGCCGGGGCCAGTCATGGACTTCAAGACCCTGCTGGTAACCAAGGACTCTTGCACTCTAAGCTGGAAGAAACCCCTTACTGATGGTGGTAGTCGCATCACCTGCTATGTGCTGGAGGTTCTCAATGGAGAAGATAAATACAAAGAGCTCATGAGATCCAAAAATATGCAGTATAGTGCTAAAGACCTGGTGGAGGGCAGAGAGTACACCTACCGTGTCAAAGCTGTAAATGACTCTGGAGAGAGCTCTGCCAAAGAGCTGACAGTGGTTGCTAAGGACCAGATCAGTAAGTCTACAAGTTTATGGAGCTTCCATTTAAAGAATTTGTACAACAAGCATGCAATGTTTAAAGAGGAGTGGTAAAATATATTGCCTTCTGTTCAAAGTTCATCCTACCTGTGACTTGAGGGAGTTGCCCAACATGTGCTACATTGCCAAAGAGGGCAGCACTGTCCGTCTGAAGATCCCCATCATTGGCAAACCTACTCCCAAGGTCTCCTGGAAGAAGGGAGACGATGAGGACCTGACAGACACTGGTCGTGTGTGTGCAGAGTCATCAGCTGTAAACACCACCCTCCTGATTAGAGACTGCCAGAGGACCGATGCTTCTAAATACACCATCACTTTGAGAAACAGTGCTGGCAGCAAGGAGTCTACAATCTTCATCAGGTCAGGTTTATGCAGCATGGTTTGCCGGATAGCATTCATATCTATACAGCATCGGCTATATAGAAATAAAAGCAAAGGTAAAAATGTTTCCTCTGTCTCCTCATAGGGTGGTTGGTAAACCTGGAATCCCAGCTGGATCAATCAAGTTTAAGGATGTGACTGCGGATGGTGCAACGCTGAAGTGGGGTGTTCCTAAGGATGATGGTGGTTCAGAGATTACCAACTACATCCTAGAAAAGAGGGACTCTATCACCAACATGTGGGTGACAGTGTCGTCCACTGTGGAGACAAATAGCATGAGGGTGACTGGTCTCCATGAGGGCACAGAATATATATTTAGAGTCTGTGCTGAGAACAAGTATGGCGTTGGAGAAGGACTGAAGTCTGAGCCCATCATAGCCAAACATCCATTCAGTAAGTACTTGTTATGTGTTTATGTTAATACCTGGTTTACTCTCGACTTTTTCTGTCTTTCTAACTATGATTCTTACTGTTCTTCTTTAGATGTTCCCGACGCACCTGCTCCTCCTCAGATCATGAGCATGCGCCATGATTCTGCATACTTGGCTTGGTCTGATCCCAGGAAGACTGGAGGATCTCCCATTACAGGTGTTAACATGTTTTATCTACAGCATTTTCCTTTCCAGTGTATCTGACGTGAACTCACTGTGGACTCGTTTCACTCTCCTGATGCAACTTTCAGGTTACCACGTAGAGTTCAAAGAGAGAAGTAGTATGTTGTGGAAGAGGGCCAGTCCAACTGCCTTGAGGATGAAGGAGCACAAGGTAACTGGGCTGACTGAAGGGCTGGAGTATGAGTTCAGAGTAATGGCTGTCAACTTGGCTGGCATCGGCAGGCCGAGTGCTCCCACCGATCCACAGGTGGCCTTGGATCCCATTGGTGAGTTCAAAGGCTCAGAGCGGCTGTGAGTATAGAACTCTAAAGGTTATGCAACAGTTTTATGTTATGATTTATACCTGTGTCAATAGATGCACCTGGTAAACCGGATGTAATCAGCATCACCAGAAGCAGCGTGACCCTTAAGTGGACTGAGCCTCAGTTCGATGGTGGTCACAGACTGACTGGCTTCATTGTTGAGAAACGAGACCTGCCCTCAAAGATCTGGGTGAAAGCCAACAATGTGAATGTTGTGGAACCTGCCTTCACTGTTGCTGATCTGCAAGAGGGATGCAAGTATGAGTTCAGGATCAGGGCAAAGAATGCTGCTGGTGCCCTCAGCCCCCCGTCCGAGCAAACAGATACCATTATCTGCAGAGATGAATATGGTGAGATGAAGATGTGTTGATGTATATATTGTCCCAATTTTTTGTAAGACAATATAACTCAAAGGTAGAAACTGGGATGCTATATGAAAGGTTTAATATATTCTCTTTTCCCCAACAGCTGCACCAACTATTATTATTGATGCTCAGGTGATGGAGGGTCTTACTGTCCGGGCTGGTGACACTATTGTCATCACTGCCACCAGTATTTTAGGCAAACCTGCACCTACCTCGTGCTGGTCAAAGGGAGGGAAGTACTTCAAACCCTCTGACGTTGTTCACATTGAAACCACTGCAACGTCCTCAACTCTGTCTGTAAAATATGCAGGCAGAAAGGACTCTGGAGAGTACATCATCACTGCCAGCAACCCATTTGGTGTGAAAGAAGAAACTGTCAAGGTCAAAGTTCTAGATGTTCCTAGTGCTCCAGGGCCCATTGGATGCAGTGGCATTTCATCAGAGAAGGTGACTCTCACGTGGACTGCCCCTACTGAGGATGGAGGCTCCCCTATCAAATACTACACTCTGGAGAAAAGAGAAACAAGCCGTCTGCTCTGGACAGTCTTGGAGGAGAAGGTCATAGATTGTCACTATGTAGCCCACAAACTCATCCAGGGAAATGAATACTTCTTCAGAGTCTCTGCTGTTAACCAGTATGGTGCCAGTGAGCCATCACACTCTGAAGCCGTCAAGATGGTTGATAGATTTGGTGCGTACAGCTGATACCTTCCATTTATCTATTAATCTGTCTATTTCTTTTTGTTCTCAAGTGCACCTGGAAGAATTTTTTTTATTTTTTGTCTGCAGGTCCACCTGGCCCACCATCTAAACCAGAGGTGGAGAAAGTTGATGGACATTCAGTAACTGTAACCTGGAGAAGACCAACTGAGGATGGAGGAAGTGACATCATTGGTTATTGTGTTGAGAAGAAGGAAAAGAAGGGTATGCGATGGATACGGGCATCCAAGAAATCCATCGCTGAACTCAGCTATGAGGTTACGGGTCTCACTACCGGTGTGGAGTACGAGTTCAGAGTACTTGCCGAGAATGTTGCTGGTTTTGGGGACCCAAGTGAACCATCTATGCCTGTCAAAACTATAGTTGTTGCCTGTAAGTGAAAATAATCATTAAAATATGCAGATTAGCAATATCTAACATGAATATGATTTTACATATAAAGATACTTCCAAAAGTTGTTAAGACAAAGCTGTGTTTAGTTTAAGGGACATTTACCATTCCTTTCTCTTGTCTACTAGACGTTCCAGGACCTCCAGTGAATCCAAGAGTTACAGACACAACCAAGACCACTGCTACTCTGAACTGGGGAAAGCCTCTGGATAATGGCGGACTTGAAGTCACTAGTTATGTGATTGAGCACAAAAAGGAGGGAACAGAAGAGTGGGTTAAGGATACCCTGTCATCTCCACTGAGGATCACAGAGTTTGTCGTTCCCGGGTTGGTAACTGGCGCTAAGTATCACTTCAGGATCAGTGCTGTAAATGCTAAGGGAGCAGGTGAACCTGCTGAAACTCAAGGACTGGTTGAGATTGTGGAACATGCAACTGAACCTGACTTGGAGTTGGATGTTGAGCTGAGAAGAACCCTTGTTGTTAGGGCTGGTTGCTCCATTCGGCTCTTTGTGCCAATCAAGGGTCGGCCATCACCTACAGCTACTTGGACCAAAGAGGGTGGTGCTGTCCCACGTGCAGTCATTGACAGCACAGAGTCATTCACAATGCTGCTCATCCCTGAGAGTTCAAGGGTTGATGCTGGAAAATATGAGCTTACCCTTGAAAACCCAGCTGGAAAGAAGACTGCAGACATCCACGTGAGAGTTCTGGATTCACCTGGACCTCCACTCAACCTAAAACCTATTAAGATTGATAAGGAAAGTATTACACTTCAGTGGGAGATGCCTCTCATTGATGGGGGAGCCAAGATCACAAACTACATCATTGAGAAGAGGGAATCAACACGCAAGGCGTTTGCTACTGCTGTTACAAAATGTCCAGCTACATCAGTCAGAATTGGTGAGCTGAGTGAAGGTTGTGAGTACTACTTCAGAGTATCTGCTGAGAACGAATATGGAATTGGTGAAGCAGTAGAAACTGCTGATCCAGTTCGTGCATCCCAGGCCCCAACTCCTCCAGAGAGCATCATTCCCACTGATATTACAAAGAACTCTGTGAGTCTGGGTTGGACCAAACCCAAGCATGATGGTGGAAGCAGAATTACAGGATACGTGCTGGAGGCTCAGAAGAAGGGAACTGATCAGTGGGCCCATGTCACAACAGTCAAGACCATGGACTTCACAGTGAAGAATCTTAATGAGAGTGAGGAGTATATTTTCCGTGTCATGGCCGTCAACCATTCAGGTAGAAGTGTTCCACGTGAGAGCAAATCTATCACTGTCAGGGATTCCACTTCTCTCCCTGAATTTGACCTGCGTGGCATTTGTCAGAAGACTATTATTGCCAAGACAGGAGAAGACATCAGGGTTGAAATTCCCGTTATGGGACGTCCTAGACCAACAATCTCTTGGCAGAAGGATGGAGCAGCCCTGAAGCTCACACAGAGAACCAATGTAGAAACTACTGCTGCTACAGTTATTCTCAGTATCAATGAATGCATCAGAGGTGACAGCGGCATGTATACCATGACAGGAAAGAACATTGTTGGGTCTGTATCAGACAACATCATTGTCAAGATACATGATATACCAGGGCCACCCAAAGGTCCAGTTAAGGTAGTGGAAATATCTCGTACTTACTGCGTCTTTTCATGGGAAACTCCTGAGAATGATGGGGGTGTTCCTATTAATAACTACGTGGTTGAGATTAGAGACACCACTACACAAACATGGACCGAGCTGTCTGCCACCGTCATACGCACAATGTTCAAAGCAATTCGTTTATCGACTGGATCAGAGTACCAATTCAGAATAAAGGCAAAAAATAGATATGGTGCTGGACCTCCCATCACCTCAGAGGCAGTGGTGGCCGCCTATCCATTCAAAGCACCTGGACCACCTGGTACTCCGAGCGTTGTTGCTTTTACCAAGGACTCGATAACAATTGGCTGGAATGAGCCTGTGAATGATGGTGGAAATGAAGTCATTGGTTATCATGTTGAGAGGAAAGAAAGAAGCAGCATTGTGTGGCATAGGATCAGCAAAGGAATGGTAAAAGGAAATATCTTTAAGTCCACAGGACTTGAAGATGGAGTTGCATATGAGTTTCGTGTCATTGCTGAAAACATGGCTGGAATCGGCAAACCCAGCAAGGCTTCAGAAGCAATACTTGCTTTGGACCCTGTAGACCCACCAGGCCAGCCTGTGCCGATATTTGTTAATAAGAATGTCATCACTATCCAGTGGACGAAGCCTGAGTATGATGGTGGCTTCAAAATTACTGGCTACACAGTGGAGAAGAGAGAGCTGCCTACTGGTCGCTGGATCAGAGCTAACTTCACCAATATCATCGAAACAACATTCACTGTCAGTGGACTGACTCAGGACGTCTCTTATGAGTTCCGTGTCATAGCCAGAAACTCAGCAGGTGCAGTGAGCATGCCCTCTGACCCTTCAGACCCAATTACCTGCAAAGATGACATTGTTGAACCACGCATTATGGTAGATGCAATCTATAAGGATGTTGTTCTGCTAAAGGCCGGAGAGTCCTTTAAACTTGATGCTGATATTGCTGGTCAACCAACCCCATCAATGGTTTGGACCAAGAATGGAAAGGAAATTGAGAACACCATGAAACTGGAGATTAGGTTCACTGAACTGACAACTACCGTGACCAACAAGGATTCCATCAGATCAGATGGTGGAGAATTTGTTTTGACTGCTACAAACATTGGTGGATTTGCAAAGCACATCTTTAATGTCAAGGTGCTTGACAGACCTGGGCCACCAGTTGGACCTCTTAAAGTGTCTGATGTAACATCTGACAACTGTGTCCTTGTGTGGGCTCCACCAGCAGATGATGGAGGTGCCAAGATTGAAGGATACGTGATTGAGAAACGTGAATCCAGCAGACTGCTTTGGACCAGTGTGGCTTCAGACCTGCAAGTTACTAAACACAAAGTGACCAAACTTCTCAAAGGAAATGAATATATCTTCAGAGTTATGGCAGTGAACAAATATGGAATTGGTGAGGCTCTTGAATCAGAACCCACGATTGCAGACAATCCATACATTATTCCAGATCCTCCAGAGAATCCTGAGGTGACAGCTATCACTAAAGATTCAATGGTTCTCATGTGGCAAGCACCAAAGAGTGATGGTGGAACTCCTATTACCAACTACAATATTGAAAGGAAAGACAGAATCGGCCTTCGTTGGGTCAAATGCAACAAGAGGAAGGTGAAAGATCTACAGTTCAAGGCTACAGGCCTTGTTCCTGGACATGAATATGAATTCAGAATAACTGCAGTGAATGCTGCAGGAGTGAGTGCACCTAGTGTTTCGAGTCCATTCTACAAGGCCAGTGATGCATTGTACCAGCCAGGTGCTCCATGCAACCCCAGAATCTTAGACACAACCAAGTCATCAATTACTATTGCCTGGAACAAACCTGTATATGATGGTGGCTCTGAAATCACTGGCTACATTGTGGAGACATGTATCCCATCTGAAAAGGAGGAAGAGGAAGAGTGGACCATTGTAACACCCAAGGAAGGTCTCCTTGCAACCTCTTTTACTATTATCAATCTGAAAGAGAATCAGGAGTACAAGATAAATATCTCTGCCATTAACAGTGAAGGAATTGGAGAGGCAGCATCTGTACCAGGAAATCCCAAAGCAGAGGACAGACTCCTCCCACCTGAGCTTGATTTGGATGCCGAACTTCGTAAAGTGGTCAGTCTTCGAGCTTGCTGTTCTCTCAGACTGTTTGTGCCTATCAGAGGCAGGCCAGCTCCTCAAGCTAAATGGACAAAGGGAGATGGGGAGCCTGTAGAGAGGGCAACCATTGACAGCACAACATCATACACATCTCTAGTAATTGAAAATGTTAACAGATTTGACAGCGGAAAATATAATCTCACTGTTGAAAATAGCTCTGGCTCTAAGACAGTCACAGTCCAAGTCAGGGTTCTTGATACACCAAGTGCTCCACAAAATCTAAAGATTACTGCTGTCACAAATGAAGCTGTCACTCTAATGTGGGATCCACCTGTGAACGATGGTGGAGTCAAGATAAAGAACTACATAGTAGAGAAGCGTGAGTCTACAAGGAAAGCATATGCCACAGTTAATGCTAACTGCCATAATACCACCTTTACAGTTGACCAGCTCCTAGAGGGATGTAACTATTACTTCAGAGTTTTAGCTGAAAATGAATATGGCATTGGCTTACCAATTGAGACTAATGAATCAGTTAAAGTCTCAGAGAAACCACAGCCACCTGGTAAAATCACTCTTAGGGATGTTACTAAAAACAGTGTGACACTCTGTTGGGAGAAGCCAGAACATGATGGTGGCAGCAGAGTGGGGTGCTATGTTGTTGAGATCCAGCCTAAGGGTGTTGATAAGTGGACCCAGGCTGCTATTGTAAAAGAAACAGAAGCTACTATAAGTGGGTTAAATGCAGGTGAAGAGTACATGTTCCGTGTGGCTGCAAGAAATGAGAAGGGAACCAGTGACCCTCGTCAACTTGGTGTCCCAGTGATAGTGAAAGATCTTGTGATTGCACCTGTTGCTAAGATTTTGTTCAACACATTCAGTGTTTTGGCTGGAGAAGATCTGACAGTGGATATTCCATTTGTTGCACGTCCCAAAGCAGCCGTCTCTTGGGTGAAAGACAGTCAGCCTTTGAAGAGAACTACCAGGGTTAACTTTGGTGCAACAGAAACCATGTTGAACCTCAGCATTAAAGAAGCTACTAAAGAAGATGTTGGACACTATGTTATTACTCTTACTAATACGGCAGGAGAGACAACAGCAAATATTGGTATAGTTGTTCTTGATAAACCTGGCCAGCCAAGTGGTCCAGTGAAAGTGGAGGAGGTAACTTCTGACAGTGTAACTATCTCCTGGAGTCCACCAGAGTATGATGGTGGTTGCACCATCAAACACTACATTGTGGAAAAGAGAGACACATCTACCACTAACTGGATGGTGGTGTCTGCCAACTTAGCAAGAACCAAAATTAAGGCTGGCAGGTTGAAGACTGGTTCTGAGTATCAGTTTAGAATCACAGCTGAAAACAGGTATGGAAAGGGTCCAACCCTTCTATCAGAATGCATTGTGGCTCAGTACCCATACAAGCTCCCGGGACCCCCAGGAACACCATCCATTGCAGCCTGCACCAAGGACACTATGGTTGTAGCCTGGAATGAACCTGTGAATGATGGTGGAAGTGCTATCCTGGGCTACCATCTTGAACGCAAAGAGAGAAACAGCATCCTATGGGTCAAATTGAACAAGTCTCTCATCACTGACCAAACCTTCAAGACCACCGGTCTGGAACCAGGAATGGAGTATGAATTCAGAGTTTATGCTGAAAACATTGTTGGACAAGGCAAAGTAAGTAAAATATCTGAAGGGCATATTGCTAGAGATCCCTGTGATCCTCCTGGTACCCCAGAGGCAACAAAGATCAGTAAGGACTCCGTTACTATTGTCTGGACCAAGCCTGAATATGATGGTGGTGCAAAGGTGACTGGCTACATTGTGGAGAAAAAGGAGCTTCCTGAGGGACGTTGGCTGAAGGCAAACTTCACTAATGTCATTGAGACAGAATATGTTGCAACTGGACTTGTGGAAGGCAATCAGTACGAGTTCCGTGTCATTGCTAGAAATTCTGCTGGTGTTTTCAGTCTCCCCTCCTACAGCACTGGTCCTATAACTGCAAAGGATGAGATTGAACCACCACGCATCAGCATTGACCCAGAGTACACACAGACTGTTGTGGTTAATGCCGGAGACAACTTCAAAATTGATGCAGATGTTCATGGCAAACCATTGCCCTCTATCTATTGGATGAAAGGAGAGCAGGAACTGGGCAACACTATTCATAGAGAGATCAAGAATACACCCACCAAAGCTTTTATATCTGTGAAAGAAGCTAAACTCTCAGATGGAGGTCAGTATATTCTGCTGCTGAAAAATCCAGGAGGAGAAAAGGCTGTACAAGTCAGTGTGGTGGTCTTGGATAAACCTGGAGAACCCCAAGGACCTCTGGTAGTTACAGGAATAACCAAAGAGAGCTGCAGCCTTGCCTGGAAGCCACCGCTACAAGATGGTGGTAGCAACATCTCTCACTACATCGTTGAGAGGAGAGAGACGAGCAGACTAGTCTGGACTGTTGTTGACCCAAAAGTGAAAAATACTTGTCTGAAAGTTACCAAGCTTTTGGAAAAAGATGAATACATCTTCAGAGTCCATGCTGTCAACCAATTTGGAGTTGGTGCATCATTAGACTCTGCTCCTGTGATAATAAAGGATCCATATTTGCCACCTGGATCACCCAAGAGTGTGGACGTCTCAACCATAAAAAAGGATTCAATGGTGCTGAGCTGGGAAGCTCCTTCTGAAGATGGTGGCAGTCCTATTACTGGATACGTAATTGAGAAGCATGACAAAGAAGGTGTAAGATGGACTAGATGCAACAGGCAAACAGTGACTGATTTGACATTCAAAGTCACTGGACTCCTGGAAAGCCATATTTACGAATTCAGAGTTGCTGCTGAGAATGCTATTGGTGTTGGAGAGCCAAGCACACCAACCCTGTTCTGCAAAGCTCTTGATCCAATCTTCAAGCCTGGTCCACCACACAACCCAAAAGTTACTGACACAACAAAAACATCAGTATTCTTGTCATGGGGAAAGCCTGTATGTGATGGAGGCTGTGAGATTCAGGGGTACATTGTAGAGTGCTGCATTGCCACAGAACCAGCAGTACCAGCTGAAGCCACTGATGCAGAAGGAGCAGCTGCACCTGCTGAGGACTGGAAAATGTGCACACCACCAACAGGCATAAAAGCAAACAAATTTGAAGTTGGAGCCCTGAAAGAAAACCAGGCATACAAGTTTAGAGTGTGTGCTATCAACAAGGTGGGAGTTGGTGAGCATTCTGATGTCTCTGGAGCTATTATTGTGCAGGATAGGACAGAGGAGCCAGACCTAGACATTGACCCAGAGCTGAGAAAGATTGTAAGCATTAAAGCTGGAACTTCACTTAGACTGTTTATCCCCATCAAAGGAAGACCCACTCCTACGATCAAGTGGGACAAAGATGAAGGTGCCCTTAAAGAGACTGCTCAGGTTGAGACAACCAGCAGTTATACATCACTTGTAATTGATAAGATGAGCAGATATGATAGTGGAAAATACAATGTCACCGCAGTGAACTCAAGTGGAACCAGGTCAGCATTTGTTGTCATCCGCGTACTTGACACACCTAGCGCTCCTGCTAATCTTAAAGTGAAGGAAGTTACAAACCAGTCAGTAACGCTGGCATGGGAACCACCTATGTTGGATGGTGGATCCAAGATCAAGAACTATATTATTGAAAAGAGAGAAAGCACACGTAAAACATTTGCATCTGTTGTAACAAACTGTCATGCCCTTACATGGAAGATTGACTCACTCCAGGAGGGGTGCAGTTACTACTTCCGAGTCCTTGCTGAGAATGCTTATGGTGTTGGCCTTCCTGCAGCAACAGCTGACCCTCTTAAGGTTTCAGAGGTGCCCCAGTCTCCAAAGAAATTGAGTGTTACAGATCAGACCAAAACAAGCATCTCTTTGGCATGGGAGAGGCCAGAGTATGATGGTGGCAGCAGAGTTGTACAGTATCTGCTTGAAGTGCAGCTGAAGGGCCAGGAAAAATGGTCTGGTGTAAATACATTTAAGACAATGGAGACTTCCGTTTCCAACCTAAACCCAGGACAAGAGTACTTGTTCAGAATTACAGCAATTAATGATAAGGGAAAGAGTGACCCCAAAGTTCTTGCCGGACCAGTGATGACCAAGGACCTGGTCTTTGAGCCTGATGTCCGTCCAGCATTCAGCAGTTACAGCGTTCATGTAGGAAAGGACATGAACATTGACATTCCCATCTTTGGACGCCCAAAACCAACAGTTTCATGGACTAAAGATGGAGCTCTTTTGAAATTTACCACCAGAGTCACTATTGCCAATACACCAACACATACAACACTAAGTATCAAGGAAGCAGCAGGTGAGGATGGCGGCATGTATAGCATTAATGCTGCTAACTCAGCTGGCAAGAAGGAAACAACAATTGAAATCATTGTGCTTGACAAACCTGGTCCTCCATCTGGTCCTGTGAGATTTGATGAAATCACAACACAGAGTGTCACTTTTTCATGGGACCCACCAAAACACAATGGTGGATGCCAAATTTCAAACTACATTGTTCAAAAGAGAGATACTACCACAACAACATGGGAAAATGTGAGGATCAACTGTGCCAGAACAAGCCTCAAAGTGACTAGACTGAAGACTGGAGCAGAGTACCAGTTTAGGATCATAGCCCAAAATCGCTATGGCAAGAGTCATGGTCTGGATTCATCAGCTGTACTTGCTCAGTACCCATACAAAGAGCCGGGACCTCCAGGCACACCCTTCATCGCTTCTCTCTCCAGGGACCACCAGGTTGTTGAGTGGCATGAGCCTGTGTCAGATGGAGGCAGTCCTGTTCTTGGCTACCATCTTGAACGAAAAGAGAGGAACAGCATTCTTTGGGTCAAGATCAACAAAACACTTATTCATGAAACTACTTTCAAGAGTTATCCCTTGGAGGAGGGTACAGAGTATGAATATCGGGTTTATGCAGAAAATATTGTTGGCATTGGCAGGAGCAGTAAAGTCTCGGAAGGTTGTGTTGCCCGTGATCCATGTGATCCTCCTGGCACACCAGAGGCAACCCATGTGACCAAAGACACTATTGTCATTCAGTGGACTAAACCAGAATATGACGGTGGCAGTAATATCACAGGCTACATAATAGAAAAGCGTGATCTGCCAGAAGGCAGATGGGTAAGGGCAAACTTCACCAATGTGATCGAGACCCAGTTTACTGTCACTGGTCTGACTGAAAATGCCCAGTATGACTTCAGAGTCATTGCTAAAAATGCTGTGGGCACAGTCAGCAAGCCATCATACAACAGTGGACCAATCACTGCAAGTGATAAGGTAGAGCCACCCAAATTCTCCATTGATCCTGCGTTTACCAAGACAGTTATCATCAATGCCGGAGAAACATTCAAATTGGATGCAGATGTCCGTGGCAAGCCACTGCCTACAATCCAGTGGTTCAAAGATGAAAAGCCAGTTGAGAATACACTTAGACTACTGATCAAAAACACAGAAAATCATGCCATGATTGTAATAAAGGACTCTGTAAGAATCGATGGCGGAACTTACACACTCCTGCTGACAAATGAAGCTGGCAGTGAAATGATACCTTTCAAAGTTGTCGTCCTGGATAAGCCTAGCCAATGTGAAGGGCCTCTCCATGTCACTGGAATAGCTGAAGATAGATGCACACTGGCATGGCGTGCCCCTCTACATGACGGAAGCAGTCCTATTACCCATTACATCATTGAAAGAAGAGAGACAAGTCGATTAGCTTGGACTGTTGTTTCTAACAGTTGTGACACAACATGCTACAAAGTCACCAAGTTACTGGAAGGCAATGAGTACATGTTCCGTGTCATGGCAGTTAACAATTACGGTGTCAGTGAGCCACTGGAGTCTGGTCCAATGATTATGAGGACTCCATTTATTCCACCTGGTTCACCTCACATTGAGGATGTGACCAACATTGCTCATGATGGCATGACCATCACTTGGTCTGCTCCTGAGAGTAATGGAGGCAGTGGGATTACCAGTTATGTAATTGAAAAGAAGGATAGAGCTGGAATTAAATGGACAAGATGCAATAGACAAAAAGTCACTGATCTCTCCTTTAGGGTTACAGGGCTTACCGCAGGCCATGAATATGAATTCAGAGTGGCTGCTGAAAACATAGTTGGAGTGGGCGAGCCAAGCCTTCCCAGTTCATATTATAGGGCCAGTGATCCCAAGTACAAACCTGGTCCCCCAGCATATGTCAATGTCACTGACTCTACAAAAACATCAATCACAGTTTCATGGGGAAAGCCTCTGTCTGATGGTGGCTCTGCCATCCAAGGTTACATTGTTGAAGTATGTAAGGCTGAAGAGGAGAAATGGAACATGGTTACTCCCCCTACTGGCCTGCGTGTCAACAAATATGAAATCACAAAACTAAATGAGGGTCAGGAGTACAAGATTCAGGTGTGTGCTCTGAACAAAATGGGACTTGGTGAACCAGCGGCAATCTCTGGAACTGCTAAGCCAGAAGAAAGGGTGGACCCACCACAGATCCATCTAGACTCAGAGCTGAGAAAGGGCATAACTGTGAAGGCTGGTGGATCTGTTAGAATCCATGTCCCATTCAAAGGCAGGCCATTACCCGAGATTCAATGGACAAAGGATGAGGGAGAACTAACTGAAAAAGCTATGGTGGAGAAGGCTGTCAACTTCACACAGCTGACCATTGACTCGTGTGATAGGAATGATTCTGGAAAATACAGCCTGAGTCTGACCAACAGCAGTGGCTCTGTTTCTGAAATAGTTTCTGTAAAGGTCCTGGATACACCTGGGGCCCCACAGAAACTTGTGATTAAAGATATTAAGAAAGATTCTGTCACTCTAGTTTGGGAAGCCCCACTGATTGATGGAGGGTCCAAAATCAAGAATTATGTTATTGATAAGCGTGAATCAACCAGAAAAGCGTATGCAAATGTTTCCACAAAATGCTCCAAAACCACATTCAAAGTTGAAAACTTGATTGAAGGTGCTATGTATTACTTCAGAGTTATGGCTGAGAATGAATATGGAGTTGGCCAGGCTACAGAAACAAAAACAGCTTCCAAGGCCTCTGAGGTACCACTACCAGTTGGAAAGGTTTTTCTTACTGATGTTACTAAAACCACTGCCACCCTGTCATGGGAGAAACCAGAGCATGATGGCGGCAGTAGAATTGGTGGCTACCTGATAGAGATGCTCCCTAAGGGTACAGACAAATGGGGAGTTGCAACAAATACAAAGACATGCGAGGGAACTGTCACAGGCCTCACAGCAGGAACAGAATACCAATTACGTATTATTGCTTACAATGAAAAGGGAAAAAGTGAGCCAAAGGCACTTGCTGCACCAGTGATAGCCAGTGACATGACCATGGAACCAAGCATTAAGATGCAATTTAACACTTACAGTGTGTTTGCTGGAAAAGATCTAAAGTTAGAGTTCCCTGTGATAGGTAGGCCCAAACCTCAAGTCACCTGGATGAAGGATGGACAGGCTTTGAAGGTGACATCCAGAATCAATGTACATAACACTCCATCAACAACTGGAATTCAAATTACTGAGGCATGCAAAGACGACTTTGGAAAATACTCCATTACTGCAACAAGTAAAGTGGGCACTGTCACTGAAGATGTAACGGTCATCATTCTTGACAAACCTGGTCCACCAAAAGGTCCAGTTAAAGTTGTTGAAGTGAGTAACACTTTTGTCCACCTTTCCTGGGAGCCACCAGAGTACACTGGTGGATGCCA
The DNA here is from genome assembly GCF_933228915.1 of Telmatherina bonti. NCBI lineage: Eukaryota > Metazoa > Chordata > Actinopteri > Atheriniformes > Telmatherinidae > Telmatherina > Telmatherina bonti. The sequence continues at coordinate 983,612 of NC_136613.1, forward strand.
AGTAAAGAACTACATAGTGGAGAAGAGGGATACCACTACCACCACATGGCAAACAGTTACTGCACAGCTAGCTAGAACAGCTTTCAAGGTAACCAAGCTGAAGACTGGTGCAGAATACCAGTTTAGGATCATAGCTGAAAACCGGTATGGCAAGGGCATATCACTGGACTCCAAAGCCATTGTGGTGCAATATCCATTCAAGCCACCAGGGCCTCCAGGAACACCATATGTCAAATCTGCAACTAAGGAAATGATGATTATTGAATGGAATGAGCCAGTCAATGATGGTGGAAGTTCAGTCATCGGTTATCATCTGGAAAGCAAGGAGAGAAGTAGCATCCTGTGGAACAAACTGAACAAGACACTTATCACTGATACCCAGTTCAAGATCTGCAATCTTGAGGAGGGTGTTGGGTATGAATTCCGAGTCTATGCAGAAAATATTGTTGGCATTGGCAGATGCAGCAAAGTGTCCGAATCTTTTGTTGCTCGTGACCCTTGCGATCCTCCTGGTGCTCCTGAAGCTGTATTGATTTCTAAGAATCTAATAAAGATTCAGTGGACCAAGCCTCAGTATGATGGTGGCAGCAAAGTGAATGGATATATTGTGGAAAGGAAAGACCTTTCTTCCCCTGATGGGCGCTGGGTAAGAGCTAACTTTACCAATATAATTGAGACTGAGTATGTCATCACCGGCCTCACAGAGAATGAGCAGTACGAATTCAGAGTTATTGCAAGAAATGCTGCTGGAGTCTTCAGTGAACCATCTGACAGCTCTGGGTTGATCACTGCTACTGATGAAATAGAACCACCAAAGGCTTCGATGGATCCCAAATACAAGGATGTCATTGTAATCAATGCTGGAGAGAGTTTACTTCTTGATGCAGACATTTATGGAAAACCAATTCCCGATGTTTTCTGGCTGAAAGAAGGCAAGGAAATTGAAAAAGCCTTGCGCATTGAAGTGAAAACCACACAGAAATGTGCAGCCATCACCATCAAGGATGTCACTAAACTTGATGCTGGCCACTACGAACTTGTTCTAAAAAACCTTGGTGGTACAAAAGCTTTTCCCATTACTGTTAAAGTTCTTGATAAACCAGGCCCACCCACTGGTCCCCTTAAGGTGACTGGGGTCATGGCTGACAGGTGCATCCTTGCCTGGGCTGAGCCAGCTCTGGATGGTGGAGCCAATATCAGTCACTACGTTTTGGAAAAGAGAGAGACGAGTAGGTTGTCCTGGACAGTAGTTGCACCAAATGTAAACAATCTTTACCACAAAGTGATGAATTTACTCCCAGCAAACGAATATATTTTCAGAGTCAGGGCAGTTAACAAATATGGCACAGGTGATTATCTCGAGAGCGAACCTATCATTGCATGGAATCCTTACAAGCCACCTAGTCCTCCTGGAACTCCAGAAGCAAGTCAGATCACAAAGGACTCTATGGTTCTGTCGTGGACTGCTCCAGAAAACACAGGGGGAGCTGAAATCCAAGGTTACCATCTTGAAAAACGTGACAAGGACAGTGTAAGGTGGACAAAATGCAACAGACAAAAACTGGCTGACACCCACTTCAAGGTCACAGGCCTGATGACAGATCACTTCTATGAGTTCCGTGTTGCTGCTGAGAATGAGGCTGGCATTGGAGACCTTAGCGAATTGTCCCTGTTCTACAGAGCATGTGATGCCACAACACCACCTGGACCACCACACCACCCCAAGGTGACAGATTTGACCAAGTCCTCTGTGTCTCTGTCCTGGGGTAAACCTGCCTTTGATGGCGGAGCCTACATAAAGGGATACATAGTGGAAATGAGGGAGTACGCACCAGTGCCTGAACTGACACTGGAAACAGAAGTAGCACCAGCAGTAGAAGCACCTGTTGAAAAAGAATGGACCATGTGCACTCCATCCACTGGCATTCAAGCCACTAAACTCACTATTCCAGATCTGAAGGAGGGTGGTGAGTACCAATTCCGTGTCTGTGCTATTAATTCAGAGGGAGTAGGGGAGGTTGCCAATGTCCATGGTACAGTGGTTACTTCTGACAGGGCAGAAGCACCAGAGATGGAGCTGGATGCTGAACTTAGAAAGGTGGTATCAGTTCGTGCAGGTGGAACACTGCGTCTTTTTGTTACTGTTAGAGGAAGACCTGAACCTGCTGTGAAATGGGAGAAGATTGAGGGTACTCTAACAGAGCGTGCAGCAATTGACAATACTGGTTCATACACCATGCTTGTCATTGACAATGTTAACCGGTTCGACAGTGGCAAATATTCACTAACACTTGAGAACAGCAGTGGAACAAAATCTGCAGTTATTACTGTGAGAATTCTGGACACTCCAAGTGCTCCACAAAACTTTGCTGTGAAGGAGCTCAAGAAGGATTCAGTGACTCTTAGCTGGGATGCTCCTCTCACTGATGGTGGTGCAAAAATAACCAACTACATTGTAGAGAAGAGAGAGTCTGTCAGGAAAGCTTACACTACTGTGACTAGCAACTGCACAGCCAACATCTTCAAGATTGAAGACCTCCCTGAGGGTGGAATGTTCTACTTCAGAGTCTGTGCTGTCAATGCATATGGCCAAGGACAGATGGTTGAAACCAAAGAAATTAAGGTATCTGAGGTACCTCTGGCACCAAACAAGGTTACTCTGGTAGATTTGACAAAGACCAGTGTGTCACTGTCTTGGGACAAACCTGCTCATGATGGTGGAAGCAAAGTGATGTGCTACAATGTGGAATTTAAGCCTAAGAGTGGGGACAAATGGGGTACAGCATGTACAGTCAAAGTGCCAGAAGCCACTATTCCCAACTTGACTCCTAATGAAGCTTATTTGTTCAGAGTTGTTGCAATCAATGAGAAGGGAAAGAGTGAACCAAAGGATCTTGGCTTACCTGTGGTTGCAAAAGATGTGGCAATTGAACCATCAATAAATTTGCTGTTTAACACATACAGTGTGAAGGCTGGAGATGACCTCACACTGGAAGTCCCTGTAAGAGGTAGACCAAAGCCTGTTGTGTCCTGGAAGAAGGATGGCCTTCCTTTAAAGCAAACATCATCAGTGACCATCCTGAACACTGCAACTTCATCCAAAATTGTCATCAAAGAGGCAAGCAGAGACCATGTTGGCAAGTATGAAATCACCCTGGCTAACACTGCAGGGACTGTCACAGCAGATATTGGAGTTGTTGTCCTTGACAAACCCAGTCCACCAAAAGGAATTAAGGTAGATGCTGTGACCTCAGATAGCATTACATTGTCATGGTCCCCACCAGAATATGATGGTGGTTGCTCCATCAGCAACTACATTGTGGAAAAGAGAGACACAAACACACAGGAGTGGCAGATGGTGGCAAGTAATGTTGCCAGAACATCTTTCAAAGCTGGACGACTGACGCATGGAGCAGAGTACCAGTTCCGCATCTATGCAGTTAATCGTTATGGAAAGAGTACCTATCTGGATTCACCTGGAATCACTGCTCAGTATAACTTCAAACAGCCTGGACCTCCCTCTACACCTATAGTTAAACTAGCCACCAAGTCTTACATGTTGGTGACTTGGAATGAGCCAGTCAATGATGGTGGCAGTCCTGTTTTGGGGTATCATCTTGAGAGGAAGGAGCGTTCTAGCATTCTCTGGACAAAGATGAACAGAGGGATGATCAAAAACACAGAATACAAAGTCAATGGTATTGAAGAGGGAATGATGTATGAATATCGAGTCTATGCTGAGAATATTGCTGGTATTGGTAAATGCAGTAAAGCCTGTGAAGCTGTTGCAGCCAGAGATCCATGTGATCCTCCAGGCACACCTGTGGTCATGGCTGTTACAAGATCATCTGTCTCCTTGTCTTGGGATAAACCAGAGTATGATGGTGGAGCCAAGGTTTCTGGCTACATTATTGAACGTAGAGACCTTCCTGAAGGACGATGGACAAGGTGTAACTTCACCAATGTACCTGAGACCTACTATGATGTGACTGGTCTCACAGAGAACAGCCAGTATGATTTCCGAGTGATTGCAAAGAATGCAGCTGGACTGTTCAGTATACCATCAGATAACACTGGCCCTATCACTGCCAAGGATGATGTAGATCCACCACGCATCATGATGGATGTCAAGTTCAGAGAGTTAGTTTCTGTAAAAGCAGGGGAAACACTAAAGATTAATGCCGACCTTGTGGGACGTCCAGCCCCGGTCATCTCCTGGACAAAAGATGGCAAGGAAATTGAGCTGAGAGCCAGGATCCAGATTATTTCCACAGATACAAGCACCTCTGTTATTGTAAAAGACTGCATCAGAAGAGATTCGGGGCAGTACGTCCTGACTCTACAGAATATTGCTGGAACAGTCACCATGCCTATAAACTGTGTGATTCTGGACAAACCAGGGCCATCAGCAGGGCCTCTTCAGATCACTGGCCTCACAGCTGAAGAGTGCACCCTGTCATGGGGTCCTCCTCCAGAGGTGGGAGGTGCTGCAATTACACATTACATGGTTGAAAAGCGTGAGACCAGCCGCTTGGCATGGACATTGGTTAAGGGGGATGTTATGAAAACTTACTTCAAGGTCACAGGCCTGCTAAAGGGCAATGAGTACATCTTCAGGGTTCTAGCTGTCAACAAACATGGAGTTGGCGAAGCTCTGGAGAGTGATACGGTAAAGGTTACAGATCCATATACTTTCGCCTCTGCTCCAGCTAGTGTTGATGTAACTTATATAACTGGAGATTCAATGACCCTAACTTGGTGTAAGCCAGCCAGTGATGGAGGCAGTCCCATATCTGGATATGTGATTGAGCGCCGTGAGAAGACAGGCATGCGCTGGGTCAGGGTGAACAGAGATCTAGTTGTTGAGTGTACCGCCGTAGTGACAAAACTTCGCAAGGACTGTGAGTACGACTTCAGGGTCTTTGCTGAAAATGCAGCTGGTCTGAGTCCTCCCAGTGAACCATCTGCAACATTCAGGGCACTAGATCCTCTGGTTGTTCCTTCTCGCCCAACCAAACCAAAGATAATCACTTCAACCAAGGGCAGTGTCTCCATTGTCTGGAAACCACCAACAAATGATGGTGGTGCTCCCATCTTGGGATACAGTGTAGAATACAGAGACTTCATTCACAAACCAGAGCCAGAGGTTGAGGAAGACGAGGAAGAATTTGAGGAGGAGGAGGAGGAGGAAGAAATTGAAGAATCACCTGAAGAGCTAGCAAGATGGGTTGAAGCTATTTCTCTAACAAAAAGTTTGGAATTCACCATCACTGGATTAAAAGCAGACACAGAATATGAATTCTGTGTGAAGGCAATAAATAAAGTTGGCAGCAGTGCACGCAGCCCATATTCAGATCCAGCTGCAGCAATGGACAGAACTGCAGAGCCGTCATTTGATGTGGACATTGATATGCGTAAGGTGCTTGTTGTAAAGAGTGGAACAGCATTTACGCTAAATGTACCATTCAAGGGAAAACCTGCGCCAACTGCTGAATGGACCAGGGAGGGTGTCGATCTAAAAGTCAGAGGAACAGTTGAGTCAACAGAATCCAGCACCTCACTGACTCTTGAGAAATCAACGAGAAATGACTCAGGAGAGTACAGTGTTACAATTGAATCACCATTGGGCAAAGCAACTTTGGCAATGACGGTGAAAGTGTTAGATTCTCCTGGACCTCCAGTCAATGTTAAAGTTTCAGCAGTGACTAGGGATTCTGCAACCCTCACATGGGAGGCCCCAGAGAATGATGGTGGTGATGCAGTAAAAGCCTACCACGTTGAGAAACGTGAGGCCAGTAAGAAGGCCTGGGTATCTGTGACCAGCAACTGCCATGCTCTAACTTACAAAGTGGAGGACTTACAGGAAGGAGCCATCTATTACTTTAGGGTTATTGGAGAAAATGAATATGGTCTGGGCGTACCTCAGGAGGCCAAGGCTGGAACAAAGATTACAGGTAATGCATGAACTGACTGATAACTAGCTGATTTTGTTCAAAGCTTATTTCTGCTCATAACAAACTCTTGCTGTGTTTTACAGAGGTGCCAAGCCCACCCATGAAACTTGGAATAGCAAATGTTACCAAGGACAGTGTTACCATTGCCTGGACCAGACCAGAATATGATGGTGGCAGCAGAGTCACTGGTTACCTGATCGATGCTGTGGAGAAAGGGCAAACCAAGTGGGTGAAGTGTGCCACTGTGAGGACTCTGACCCACACCATCAAGAGTCTGAGGGAGGGAGCAGAGTACTTCTTCAGAGTCCGAGCTGAGAACCATGCTGGACTCAGTGAGCCAAAGGAGATGATTGTTCCAGTTATTGTCAAGGAAATACAGGGTATTGGCTTAAGTTTTACTCTTACATTTTAATGATTATGAATGCTGGTGCCATATAGTGAGAATCTATCTTAACTGTCCCTTTCTGAAAATGAATGATGCTTATTTTACAACTAATTCACTTCAAATTCCTATTTTAATTTTTCAACAGAGGCTCCAGAGTTCAACTTGCAGAACTACCCCAAGAACACGGTTTATGTGAAAGCAGGATCCGACCTCACCTTCGAGATTCCTCTTACTGGCAAGCCCATGCCAAAAGTGTCTGTGTCCAAAAACAATGTTGTCATCAAAGGATCCAAGAGGCTTCTGACTGAAGTAACCCCAGACAGTTTAGTCATTACTCTGAATGAAAGCATTTCAACTGACGCAGGAAAGTATGAAATCATTGCCTCCAATGCAGGAGGTACAACCAAGATCTTCATTATATTTGTTGTGCTGGACAAACCCGGGCCTCCTATTGGCCCAGTTCAGATTGGAGAAGTTGGAGAGACTACAGTATGTCTGAGATGGGATCCTCCAGAATATGATGGCGGTAGCCCAGTTACCAATTATATTGTTCTGAAACGTGAGACCAGCACTCCCACATGGGCAGAGGTGTCAACTAACATCGCTAGAAGTGCCATCAAGGTGACTAAGCTGACCAAAGGAGAGGAGTATCAATTCAGAATCAAGGCTCAGAATCGTTATGGTGTCAGTGACCATATTGACAGCAAACCAGTCATGATAAAGCTTCCCTACAGTAAGCATTCCACTCTACTTGGTGGTGATCCTTTAGTTGTTTTTCGATACATCACTGTTACCTTAATTAAAATCTCTCTGAATTAAGACTAACACAAATACTGTTTCACAGCCATCCCTGGACCTCCATCCACACCATGGGTTAGCTTTGTTTCCAGAGAGAGCCTGACAGTCTGCTGGAATGAACCAGTCAATGATGGTGGAAATCCTGTCTTTGGATATCACCTTCAAATGAAAGAGAGGAGCAGCATCCTCTGGCAGAAGGTCAATAAAACAGCAATCCCAGGAAACCAATGGCGTGTCACCAATGTTTGCGCTGGACTCATCTATGAATTCAAGGTGGCAGCTGAAAATGCTGCTGGCATTGGAAAGTTAAGTAAGACCTCTGAGGAGGTGCTTGCTATCGATGCTTGTGGTAAGTTTTTTTTTTTTTTTTTTTTAAAACCTCATCAGTTTTAAGTCATTCAGCACTTATATTGTTACCTTTACTTATAAAGCTGAAATGACACAATTTTAAATCTGAAAGTTTAACCCAAAAGTATTTTAGTTCATGTTTGTTACCTATAGTGGATTTAGAATAACGGTGTGTTCAGACTAAACACATTTTGAGCATCAAGAGCATCAAGAGCGTCAGGTTTACATGTAAAGTCTATGTGGAGGTGTGTCAAGGAGGTGTCCAGGTTTCTCGCGTCACGTTTTGAGTGTTTGGAGCGTTGGCGTGATGCATGTCACGCGCCAAAAATTTAAAAAGTTTTACAAGGTTGACGCGCAGAACACACCGCAAAAGCCAGACATGGAAAATCTGAACTTTTGCCGCTTGACGCGGGGCATCAGCCAATCAGAGCGATCAGCTGGCAGCTCCTGGAGGATTTCTCTGGTGAACCCAGACACGGGGCTGAGACGCCCTACGACAGCATTCCTCATGCGGCTCTCTGACTCTTGCCTTGCGGCTCGTGAAGCAGCCGCTGGCTTTCTGAAAATGCATCTAAACAAGTCATAATGATCCTATAATATTTAGGATAACCATTCCCTGCTAAAAAGCTGATACTGATTTGGCAAAGTAGCAGGACACGTTGCCTAGCAACGCTTTGTTGGGGGGGGCTCTCTGCTGAGTGCAGCTCTTGTTGCATTAACAGTGACTATCACCGCCCTACGACGACGTTCTCTAGCTTTATTTATTAAATAAAACCATGCCGTCCCTCTACTGCACCGCCATCATTCAGACTGACCGGAAGGAAAGCTCCGCCTCCCTCCTCTCTTTCCCGCCGCGTCTGCCGCTCGCTCCAGACAAGCGGAAAACACGGCGGGAGCATGTTGGGCGTCGGACACAAAAGTGTTTGGTCTGAACACACTGTAAGAAAGTTCACTGGACAGTTTTAGGTTCCCTGCAGTAAACTGGGTTTTAAAAGAATTTTTTAGAACAGCGCACGCTTATTAATATATCAAGTTTTATTTATAATCACTTTACGAGACACTTTAAAAAGTAACAAACGAAAACAATCATAAATAAAGTCAACCTAGAATAAAAGAATTTCAGGACATGGTAATAGTTAAGCAGCTTTTTACTTCGGTTTAAGTAACCTTGAATCTTTTCCGCTCTTAATCTCCAGAGCCCCCTGCTAATGTCCGAATCACAGAAGTCACCAAGAATTCGGTCAGCCTGTCCTGGCAGAGGCCTCCATATGACGGTGGAAGCAAGATCACTGGCTACAGCGTGGAGAGAAGAGATGCTCCCAATGGCAGATGGGTAAAGGCCAACTTTACAAACATCATTGAACTGGGCTTCACAGTATCTGGACTGAACCAGGATGAGTCTTATGAGTTTAGAGTGTATGCCAGGAATGCTGTAGGGTCTGTCAGCAACCCATCTCTCATCGCTGGACCAGTCATGTGTGTTGATGCGTGTGGTAAGCTTCAATTTCCACCCACTGATTTTTACGTGGTTAACTTTTTTTCTATAACAGTTATTAGTTCATACATTAAATTCTCTTTTCTCGCAGGTGCACCAGCCATCGATCTTCCTCCTGAGTATCTGGATGTGGTACAGTACAAAGCTGGGGCTTCAGTGAAGCTCAGAGTAGGAATTATGGCTAAGCCTCTGCCAACTATCGAGTGGCTCAAAGATGGAAAGGAATTGGTAAAGTCTTCCACTGTATCCGTCGAAAGCACAACAGACTCCTCTGCTGTTCTGATCAAGGATGCAACTCGCTTTGACACTGGCTCATATGAGATCAAGATAAAGAATGTCCTGGGATCCGCATCAGCAACCATTCGGATTGAAATTCTCGGTATTTTAGCTTATCAATTCTTAATCAGTTTGACTCGTTTTTAACCACCGGTCATAGATTTATCTGTATATAATGTTAATAGTTCTTTCCTTCATTCTATCAGATAAGCCTGGACCCCCTGCTGGAATTATTAACTTCAACTCCATCACAGCAGACAAGATCATCTTCAGCTGGGATCCAGTTCCCGAATCTGATCAGGGAGGTTCCAAAGTTACCCACTACATTGTTGAAAGGCATGAAACCAGCAGAGTTGTCTGGTCAACCGTTTCAGATAGGCATGAGCAAACACACATCACCGTCGGCAAGCTGGTGCGTGGAAATGAGTATGCATTCCGCGTCATGGGTGTTAACAAGTTTGGAGTTGGAGAGCCTTTGGAGTCAGAACCTGTTATTGCTAAGAACGCCTTTGGTAAGTTTTAGTCCTTTCAGGGTTTTTTTTTTTTTTTTAAAGCATCCTACATATTTTTTCAGTTTTTTGTTGTTTTTTTGTTGTTTTTTTTTTTTTTAACATATCCATTGTGCTCTTCTAAGTTTCTCCTGGCCAGCCTCGTACTCCTGAGGTGAATACCATCACCAAGTCAACCATGTTGGTAGAATGGGACAAACCAGGTGTAGATGGCGGTAGCACCGTAACAGGCTACTATCTGGAGAGACGAGATAAGAAGAGCTTGCGCTGGATTAGAGTTTATAAAGACCCTGTCACCGATATTAAACAGTCTGTGTACCACTTGACTGAAGGAAACGAGTACCAATATCGTGTCTGTGCCATCAACAAAGCTGGAGAGGGGCCATACTCTGATGCATCAGACTACTATAAGGCAGCTGACCCAGTTGGTAAGTGCAATAATACGAACAGATTAAAATAAAAAGATGGTCTGCCCATTCTTTACAAGTACATTTTTTCTACAGATCCACCAGATGAGCCTTGCAAAATGAAGGTGGTGGACTCCACCAAGACATCCATCACCTTGGGCTGGTCCAAACCAGAATGGGATGGAGGCAGTGAGGTCATAAGCTATATGGTGGAGAAACTTGTTGAAGGAGAAGAAGAATGGGCCATGATTACATCTAAGGGAGAGGTCAAGACAACAGAATACACAGTTCATGACCTGAAACCAGATGTTAACTACTTCTTCAGAGTCTCTGCTGTAAACTGTGCTGGCCGTGGAGAGCCCCTGGAAATGACTGAGCCCGTGCAGGCCAAAGATATCCTGGGTAAATGAAAATTTTTCACCATCTTACATAGTCTGTTTTTTTTATAGGAGCTCAGTTTGTTGAGTCTGAGTAACATTTGTTTATTTCTTCTGATGTCTACAGAGGAGGCTCAGATTGACTCGGATGTTGCCATGAGGACTCACTACATCGTAAAGGCTGGCAATGACGTGGAGCTTTCTGTTCCTCTGAAGGGACGACCTGCTCCCACTGCCTCCTGGAGCAAAGGAGATGAATGTATTGATCGCGATCCCAAGTACGAGTTTCATCACTCGGACACAACCACAGTGCTCGTTATGCGTGAGGTTACCAGACTTGATACTGGAAAGTACACAGTCAAGATAGAGAATGGTGTAGGAGAACCCAAGGCACTAACGCTGTCTGTAAAGGTCCAGGATAGTCCAGCTCAGTGCAGGAACCTGGTCTTAAAGGATGTGACTCGTGGGAAGGTCACTCTCTGCTGGGAGCCTCCGCTACTTGATGGTGGTGCTGAAATCACAAACTACATAGTTGAGAAGAGGGACTCGTCCAAGAGATCTTACTCTGCAGTGACAAGCAAATGCACTGAAACAACATACACCATCGAAGATCTCTCAGAAAAGACGCCCTTCTTCTTCCGTGTCTTAGCAGAGAATGAGAATGGAATTGGTGATCCATGCGAAACACTTGAGCCGGTAAAAGCTACTGAGTCTCCAGGACCAGTCAAGGAAGTCTCCATGAAAGACTCCTCCAAGACCTCTGTCACCCTTCAGTGGCTGAAGCCTGATTACGATGGTGGCAGCATCATTTCTGACTACATTATTGAGAAGAAGCTGAAAGATGAGGAGTGGTCATTGGGAGGAACCAGTAGACAATGTGAGTTTGAGGTGAAGAAACTCAAGGAGCACTCTGATATGTTCTTCAGAGTTGCAGCCAGGAACGAGAAGGGACAGGGTGACTTTGTTGAGGCTGGGCCTATCAAGGTAATTGACTACATTATCACACCTGAGGCAGACATGAGAGAGTACCCAGATGGTCGCATCAGCGTTCGCCTAGGTCATAATGTACACATTGAGTTGCCATACAAAGGCAAACCCAGACCGGCTGTTCTGTGGTTGAAGGACAGCCTGCCTCTGAAGGAGAGTGACCAGGTGCGCTTCAAGACAACACAAAGCAAGGCTACACTGATGCTTAAGAATGTCAGGAAAGAGAATGAGGGTAAATACACCTTGACCCTTGACAATAAGGTCAACAGGAGATCCTTCCACATCCATGTCATCACTCTTGGACCTCCATCAAAGCCTGTTGGGCCCATCCTCCTGGATGAGGTGAGAGCTGAGAACATTATGATCTCATGGGAAGAACCCAATGATGATGGTGGTGGAGACATCACCTGCTACAGTGTAGAGAAGCGCAATACATCCCAGAATGACTGGAAGATGGCCTGTTCCAGTGTGATGGGCACTCAGTTCAGGGTCCCCAACTTGATCAAGGGTGTCCAGTACCAGTTCAGAGTCTGTGCTGAAAACAGGTATGGTGTCAGCGAGCCTTTAATCTCACAGATGGTTATTGCCAAGCACCAGTTCAGGCCTCCAGGCCCACCAGGCAAGCCTGTTGTATACAACGTGACCAATGATGGCATGACAATCCAGTGGGAGAAGCCCATCTATGATGGTGGAACGCCCATCCAGGGATACCATGTGGAGAAAAAGGAAAAGAACAGCATCATGTGGCAAAAGGTGAACACTGTGCTGATCAAGGAAACAGATTTCAGGATTTTGGAACTCATTGAAGGCCTGGAGTACTCCTTCAGAGTGTTTGCTCAGAATGATGCTGGCTTCAGCCGAATGAGTGACGAGAGCAAATCAACAATGGCTGTCAGTCCTGTTGGTAAGTGTTGATTGAGACCAGTATGTTACTCTGATTCCTTGTGAAACACCGGACTGACTGAAATGTGGTGTCTTTCAGATCCTCCTGGTCAGCCCGACTACACTGATGTGACCAGTGACTCTGTGGCGCTGAAATGGGACGCACCTAAACGTGATGGTGGCAGCAAGATTACTAGCTACAGCATTGAAAAACGTCAAGGACATGGACGGTGGTTCAAGGCCAATCTGACTGATGTGCATGACTGTCAATATACCGTCACGGGGTTGGCAATGAATGAGCGCTACGAGTTCAGGGTCATTGCCAGGAATGCCATCGGTGTTGTTAGTCCTCCATCCAACTCGTCCGGCCTGATTGTTGTCAGAAGTGAAAATGGTGAGTTTGAACGTGGGAACATTAGAGAAGTTTAATGTTGGTTCACTTATTTGCTTAGAGTTATATTATGCTCATAAATTTGTTGTCAAACTGTGGAACTTGACCGTCTCTCAGAGACGTATTTTACACTATATAATAATGCAGTTTTTTTTCCCCAATCTAGCAACTCCAAATATCGAGTTTGGTCCAGAATACTTTGAGGGCTTGACGGTCAAGGCAGGAGACAACATCAGAGTGAAGGTGACCATCACTGGACGCCCAGTTCCCAAGGTTGTCTGGTACAGAGATGATGTGGAGGTCACCAAAAAGATGATGGACATTATCACTGTTCCTGGATCCAGCACTTTGTTTGTCAGGGATGCTGACCGTTCACATCGTGGTCTCTACACTGTAGAAGCTACCAATGGATCAGGATCCAAGAAAGAAAGCATTCTTGTACAAGTCCAAGGTACAGTTCAGACAGATTTCTCTTTCTATTTTAGAGCTATAGTCCATATAATTGTATTTATTGATTACTTTCTCACATGTCTGTGCACTGCAGACACACCTGGGGAGCCAGTCGGCCCAATCACCTTCAGCAACATCTCAGAAGGAAAATGCACTCTAAGTTGGAACCCACCAGAGAACGATGGCTGCTCTGAGATTTCACATTACATCATTGAGAAGCGAGAGACTGCTAAGATCTCCTGGGCCTTAGTGTCAGATGAGTGTAGAGAGTGCACTTTTAATGCAACAAAACTCATCAAGACTAACGAGTACCAGTTCAGGGTCTCTGCTGTAAACAAGTTTGGGGTTGGCAGACCTTTAGAATCCGGCCCCATCATTGCACAGATGCAATATAGTAAGTGCAGCATGAAGAAGATTTAAAACCAGAACATTTAAAAAAAAACAAAACATACATTTTGAATTATTTGTACTTTATAATTTTGCACTAAACTATCAAAATTATTTCCCTTAGCATCTCCTGATGCTCCAGGAACTCCTGACGCCACTGAAGTAACAGGAGAGAGCATTACCTTGTCCTGGACTCCTCCAACATCTGATGGAGGAAATCCCATTCAGTACTACATCTTGGAGAAACGGGAGAAGAAGACTGTTCGGTTCTACAAGGTGATTACCAAAAAGCCCATCATCGAATGTGCCCACAAGGTGCTGAACCTAACAGAGGATATGGAATATGAGTTCCGTGTCATGGCCGTCAATGATGCTGGTGTTGGCACCCCAAGCAACATCTCTATGCCTATAAAGGCTGCTGAGCCAAAAGACATTCCTTGTGCTCCATCTGTGATCTGTGTGTCAGACTCAACCAACACCTCCATTAGCTTGGAATGGACTAAGCCTGTGGATGACGGAGGCATGGAGATTCTTGGCTACATCATCGAGATGGTGAAAGGGGATGAGCCTGAATGGAAGAGAGTAAATGAGGAGCTTGTGGCAGAAACAAATTACATGGTGACGGGTCTGCAGACAGGAGCTGAGTACAGTTTCCGTGTTGCAGCTGTCAATCATGTAGGAAGAGGTGAAGACAAGGAAACTTCTGAACCTGCTCAGGCTGTTGACAGGTTAACAGCACCACAGGTGGATATCGATGCTAGCTTTAGGCAGACACACATTGTCAAGGCTGGAGGTTCAGTGTGTCTGGGCATTCACTTCAGAGGAAAACCCATTCCTTCTGCCACCTGGGTGAAAGAGGAGGGTGAGCTGGGTGCTATGTCAGAAGTCATAACTACCGATGGCTACAGCTCTCTCAGTATTGAGAACTGCTCAAGAAATGATACGGGCAAATACACTGTTAACCTGGAGAACTCCAGTGGCAGCAAAGCCATTACATTTGTGGTGAAAGTGATGGACACTCCTGGCCCTCCACAATCTGTAGCTTTCAAAGAGGTCACCAGAGGCTCAGTCACACTTACCTGGGAGCCTCCTCTCAATGATGGTGGAGCCCGCATTCATCACTTTATTGTTGAGAGGCGTGAAGCTAGCCGGCGTACATGGCAGCAGTCTGGTGGCAAGTGTACACAGCATATCCTCAAAATCCAGGACCTGCTGGAGGGAGTGCCCTACTTCTTTAGAGTCTCTGCTGAGAACCAGCATGGTGTGGGCGAGGCATTCGAACTGACTGAACCCGTCATTGCCACAGCAGAGCCCTCATCTCCAAAGAGACTGGACATCCTTGACACCACAGACAACTCTGTTTCACTGGGATGGACCAAGCCAGAGCACGATGGTGGCAGCCGCATCCAGTGTTATGTTGTTGAAGCCAAGCCAAAGGGTACTGAGAAGTGGGTCGTAGTTGGCAACACCAAGAATCTCACCTATAATGTTGAAAAACTCAACAAGGGTGATGAGTATGACTTCCGTGTAAAGGCCAAGAATGAAGCTGGCTACAGCCAGGCAAAAGAAACTCTGGCTCCTGTGCTGGTCAAAGAGCCTCACATTGAACCTGCAGCTGACCTCAGCGAGATCACCAACCAGCTCGTCACGTGCAGGTCTGGTAGTACCTTCACAATAGATGTTCCCATCAGTGGTAGACCTGCTCCTAAAGTCACCTGGAAGCTGGAGGAGATGAGGCTTAAGAACTCAGATAGAGTCTCCATTAAAGTAACCAAGAACAGAGCCAGTATCTCAGTCAAAGAGGCCATGAGAGGAGATGGTGGTAAATACTACCTAACTCTGGAGAATGTGACAGGAACCAAGACCTTCACCATTGAAGTTAATGTCACAGGCAGACCCAGTCCTCCAACTGGACCCATTGAAATCTCATCCATCACATCCGAGTCTTGCGTGGTCAACTGGCAGCCACCTGAGGATGATGGTGGCACTGACATCACCAACTACATTGTAGAAAAACGCGAATCTGGTTCCACAGCATGGCAGCTGATCAACTCTAGTGTGAAGCGCACCTCTCTCCACGTCAGTCACCTGACCAAATACATGCAGTACACATTCAGAGTCTCAGCAGAGAACAGATTTGGTGTCAGCAAGTCCACTGAGTCTGAGACTATCGTTGCAGAGCATCCTTTTAGTAAGTGCTACTCCCCTCACACACAAACAATTAGATATTTGAAGCATTTTACAATATAAAAAAATACAAATCTTCTCTTGAACCATGTTATAACTAATACAAAAATCAAATATTTAATTACAGCACCTCCAGGTCCCCCAACAAAACCATCAGTCTTCAATGTCACAGCTAACACAATGACTTTGAAATGGGAGGAGCCGTACCATGATGGCGGAAGCAAGGTGACAGGCTACTGGATAGAGAAGAAGGAGAGAAACAACATCCTGTGGGTCAGGGAGAACAAGATTCCATGCTTTGAGTGCTATTACAAGGTGGAAGGTCTGGTGGAAGGTTTGGAATACCAGTTCAGGGTTTATGCCATGAACAGTGCTGGGCTTAGCAAAGCCAGTGAGGCTTCCAAAGGAGCAGTTGCTCAGAACCCAGTTGGTAAGTGTGGACTAAGTTTAGTTTTTTACAATGCATTTTATATTCCTGGATATGCTGTTAAGCAAAAATGTCTGACACTTTTGGTTTGCTGTTTAGATCCACCAAGTAAACCTGAAGTCACAAATGTTACCAGAACCACCGTCTCCCTCAAATGGTCGGCTCCATTGAACGACGGTGGCAGTCCCATCGTGGGCTACATTGTTGAGCGTAAACCATACACCTTGACAGGTGAGGGCCGCTGGCTCAAATGTAACTACACCAATGTGACGGACAACTTCTTCACTGTCACGGCCCTGGGAGAGGGAGAGCCTTATGAATTCAGAGTTATTGCCAAGAATGCCAACCAGGTGTTCAGCATTCCCTCTCAGTCTACTGGATCTGTGCAGTGCAAGACCGACTTTGGTAAGATTTACATCCATGGAACAATCCCACCCCATGCAGTGCACTGACGGTCATGATGGCAGAATGAAATCATCATATTAACCCTTTAACTTTCACATTAACAAAAAGGCCAGAGAAAAATGTTTCTCTGTTTTTCCATTTGTTTTGGACATGAATAAACACAATAAATGTTATTTAGCTAAGTTAATTATCATGAAACAACAGTGAAATGGTTGAAATTTGAAATAGTGTTTTAACAGTTTGGGTTTTACATGCCCAATTTACCATTTTTATGCTTTTTTTTTTTTTTTAAGAAAGTAATCAAAGTCACTGCAAATTTAACCCTTCCAAATATTAGACCAGGACCTAAAAGGGATCCACTGAATGTAATACCCCCTAGTTTGAACAAAGTTTAAGGTCTTTGTATGGTTTCAACAGAGCCTCCAAAGGCCCAGCTGGACAGCAAACTCCTGTCTGAGACAGTAATGGTTAGAGCTGGTTCAGATCTGGTTCTGGATGCTGCAGTGGGCGGCAGGCCTGATCCCAAGGCCTCCTGGTCCAAGGGCAACAGGGAACTGGACATGTGCGAAAAATACCACCTACAGTACACCCCCACTAGAGCCATGGCCATCATTAAATTCTGTGACAGAGACGACACTGGAAAATACATCTTGACCGTCAGAAACGTAAGTGGAACCAGGACTGCCGAGGTCAACGTTAAAGTGCTTGGTAAGTAGCTATTTGTTTCAAACCATCATAAAAATTAGATCTCCTTCTACACATTTGTGCAGTAACTTAGCATGAGCACATTTTGATTTTTACAGACACACCTGGAGTGTGTGAAGGCAGCATCGAGATCAGTAAGATAACAGAAGAGTCATGCACACTGAGCTGGAAGCCTCCTCTTGAGGATGGCGGTGATGAGGTCGCTTACTACATGGTGGAGAGGCGTGACACCAACAGACTGAACTGGGTGATCATGCATGCCGAGTGCAAGGAGCTGACCTGCAACATCACCGGTCTGTTTAAGAACACAGAGTACCTGTTCAGAATCCGGGGAGTCAACAAGTACGGACCTGGTGTTTACCTCCAGTCACAGCCAATGGTGGCCAGAAACACATTCAGTGAGTACAAAAAGGGAAATTACTGGGCATATATGTTCTTCATGTGTATATAGATTCATAAGGATTAAGAGATTGCAAAAGTTACTGATGCCCTGTCTACACTTAATATTTTTCCTGTCTTATTTCAGCTGTGCCGACTCCTCCTGGAGCTCCAGAGATCCTGGCATCAGGAAAGGACTTCGCCACCATCGAGTGGCTGAAACCAGAGAGTGATGGTGGAAGCCCATTGATCCATTACCTGGTGGAAAGACGTGAAAGAAAGAGTGCCCGCTGGGTTAAAGTCAACAGGGATGGTGCTCATCTGGACACCGTTCTGAAGGTTTCTGGTTTAACCGAAGGCAACATCTACCAGTTCAGGGTGACAGCCATCAACAAGGCTGGCGAAAGCGAGGCCAGTGAAGTCTCATTGTATGTCGTCTGCAGAGTGCCAACATGTAAGTCTGTCTGTTCAATCCCCAACACATCAATCAATCAGTCTTTATTTATAAAGCACTTTTCATACAGTTAAAGTGTAGCGCAAAGTGCTTTACATTAAAAGCCAAAAAAAAGATAAAAAAACAAAGTTACTGATATACTTCATATGTAAGCCACTTTGGATAAAAGCTTCTGCTAAATGACTGTAGAATAGAATAGAACTTATCAAATCCCCCTAAACTGAAAGCCTGTGAAACCCACATAAACACAACATTGCAAACTCATTAAATTGTTTCTCAAGAGGCGCCATTCCAACCCCATTAACTGTGTTGAGAATATAAAACACTGGAAAAATAAAAGATATTAAGACTAAATGAAAATTTAAGAGAAAAACAACAAATAAAAGTTAACATATAGTAAAATAATAAATAAAACTTTAAAAATCATAAAAACAATTATAATTTAAAAAATATTCATCAAAAGCTTTACTAAAAATGTCAGTTTCAAGCTGCTTCTTAAGGATATGAACACTCCCAGCAGCCCTCGGGTCCTTGACAAGGCTGTTCCACAGGCGAGGACCATAAACACTAAAAGATGCCTCTCCATACCTCCCGGTCCTCGCCTTTGGGATAAACCAAAGACCAGCCCCCGACAACCTGAGAGCCCTGGGAGGTTCATAAGCTAAAAGCAAGTCTGATAAATACCTCCGGCTCAGACTTTTAAGAGCTTTATAAACCAATAAGAATATTTTAAAATGAACTCAGAAGCACAAAGAAAGCCAATGCAGAGATTTTAACACTGGTGTAATGTGAGCTCTCTTTCTGGTCTTCGTCAGTAGACGAGTGACTGAGTTTTGTATAGGCTGCAGTGGGTTTATAGGTTTTTTTTTCAGAAGACCAGAAAGAAGAGTATCACAATAACCTATTGCAAGGCTGATAAAAGCATGGACCAGTGTGTCTGCATTGGGCCGAGAGAGGAACTGTCACTCTGGAAACGATGAAAGAACCCCGTCCTAGTTATGTTTTTAATATGCAATATGAAATTGAGATCATAATCAACGACAACTTTGAGGTTCTTTACTTCTTCAGAGGGATTAAAAGAAAAGTATTTACCACAATCATGGTGGTTCTTCAGTACCACCTGAACAACCACCATGAACGTGTTAAGGCGATCTGTCCAGATCCATAATCTTTTTATCCTGTCCCCTTAGGCACCCCTGCTCCTCCTTCTATCCCTCGTATCACCGACACCCACGCTGACAGTATCAGCCTGGCCTGGTCTCGACCTGTGGAGGATGGAGGAGCTGATGTGATGGGTTACATCCTGGAAATGCAGGAGGCTGGAGCAGAAGAATGGACCAAGGCCCATGAGAAGACCCTGCGCACTACTGAGTATGTGGTGAGCGGACTTTCTGCAGGCAAGAAGTATTGTTTCAGAGTGGCTGGCATCAACATCAATGGTACCGGAGACTTCAGTGAACCATGTGCTGAAACTGAGCCCGTGGAGAGAATTGGTAAGCAGTTAAAAAGGGAACAAACTAAACCATGTCCCCTTTGTGTTTCACAGCAAAAAAAAAAAAAAAAAAATTAAGCAACTTAGGCATTAAAAAGGCATTAAACCAGGTATATTGTTCCCTTTCTAACAGAAACTCCTGACTTCGAGCTGCACGATGACCTAAAGAAGACAATCTGCCTGCGCGCCGGCGGTTCGCTCCGTCTTTTTGTCAATGTCACAGGTCGTCCTGCTCCTACCATCACTTGGAGCAAGCCAGACGTTGACCTCCAAAACAGAGGCTTCATTGAGGTCACCAGCACTTCCACCACTCTAATCATTGACAAGGTACACCGGTACGACGCGGGCAAGTACACCCTGGTGGCTGAGAACACTGCCGGGAAACAGGAAGTCAGCATTCTCGTCAAGGTCTACGGTGAGCTGATTACAATATGCAGAAAGAATCTTCAAATCAAAGAAATTCTGCTGTGGTTTAATATGACAGCAAAATTTGCTTCTCCTTTTAGATACTCCTGGACCAACGGGGCCCATCACGATCAAGGAGCTCACTAAGGAGTCTGCAACCATCTCTTGGGAAGCTCCAACTGTGGATGGCGGTGCTCCTGTCAACAACTACATCATTGAGAGACGTGAGGCTTCTATGAGAGCCTACAAGACGGTCACGTCCAAGTGCAGTAAAACATCCTACAAGATCGATGGCCTAATGGAGGGCATGCTGTATTATTTCCGGGTCCTCCCTGAAAACATCTATGGTATTGGGGAGCCCTGCGAGACTCCAGACATCATCCTGGTATGTGAGGTGCCTCTTCCACCACACAAGCTGGAGGTGATTGATGTCACCAAGACCACAGTCACTCTGGGCTGGGAAAAGCCTGAGCATGATGGTGGCAGCAGACTCACTGGCTACATTATTGAAGCTTGCAAGTTTGGCACTGACAAATGGATGAAGGTGGCCACACTGAAACTCACAGACTTTGAGCACACCATTGAGAAGCTGACTGAGAATGAGCAGTTCTTGTTCAGAATCAGAGCCGTCAACAGCAGAGGAGCCAGCGAACCCAAGGAGCTTGTTTCCGCTGTGACCGTACAGGAACAGAGAGGTAACACAAATCTGCAGAAATATCTGTAGAAAAAATGTGTTTAAAATACTCAAGTAAAGGAAAATTCAAATGAAAACTGTTGTTAAACTTGCTTTTCTTTTCTTGCAGTGATGCCTATGGTGGACTTTTCCAGTATTCCTCAGAAGGTTGTCAATGTCTTAGCGAGTAAGACCCTGGAACTGGACCTCCCCATCATTGGCAGACCTCCTCCTGTATGCTCCTGGTACTTTGGTGACAACAAGCTGAAGATCACAGACCGCATCAAGATCAAGAGTACTGGAAAGTTCTCCAAGCTGACTGTGTCCGAAACAACTATCGACGATACCGGTGACTACACCCTGGAGCTAAAAAATGCTGTTGGTGTCATCACTGAGGTCATCAAGGTCATCGTTCTCTGTAAGCAGCCATTTTAATCTAATTTTTTCAGATGAACAGGACCACAGTTGATCAAAACTAAGTGGCATATTTCTAATTATCCCTTCTGTTGCTACTTTCACTAGCTAAACCTGACGAGCCAACTGGACCCTTCAAGTTTGATGAAGTTGATGCCACCACTGTGTCCTGCAGCTGGAATCCTCCTCTCAGAGATGGTGGTGCTCCCATCAGTGGTTATGTGGTGGAGCAGCGTGACGCTCATAGACCTGGCTGGGTGCCTGTCTGCGACTCTGTCAGCAGACCAACATTCAAGTTTGAGAATCTAATTGAGGGAGATGAGTACGTCTTCCGTGCAGCTGCCACAAATCGATACGGCACTGGAGAGTTCTTGCAGTCTGAAATTGTCACATGCAAGAGCTTGAAGAGTAAGACTTTGTGAATCATTTCAAGTTTAATCTCAACTTGCGGTACAGGAGCACAACAGTAAGATGTTTTGCTTCCTCCACAGATGTGCCTGGACCTCCTGGTCGCCCAATTGTCTTTGATGTGTCTCGTGATGGCATGACTGTGGCCTGGGAACCGCCAGAGGAAGATGGAGGTCTTGAGGTGTCTGGATACATCATTGAGCGCAAAGAAGTCCGGTCTGACAGATGGGTGCGTGCCAACAAGAACCCCATAACCATGACCAGGTACAGATCTACTGAGTTGATTGAAGGCCTGGAGTATGAACACAGAATCACTGCCATGAACGCCAGAGGCCTGAGCAAACCAAGTCTGCCATCCAAACCAGCTGTGGCAACTGATCCTATTGGTAAGTAAAAGCTTTAGTAGGAAGCTTAGAACACTTTAAACTTTCAGTAAGAATGTGGTTGACATGAAAAACCGTATGAAAACAAATAAAGGTGGTTATATAATATATTCCAGTAGCAGCTGGAAGTGCTGACATGCAACTCTTCTGTGCAGATCCACCTGGTTGTCCTCAGAACCCCAGGATCACAGATACAACCAAGTCCTCTGTTTCTCTGGCCTGGAGTCCACCTGATGATGAGGGAGATGCCAGAGTGGATGGTTATCTGATTGAGATGCAGAAGGTGGGTACAATGGCCTGGATCAAATGCAACACCACACCATCTATGATCTGCGAGTACACTCTGACCAACATGCCACAAGGAGAGGAATTCAAGTTCCGAGTGATGGCTTGCAATGCTGGTGGTTCTGGAGAGCCTGCTGAAGTACCTGGAGCTGTCAAGGTTATTGAGATGCTCGGTAAGGAAAGAAAAAACTATGGGAATGTGGGGATTCAAATTTGTTCAGAATCAGTGACTTTTGTAACTTCATTGCTTTCCAGAATCACCTGACTATGAACTGGAGCTGAAATACAAAGATGTGTACGTGGTACGCAATGGAGGGGTGCTCCGACTCTCCGTACCCATCAAAGGTAAACCTCAGCCAACCTGTTCATGGTCCAAGGATGGTGATGCCGTCTCCACCAAAGCTATGATAGCCTCCAACGAGGATGCCAGTGAGCTGGTGATCAAGGGAGCAGAGAGGAGTGATTCTGGCCTGTACAACCTCTTATTGGAGAATAAGGTCGGTAAGAAGAAAACGCAAATAAAGGTGAAGGTTATTGGTCGCCCAAGTGCTCCAGAAGGACCAATGGTGTTTGAGGAGATTCAAGCCAACTCAATAAAAGTGTCCTGGAAGGCGCCCAATGATGATGGAGGCTCAGAGATCCTGGGTTACATCGTAGAGAGGCGTGAAGCAACCAGAAATGCCTGGTACACGGTAGACTCTAGAGTGACTGAAACTCAGCTTGTTGTTAAAGGACTGAGGGAGGGAACAGAGTACCACTTCAAGGTCACAGCTGAGAACTCCTTTGGTATCAGCGCATCTCTGAAGTCTGATCAGCCAGTGATACCCAAGACTCCTCTCTGTAAGTATTTTCTTTTCAGAAAAACAACTTTAAGTAGCGTGAAACCGTCCAGTTACATCTCCAAACTGCTTCCATGATCTTCCTTTTTATCCAGGTGCCCCCGAACCTTCCAGCACCCCACCAGAGATCATGGATGTCACAAAGAGCTCAGTGGCTCTTGCCTGGTCCCGACCAAAGGATGATGGTGGCTCTGCCATTACCGGCTACTTTGTTGAATACAAGGTGGTTTCTGCAGAGACATGGTCCCGCCATGGCAACAAGACAACTTCTACAATGTTCACCCTGCCTGGATTGACTCCTGACACCGAGTACCAGTTCCGCATTGTTGCAGTCAACAACATAGGCGAGAGCGAGGCTGGTCCTGCATCTGATCCCATCACATGCAAAGATCCATTTGGTGAGTGTCCTGTTAATCCTGGATGGACATGATACAACCAACTCTTTATGGCATAGATGTAAATCTAATTTCCTCTTTTGGTTTATCAACATTACCTGTTTTAAAATCAGTTTGGCTCACTCTTTCTCCTTCAGTTTTACTGACAGTGACTTCAGATTAATTGCAGGTATTAAGTGAAAACCCCTGGATGAAATGGACTTTTTTATTTTTCTGATTCAGACAAGCCCAGCCAACCAGGTGAGATTGACACGGTGAATGTCAGTAACAACTTAATCACCATCCGTTGGCAACCGCCAGAGTGTGATGGTGGAAAGGATGTCCTGGGCTACTGGGTTGAATACAGGAAGTCCATTGAGAGCACATGGAAGAAGTGCAACAAGCAGAGGCTGAAGGACAAGGAGTTCACCATGCCGGGACTGGCTGAGGCCACAGAATACGAGTTCAGAGTATTTGCTGAGAATGAAACGGGAATGAGTCAACCTCGTAGGACTGCCACATGCATCAAGACTAAACTAAGTGGTGAGTATGCCCAAATGTCATGTGAAAAGTCTGAAAGGTAACTCAACTTGCTGACCAAGTTGGTTTAACTGAGATTTTACATACTCTTCTTGTCTTACACCTACAGTTGAAAGCAAACCAAGCCTGAGGAAGGAAATGGATGAAGTAACTGCCAAGCTTGGCCAGCCTGCAGTCATGAAGTGCCAGATTATTGGCAGACCTGTCCCAGAAATTAAGTGGTATCATGTTGGCAAGGAGATTGTTGAGTCCCGCAAGTATGAGATAAGCTCAGATGGCCGCAACCACTCGCTGTCTATCATGACTGACCAGCAGGAGGATGAGGGAGAATATATCTGCAAGGCCATTAATGATGCAGGGGAAGCTGAGACATCTGGGGTTCTGGTGTTGGAGGCTGCTCCCTCTTTCCATCCTGACTACCCATTGAAGGATACCTACTATGCAGGACTGGGAACGACTCTGCGCATCCATGCTGTTTACATTGGTCGTCCTGAGCCGAAGATCATGTGGCTACATGGAGCAAAGACACTAGAGAATACCGAGGACATTAGCATTGAGACTACTGAACTCTACACACACCTGGTCATCAAGAATGTCCAGCGTAGAGTACATGGAGGGAAATACAGGATCAGACTGCATAACCATTTTGGCAGGGCAGACACGGCATTCAGTGTTGAAATCTATGGTATGTTCAGTAAATGACATGCTCAGAATACATCTGTAAAGATGATATCAGATTATAAAATAACAAAATGTAATGGCTTTTTTTCCAGACAAACCTGATTTACCTCAGGGTCCCATTATCTTGGAAGCCCTCCTCAAGAACTCCGTAATCATCAGCTGGAAGCCTCCCATGGACGACGGAGGCTGCATGATAACCAATTACATTGTAGAGAAGCGCGAGGATAAGGAGGGCACTGAGTGGGAATTGGTGTCCTCATCCATCAACGGCACATCCTGTCGTGTTCCCAACCTCATTGATAGTGCTGGATACTTCTTCCGTGTATATGCCCAGAATCGCTACGGCAACAGTGAGCCCCTGGAGCTGACTTCCCCTATTCTAATCAAGAGCCAGCTGGGTAAGTGTAACATGACTGACAGATATTTCATGAGAAGTTCCCATCCTGAAACCTCTAGATTTAGAAGAGATACACAGCAATCTGATACAAAGGCCCTGACAATAGCTTTGTATTTCTGTTATGTCCACAGAGAAACCCTCCCCACCTCTGTCACCAGTTGTTTCTGGAATCACCAAGGACTCCTGCGTGGTTTCCTGGAAACCTCCACTAACTGATGGAGGATCCAAGATCAAGAGTTATTGCCTTGAGGAGAAGCACAAGAAGGACAAGAAGGAATGGACTGAATGGACTCCGGTGACCACAGACGACATCAAACAGACGGTGTTCTCTGTCAAGCGCCTGACTGAGGGCATGCAGTACATCTTCCGTGTGAAGTGTGAGAACCTCGGAGGACAGAGTGACTACAGTGAGGAGACTAGTCCCATCATTCCAGCAGCAACAGTGGAGGTGCGAGCTCCTGCCTTTAAGGAGGAACTAAGAAACATGAGTGTCAAGTATAAGAGCAATGCTACCCTTGTCTGCAAGATCACAGGACAGCCCAAGCCTGTCATTAAATGGTTCAGACGAGGAAAGGAGATCCATTCGGATGGAATGAAGATCAAGATCCAGGAGTTCAAGGGAGGATATCACCAGCTGGTCATCACTGAGGCTGATGAGGAGGACTCAACTGTATATCAGATCAGGGCTACCAACCAGGGAGGCTCCATCTGTGCTACAGTCTCTCTGGATGTTGAGAGTAAGTATACAAGTTTTCAATTGCTCCACCAATGTGAAAACATATTTAGAGGAGGTTTAAGCACATGTAATTAAAAAACATGACCGCTTACTGGAAGTCTTTCTCTCATTTCTAGTACCTGCTAAGATTCATCTGCCAAAGAACCTGAAGGACAAGGAAGCCATCCCTGCACTGCGCGGGGAGGTGGTCAACATCAAGATTCCTTTTGGTGGTAAACCAGATCCTGTTATCACATGGCAGAAGGGACAAGATCTCATTGACAGCAATGGCCATTACCAGGTCATTGTCACCAGATCTTTCACGTCCTTGGTGTTTCCAAGTGGTGTGGAAAAGAAAGATGCTGGTTTCTACATTGTTTGTGCCAAGAATAGGTTTGGCATTGACCAGCAAACAGTTGAACTGGATGTTGCTGATGTACCTGATCCACCACGTGGTATTAAAGCCAGTGACATCTCCAGAGACTCAGTCACTCTGAACTGGGTGGCCCCAGCAAACGATGGTGGCAGTAAGGTTGTAAGCTACATTATTGAGAAATGCCCCACCACTGCTGAGAGGTGGCAGCGTGTCGCCCAGTCTCGTGACACCCACTACACCGTCACCAATCTGTTTGGAGGAACAAGCTACCAGTTCAGAGTCATTGCTGAGAACAAGTTTGGACAGAGTGCCCCATCTGAGACCAGTGGACCAGTCATGACCAAAGAAGACAAATCTCGAGTCCTGCTTTATGACAGGGAAGTTGATGATAGTGGTCGTGTCCCCAAAAGCAAGGCCCCACACTCAGATTCCAAGAATCTGCACAACAAATATGCCATTGCAGAGGAACTGGGCAGAGGTCAGTTTGGTATTGTCCACCGCTGCATAGAAACCAGCTCTGAGAAGACTTACATGGCCAAATTTGTTAAAGTCAGAGGTGCCGATCAGGCAATAGTCAAGAAGGAAATTGCAACTCTAAATCTGGCCAAACACACCAACTTCCTACTTCTCCATGAGTCTTTCGACAGCCCTGAAGAGCTGGTGATGATCTATGACTTTATCTCTGGTGGTGACATCTTTGAGCGCCTAAGTACATCTGACTTTGAGCTTAGTGAGCGTGAGATTGTTAACTACATCAGGCAGGTATGCTCGGCTCTGGAGTTCCTGCATGATCAGAGTTACGGACACTTTGATATCAGACCTGAAAACATTGTGTACTCTACTAGAACCAGTTCTAATGTGAAGATAATTGAGTTGGGACAGTCCAGACATCTAACCCCAGGAGATCAGATCAAAATTCAGTATACCACCGCAGAATATGCTGCCCCAGAGATCCACCAGTGTGACATGGTTAGCACAGTCACTGACATGTGGTCAGTCGGTATCCTTGTCTATATACTTGTCAGTGGAATTAATCCATTCACAGCTGAAACCAATCAGCAGATGATTGATAACATCTCCAACGCAGCCTACAGCTATGATGATGAGTCCTTCAAGCAGGTCAGTGTAGAAGCATTAGACTTCACAGACCGCTTGATGACAAAGGAACGCAAGCACCGTATGACTGCAGCGGAGGCACTGCAGCATCCTTGGCTCATAAAAGCTCCGGAACAGGTCAGTGCCAGAGCAATACCAACAGGCAGACATAAGCGATACCACCAGAACATGGTGAGGAAAGAATGGAACACGGTTGTTTCTGGTGCCCGTGTGGCCAGCGGTGGCTCCATCAGATCACAGCGTGGCGTTTTTGTTGCCAAGGTGAAGATTGCTCCATTTGAACATGGTCCACTTGCAGGCCAGATTAGCCATGCTGTGGCCAGTGATGGAGACAATGTTAAGTTCATCTGCAACATTGAGAACTATGATAGCAGCACTGAGGTGACTTGGTACTGTGGTGTCCGGCAGCTGGAGGCTGGAGACAAATATGAAATTGAATATGAAGATGGTCTGGCTGTCATTACCATAAACAAGGTCACAAGAGCAGATGATGGTACTTACAGATGTAAGGTTGTGAATGAGTATGGAGAGGACAGTGCCTATGCAGAGCTGTTTATCAGTGGTGTTAGGTCCTACCGTGACTTCTTCACAACCCGTGTTGTAAAGAGAACAAAACGCAGAGTTGACACTGCCAGAATGCTTCAGAAACCACCAGAGTTCACCCTTCCCCTGGTCAACTGCACAGCCTATATCGGTGAGGATGTGCGCTTTGGTGTCACCATCACTGTTCACCCTGAGCCCCGTGTCATCTGGCACAAATCTGGACAGAAGCTCATCCCTGGACACAATGATAGGAAATACACCTTTATCAGTGACAAAGGCCTGTATCAGCTTATTATTCACAACCTGGAGACAGAAGATGATGCTGAGTATAGCGTTGTGGCCCGTAACAGATACGGTGATGATAGCTGCAAGGCTCGTCTCACAGTTGTTCCCCGACCCAAACCAGCAGACCTCACCCTGAGGCCCATGTTCAAACGGCTGCTTGCAAATGTTGAGTGCAGGGAGGGTCAGAATGTCCGCTTTGAGATAAGAGTTTCTGGCCATCCGACACTGAAATGGGAGAAGGATGGCACTCCTCTAGCATTTGGACCTTCCATTGAGGTTGTCCATGAAGGTCTGGATTACTTCATCCTTCATGTGAGAGACACTCTGCCTGAGGACTCTGGTGTGTACAGAGTCACAGCCACTAACTCTGCTGGATCTGCCAGCTGCCAGGCAACACTCAAAGTTGAGCGCAGCACTCATGTGAAGAAGGACTATGAGACCAGTGAAAAGGAGAAGGAAAAGTCAGCTGGCAAGGAAGAGCTGGACAAAAAGGTCAGGTTGTCTCAAATTTTGTCTGGCACTGTTATTACACCCCTACCACCTGCAGCTGTGCAGGCAGTCAGGGAAGCAGCCACCATGTTCAAACCTGCTGTCACAACTAAGAAGGGTGAGAAGACCGAGGCTGAGATACAGAAAGAAAAGGAGGAGAGGAAGAAGCGGGCAGATGAAAAGAGGCTACGGATGCCTTACGTTGTCCCCATGCCTCGTGTCATTAACCCAGCTGTTCTTGAGGAGGATGTGGAAATAAAACACTTCCAACCACTCTCTGATATGAAATGGTACAAGAAGTTGAGGGATCAGTACGAGTTCCCTGAGCCTATGGAGAAAATCAGCCAGAAGAGAATGAAACGCATTCGCCTCTCGAGGTGGGAGCAGTTCTATGAGGTACCTGTCAGGATCAAGGAACAGTACAAGCCTAAGTGGCGCATCACTGCCATGACTCAGGATGACTTGGAGACAGTGAGACCTGCAAGGCACCGCACTCCATCCCCCGAGATGGAGGCCTACCGCAGGATCCGGAGGAGGTCTCTGGGTGATCTCTCAGATGAGGAACTGCTGCTGCCAGTGGACGAGTATCTGTCTATGAAAAGAACGGAGGAGGAGAGGCTTCGCCTGGAGGATGAACTGGAACTGGGCTACTCTGCATCTCCACCTAGCCTCAGTCCAGTTCGCTTCGAGCTGTCTGCTTTACGTCCTTCATCTCCAAGAAGACCCTACAGTGATGACGAAGAGGGTGAAGAAGTCAAGAGATATGACTCATACAGGATTCCATCTAAATATGAGGCTGGCCCAAGCTTTGTTGACCTCCGCCAGCGTCATGACAAAGCTACGTACAAACCACCAAGGCAGAAGCAGAGGGTTTACGAAGAGAGGGAAGATCAGGAGCTGCTGCGCCCACCTACAACCACCCAGAGAATCTCCTCTTACAAGAGTGAACTTAAACGCATGGACTTTGAGGAGAAAAGTCGCATCTCTAAGAAGGAAATGGCTGTAACAGTTTCAGCATTCTCTGAGGCAACTAAATCTGAGCATCTCTCATTCTTCACCTCAGAATATATCCCCAAACCAATCAAGAAGCTCCCTGTACCTGAACCTGAGGTAAAGACGTCACCTGCCATGGAAAAGGCTCCAAAGACAGATGTTACTCTTCCTAAAGTGGACTTCATGTCCAGATATGAGGAGAGGAAGCAGGCTCTCAGATCAGAGAGGAAATCTATGGAGAAGAAGGTTGAAGTGGTGACACAGACTCCCTTCAGCCTGGACCATGCTCCACGCATTACTGTCAGGTTGCGGTCTCATCGTGTACCATATGGCTGCCACACAAAGTTCACTCTGAATATCCAAGCCAAACCCGAGCCGCAGGTCCAGTGGTTCCACAACGGAAAAGAGATCCATCAGAGCAGGAAATACCATATGACCAACAACAGTGGAGTCCTGACTTTGCAGATCATCAACTGTGTAACTGATGACTCTGGTACCTACCATGTTGTCTGCAAGAATGCCAAAGGAGAGACTTCTGACTACGCTACACTTGATGTAGCAGGAGAGGAATATGCTGTTTACTCATTACTCCGCAAAGAGGAAGAGCCACCATCTGTCCATCTCCCAGAGATGACCCAGACAGACGTCTACCACGTTTCATCTTCTACAACAACCGTGAAGGAAGCTGTGACTGAAACAGTGACAGAAACCAGAACTGTGGTTGAGTCTGCTGTTGTGGAGGTGAGGGACAAGCCAAGTGCTCCTGCCAAGATCTTGACCAAACCACAGTCCCTCACCGTGGATGAGGGAGAAAATGTCAGGTTTGAATGTGATGTGGATGGAGAGCCGGCACCTTCTATCACCTGGCTGCATGAAGGAGAAGTTGTTGCTCCCTCTGCCCGTCACCACATTGTCTCCACTCAGTACAACTCCAGTTTTGAGATCTCTGATGTTGAGATGTCGGATGAAGGGAGCTACACTCTCCTGGTGGAGAATGCTGGAGGAAAACAAGAGGCCTATTTCACTCTGACCATCCGGAAGTCTGAGTCGAAGGAGAAGGTAGCTGCCAGAGTCACTTCTCCAGAGGCCAAGTCCCCTCTCGCCAAATCTCCTGAGCCAGTTAAAACTCCTGAGAGAGTTAAGTCCCCAATGTCACCGAAGTCCCCAACGCCAAAGTCCCCAACGCCAAAATCCCAGACCCCCAAATCCCCAACGCCAAAGTCCCCAACCCCAAAATCCCCGACTCCCAAATCCCCAACGCCCAAATCCCCAACTCCATCTGAAAGGGAAAAAGTCCTGAAAAAGGAGATCCGGTCCTCTCTGAAGGACGAGACAACCATGGCCCCCTTCTTCCTTCTGCAGCCCAGGTCCCAAAACGTTACTGATGGGCAGCATGTTGAACTCACCTGTAAGGTTGCAGGAGAGCCGTGGCCTGAAGTGGAGTGGCATAAAGACAACATGGCTGTGAGTTGTGTTGCTGAGTCAGTGTTAGTTGCAGAGGTTAATGAGAAACGTGCTGAACTCCGTCTCTCTCTACAGATATCGGTCACATCCAACATCCGACTTAGACACTCTGACAACGTCTACATGCTGGAGATATGCGAAGCCACAGCTGCAGACCGTGGGAAGTACACAATCAAAGCCACAAACCAGTTTGGACAGTGTTCTGCAACATCGTCCCTCAGCGTCCTCAGTAAGTGTCCTCCCTGTTTCAGCTGGAAATGCTAACATGACTTGTGACATGCTGCATGTTAGAATATGTTGTGAAAAACAGGACTTTGGTTCGGGACACGGTCTTTCTCTGTTAACAGGTGTCCCACCAAAGACTGAAGCTCTTCTGCAGCATGTCAGTGTTGAGCCAGGGAATCCCCTATCTGTGGTGGGCTTGTTCTTCAAAGATCCCACCCCCCCCATCCAGTGGGTCCATCCTGGTGAGACGCTGCCTGATAGGGACGAGCAGTTCCATGTTGGTAACTCTATGGACCTGTCCACCCTGAAGATCTGCGCGGTGAAGGAGGCCGACGGCAGAGTCCACACCCTGCAGCTGTCCAATCAGCTGGGCTTCAACTCTGCAACCGACAATGTCCAGATTCGGTCCATGTAAAAAGTAGAAAAACGTCCATCTCTGTCCCCTGTCCCTCTCATCCCTCACCTTTCATTTAGCCAATTAGCAACAACAATCTTACTGGATAATGATCTGGATGATTCTTGTAAATATGAAGTATTTTTGTACCAACCATGACATTAATTTATGCCAAACTAAAGGCTAACGTTGTAAAATGTGCCATATTGAAATAACTATGACGTGTTTAAACCTTTTCTGTGACGTGTACATAATGTATATAGCCGAGTTTACCGGTTATGGAAATGTATGTTATTTATGACGATAATATGAACTGAAACTAATGAAACTAAATGTAGTTTAGCAGGAGAAAGTTTCACCAGGAACGAATACCCTGTTAAAGCCAGAAACTAAACTCTGTGCCTCAACAATAAGTTGAAGTCTAAAGATTGCCTCGGCAGGTAGAGAGACTCCCTGCTGACGTCCACAAACAGAAAGACAAAGTTTATTGTTTTGGACACGCCACACGCGTGTGATTTTACAGTTTCCTGTGAGTTGTACCGTGAGCGTAAGACCCCGAGTGCTGTTTGCATCACCCTCATGTAAGCAGCGTGACGCGGCCTTGTGCTCCGACTGAATGAGTCGTACCGCCACCGTTTGATGACCTGCAGAGGGCGCTAGCGGCCCGCTCTCTCTGCATTTAGATGGTTTTAATACAGAGCGCTGTGTCTAGCACTGGACTGCCAGGTCTACTTCCCAAAGCAAACATCTCCTGGCCAAATGTGAACAGGAAGTCCGGGTCAGCACTGCAGTGCAGAAACAGCGCCACCTCCTGGAGGATAGTTAGCTAACGTGTTTGAGTTTGCATGTCTGTAGGTTTTAGTTGTTTCCTTGTCAGCAGGCGGCTTTTCTTCATCCTGAGTCCATCTCTGTTGAGAAGAAGGTTATTTTACCTGCACTTTGGTTTCTTTGATCTGCTGATGTAGGACTATATCTCATCCTCCTCGAGTTTTATGCATTTCTGATTTAATAAAGCATGATTTCAGCACTAAACACACGTGTCCTTGGCCTGTTTTTCTGCTCACACATAACTGCTGTGTCTTCCTGCTGGGAGGTGTGGTTTTACATGTCAGGACATCAGGAAGACCACTTATCTGGTCCTTACAGGTTGCTTGTCCTTCCACAGGATAGTCCCCATCAGCCAAGAGCTGCTGATCAATACTCTGGTTGATCAACAACATCAGTCACACTTTTTGAATGAAATTCAGGTGTGTTAACATGATGCCAAACATGAGGAATTTAAATGATTTTACTGATTTTGTATTTTTACACTAAAAGAAATGTTAGATTCATTGCTTTACTTCAAACCTGCACACCTTACACACAAAAAAGAAAACTACATCCATCCATATGCACGGTTTGAAAAGGGAGAGGAAGAAGCAATGCTTTTCCATGTCCACGCACCAACACCCATCCACGCACCAACACCCATCCACGCACCAACACCCATCCACGCACCAACACCCATCCACGCACCAACACCCATCCACGCACCAACACCCATCCACGCACCAACATCCATCCACGCACCAACGCCCATCCACGCACCAACGCCCATCCACGCACCAACGCCCATCCACGCACCAACGCCCATCCACGCACCAACGCCCATCCACGCACCAACACCCATCCACGCACCAACATCCATCCACGCACCAACACCCATCCACGCACCAACATCCATCCACGCACCAACATCCATCCACGCACCAACACCCATCCACGCACCAACATCCATCCACGCACCAACACCCATCCACGCACCAACATCCATCCACGCACCAACATCCATCCACGCACCAACACCCATCCACGCACCAACACCCATCCACGCACCAACACCCATCCACGCACCAACACCCATCCACGCACCAACATCCATCCACGCACCAACGCCCATCCACGCACCAACGCCCATCCACGCACCAACGCCCATCCACGCACCAACGCCCATCGAGACACACAACACAGCCACATTAAGACGAGACAAACACACACAGACACAGGCCACGCCCCCTCCGACGTATCTGTAACATACATGTATACAGTCTTACGCTACACGCACTGCTCTCTCCTCCTGATACCTCTTTATCGCCTCGTTTTTAAACATCCTTTTAAACTGAACAAGGTTTGTATAATTTTTCATGTCTTCTGGCGGGTTGCTCCTCAGAATGACTCCATTCTCTGAGACACAGATTTTAGAGACCATGAGAATCTATTTCTAAAATGGAGGTTTTTAATTAGAATATTGGTTGTTTGGTGCTGAAGGAATGTGGGATGTAACCTTGTTCCCTTCTATGTGATCAGTGGTGTGGAATCTTATCTCCTTTTTAACAAATGATTGACTTGTCTGTGATTTTCTACGTGTAATAAGGTTGTAGGGTCAGCGCTGCTGTCCAACCACTCCTGAGAATATGTACACAGCACGGTGCTGACATCAAATAAAACCGTAAAAGGGATGCTTGTCAGAAGAGAAGGCAGGCGCTTGACTTTTCCTCCGGTCTGGTGCTGCATTCGGTGTGTGCAGAAAGGTCACATACTCAGGCCGTGTTATTGCAGATGACCTGCCTGACGACAAGGATTTGTTTGTCAGGACGGAAGCTGCAGCGTTGGGAGTTTGTCAGGATGGAAGCTGCAGCGTTGGGAGTTTGTCAGGATGGAAGCTGCAGCGTTGGGAGTTTGTCAGGATGGAAGCTGCAGCGTTGGGAGTTTGTCAGGACGGAAGCTGCAGCGTTGGGAGTTTGTCAGGGCGGAAGCTGCAGCGTTGGGAGTTTGTCAGGATGGAAGCTGCAGCGTTGGGAGTTTGTCAGGACGGAAGCTGCAGCGTTGGGAGTTTGTCAGGATGGAAGCTGCAGCGTTGGGAGTTTGTCAGGACGGAAGCTGCAGCGTTGGGAGTTTGTCAGGACGGAAGCTGCAGCGTTGGGAGTTTGTCAGGATGGAAGCTGCAGCGTTGGGAGTTTGTCAGGATGGAAGCTGCAGCGTTGGGAGTTTGTCAGGATGGAAGCTGCAGCGTTGGGAGTTTGTCAGGATGGAAGCTGCAGCGTTGGGAGTTTGTCAGGATGGAAGCTGCAGCGTTGGGAGTTTGTCAGGATGGAAGCTGCAGCGTTGGGAGTTTGTCAGGATGGAAGCTGCAGCGTTGGGAGTTTGTCAGGATGGAAGCTGCAGCGTTGGGAGTTTGTCAGGATGGAAGCTGCAGCGTTGGGAGTTTGTCAGGATGGAAGCTGCAGCGTTGGGAGTTTGTTAGGATGGAAGCTGCAGCGTTGGGAGTTTGTCAGGATGGAAGCTGCAGCGTTGGGAGTTTGTTAGGATGGAAGCTGCAGCGTTGGGAGTTTGTCAGGATGGAAGCTGCAGCGTTGGGAGTTTGTCAGGACGGAAGCTGCAGCGTTGGGAGTTTGTCAGGATGGAAGCTGCAGCGTTGGGAGTTTGTCAGGATGGAAGCTGCAGCGTTGGGAGTTTGTCAGGATGGAAGCTGCAGCGTTGGGAGTTTGTCAGGATGGAAGCTGCAGCGTTGGGAGTTTGTCAGGATGGAAGCTGCAGCGTTGGGAGTTTGTCAGGATGGAAGCTGCAGCGTTGGGAGTTTGTCAGGATGGAAGCTGCAGCGTTGGGAGTTTGTCAGGATGGAAGCTGCAGCGTTGGGAGTTTGTCAGGATGGAAGCTGCAGCGTTGGGAGTTTGTCAGGACGGAAGCTGCAGCGTTGGGAGTTTGTCAGGATGGAAGCTGCAGCGTTGGGAGTTTGTCAGGATGGAAGCTGCAGCGTTGGGAGTTTGTCAGGATGGAAGCTGCAGCGTTGGGAGTTTGTCAGGATGGAAGCTGCAGCGTTGGGAGTTTGTCAGGACGGAAGCTGCAGCGTTGGGAGTTTGTCAGGATGGAAGCTGCAGCGTTGGGAGTTTGTTAGGATGGAAGCTGCAGCGTTGGGAGTTTGTTAGGATGGAAGCTGCAGCGTTGGGAGTTTGTCAGGATGGAAGCTGCAGCGTTGGGAGTTTGTTAGGATGGAAGCTGCAGCGTTGGGAGTTTGTCAGGATGGAAGCTGCAGCGTTGGGAGTTTGTCAGGACGGAAGCTGCAGCGTTGGGAGTTTGTTAGGATGGAAGCTGCAG
Source organism: Telmatherina bonti (assembly GCF_933228915.1). Lineage (NCBI taxonomy): Eukaryota > Metazoa > Chordata > Actinopteri > Atheriniformes > Telmatherinidae > Telmatherina > Telmatherina bonti. The sequence continues at coordinate 1,019,439 of NC_136613.1, forward strand.
CGTTGGGAGTTTGTCAGGATGGAAGCTGCAGCGTTGGGAGTTTGTCAGGACGGAAGCTGCAGCGTTGGGAGTTTGTTAGGATGGAAGCTGCAGCGTTGGGAGTTTGTCAGGATGGAAGCTGCAGCGTTGGGAGTTTGTCAGGACGGAAGCTGCAGCGTTGGGAGTTTGTCAGGATGGAAGCTGCAGCGTTGGGAGTTTGTCAGGATGGAAGCTGCAGCGTTGGGAGTTTGTCAGGATGGAAGCTGCAGCGTTGGGAGTTTGTCAGGATGGAAGCTGCAGCGTTGGGAGTTTGTCAGGACGGAAGCTGCAGCGTTGGGAGTTTGTCAGGATGGAAGCTGCAGCGTTGGGAGTTTGTCAGGACGGAAGCTGCAGCGTTGGGAGTTTGTCAGGACGGAAGCTGCAGCGTTGGGAGTTTGTCAGGATGGAAGCTGCAGCGTTGGGAGTTTGTTAGGATGGAAGCTGCAGCGTTGGGAGTTTGTTAGGATGGAAGCTGCAGCGTTGGGAGTTTGTCAGGATGGAAGCTGCAGCGTTGGGAGTTTGTCAGGATGGAAGCTGCAGCGTTGGGAGTTTGTCAGGATGGAAGCTGCAGCGTTGGGAGTTTGTCAGGATGGAAGCTGCAGCGTTGGGAGTTTGTCAGGATGGAAGCTGCAGCGTTGGGAGTTTGTCAGGACGGAAGCTGCAGCGTTGGGAGTTTGTCAGGATGGAAGCTGCAGCGTTGGGAGTTTGTCAGGACGGAAGCTGCAGCGTTGGGAGTTTGTCAGGACGGAAGCTGCAGCGTTGGGAGTTTGTCAGGACGGAAGCTGCAGCGTTGGGAGTTTGTCAGGACGGAAGCTGCAGCGTTGGGAGTTTGTCAGGATGGAAGCTGCAGCGTTGGGAGTTTGTCAGGATGGAAGCTGCAGCGTTGGGAGTTTGTCAGGATGGAAGCTGCAGCGTTGGGAGTTTGTCAGGACGGAAGCTGCAGCGTTGGGAGTTTGTCAGGATGGAAGCTGCAGCGTTGGGAGTTTGTCAGGACGGAAGCTGCAGCGTTGGGAGTTTGTCAGGATGGAAGCTGCAGCGTTGGGAGTTTGTCAGGACGGAAGCTGCAGCGTTGGGAGTTTGTCAGGATGGAAGCTGCAGCGTTGGGAGTTTGTCAGGATGGAAGCTGCAGCGTTGGGAGTTTGTCAGGATGGAAGCTGCAGCGTTGGGAGTTTGTCAGGATGGAAGCTGCAGCGTTGGGAGTTTGTCAGGACGGAAGCTGCAGCGTTGGGAGTTTGTCAGGATGGAAGCTGCAGCGTTGGGAGTTTGTCAGGATGGAAGCTGCAGCGTTGGGAGTTTGTCAGGATGGAAGCTGCAGCGTTGGGAGTTTGTTAGGATGGAAGCTGCAGCGTTGGGAGTTTGTCAGGATGGAAGCTGCAGCGTTGGGAGTTTGTCAGGATGGAAGCTGCAGCGTTGGGAGTTTGTCAGGATGGAAGCTGCAGCGTTGGGAGTTTGTCAGGATGGAAGCTGCAGCGTTGGGAGTTTGTCAGGACGGAAGCTGCAGCGTTGGGAGTTTGTCAGGATGGAAGCTGCAGCGTTGGGAGTTTGTCAGGATGGAAGCTGCAGCGTTGGGAGTTTGTCAGGATGGAAGCTGCAGCGTTGGGAGTTTGTCAGGATGGAAGCTGCAGCGTTGGGAGTTTGTCAGGATGGAAGCTGCAGCGTTGGGAGTTTGTTAGGATGGAAGCTGCAGCGTTGGGAGTTTGTCAGGATGGAAGCTGCAGCGTTGGGAGTTTGTCAGGATGGAAGCTGCAGCGTTGGGAGTTTGTCAGGACGGAAGCTGCAGCGTTGGGAGTTTGTCAGGATGGAAGCTGCAGCGTTGGGAGTTTGTCAGGATGGAAGCTGCAGCGTTGGGAGTTTGTTAGGATGGAAGCTGCAGCGTTGGGAGTTTGTCAGGATGGAAGCTGCAGCGTTGGGAGTTTGTCAGGATGGAAGCTGCAGCGTTGGGAGTTTGTCAGGACGGAAGCTGCAGCGTTGGGAGTTTGTCAGGACGGAAGCTGCAGCGTTGGGAGTTTGTCAGGATGGAAGCTGCAGCGTTGGGAGTTTGTCAGGGCGGAAGCTGCAGCGTTGGGAGTTTGTCAGGATGGAAGCTGCAGCGTTGGGAGTTTGTTAGGATGGAAGCTGCAGCGTTGGGAGTTTGTCAGGATGGAAGCTGCAGCGTTGGGAGTTTGTTAGGATGGAAGCTGCAGCGTTGGGAGTTTGTCAGGACGGAAGCTGCAGCGTTGGGAGTTTGTCAGGACGGAAGCTGCAGCGTTGGGAGTTTGTCAGGATGGAAGCTGCAGCGTTGGGAGTTTGTCAGGATGGAAGCTGCAGCGTTGGGAGTTTGTCAGGATGGAAGCTGCAGCGTTGGGAGTTTGTCAGGATGGAAGCTGCAGCGTTGGGAGTTTGTCAGGCGGAAGCTGCAGCGTTGGGAGTTTGTCAGGATGGAAGCTGCAGCGTTGGGAGTTTGTCAGGATGGAAGCTGCAGCGTTGGGAGTTTGTCAGGATGGAAGCTGCAGCGTTGGGAGTTTGTCAGGATGGAAGCTGCAGCGTTGGGAGTTTGTCAGGATGGAAGCTGCAGCGTTGGGAGTTTGTTAGGATGGAAGCTGCAGCGTTGGAGTTTGTCAGGATGGAAGCTGCAGCGTTGGGAGTTTGTCAGGATGGAAGCTGCAGCGTTGGGAGTTTGTCAGGATGGAAGCTGCAGCGTTGGGAGTTTGTTAGGATGGAAGCTGCAGCGTTGGGAGTTTGTCAGGACGGAAGCTGCAGCATTGGGAGTTTGTCAGGATGGAAGCTGCAGCGTTGGGAGTTTGTCAGGATGGAAGCTGCAGCGTTGGGAGTTTGTCAGGACGGAAGCTGCAGCGTTGGGAGTTTGTCAGGATGGAAGCTGCAGCGTTGGGAGTTTGTCAGGATGGAAGCTGCAGCGTTGGGAGTTTGTCAGGATGGAAGCTGCAGCGTTGGGAGTTTGTCAGGATGGAAGCTGCAGCGTTGGGAGTTTGTTAGGATGGAAGCTGCAGCGTTGGGAGTTTGTCAGGATGGAAGCTGCAGCGTTGGGAGTTTGTCAGGATGGAAGCTGCAGCGTTGGGAGTTTGTCAGGATGGAAGCTGCAGCGTTGGGAGTTTGTCAGGATGGAAGCTGCAGCGTTGGGAGTTTGTCAGGATGGAAGCTGCAGCGTTGGGAGTTTGTCAGGATGGAAGCTGCAGCGTTGGGAGTTTGTCAGGATGGAAGCTGCAGCGTTGGGAGTTTGTCAGGATGGAAGCTGCAGCGTTGGGAGTTTGTCAGGATGGAAACTGCAGCGTTGGGAGTTTGTCAGGATGGAAGCTGCAGCGTTGGGAGTTTGTCAGGACGGAAGCTGCAGCGTTGGGAGTTTGTCAGGATGGAAGCTGCAGCGTTGGGAGTTTGTCAGGATGGAAGCTGCAGCGTTGGGAGTTTGTCAGGATGGAAGCTGCAGCGTTGGGAGTTTGTCAGGATGGAAGCTGCAGCGTTGGGAGTTTGTCAGGATGGAAGCTGCAGCGTTGGGAGTTTGTCAGGATGGAAGCTGCAGCGTTGGGAGTTTGTCAGGATGGAAGCTGCAGCGTTGGGAGTTTGTCAGGATGGAAGCTGCAGCGTTGGGAGTTTGTCAGGATGGAAGCTGCAGCGTTGGGAGTTTGTCAGGATGGAAGCTGCAGCGTTGGGAGTTTGTCAGGACGGAAGCTGCAGCGTTGGGAGTTTGTCAGGATGGAAGCTGCAGCGTTGGGAGTTTGTCAGGATGGAAGCTGCAGCGTTGGGAGTTTGTCAGGATGGAAGCTGCAGCGTTGGGAGTTTGTCAGGATGGAAGCTGCAGCGTTGGGAGTTTGTCAGGGCGGAAGCTGCAGCGTTGGGAGTTTGTCAGGACGGAAGCTGCAGCGTTGGGAGTTTGTCAGGATGGAAGCTGCAGCGTTGGGAGTTTGTCAGGATGGAAGCTGCAGCGTTGGGAGTTTGTCAGGATGGAAGCTGCAGCGTTGGGAGTTTGTCAGGATGGAAGCTGCAGCGTTGGGAGTTTGTCAGGATGGAAGCTGCAGCGTTGGGAGTTTGTCAGGATGGAAGCTGCAGCGTTGGGAGTTTGTCAGGATGGAAGCTGCAGCGTTGGGAGTTTGTCAGGATGGAAGCTGCAGCGTTGGGAGTTTGTCAGGATGGAAGCTGCAGCGTTGGGAGTTTGTCAGGATGGAAGCTGCAGCGTTGGGAGTTTGTCAGGGCGGAAGCTGCAGCGTTGGGAGTTTGTCAGGATGGAAGCTGCAGCGTTGGGAGTTTGTCAGGACGGAAGCTGCAGCGTTGGGAGTTTGTCAGGACGGAAGCTGCAGCGTTGGGAGTTTGTCAGGATGGAAGCTGCAGCGTTGGGAGTTTGTCAGGACGGAAGCTGCAGCGTTGGGAGTTTGTCAGGACGGAAGCTGCAGCGTTGGGAGTTTGTCAGGACGGAAGCTGCAGCGTTGGGAGTTTGTCAGGATGGAAGCTGCAGCGTTGGGAGTTTGTCAGGATGGAAGCTGCAGCGTTGGGAGTTTGTCAGGACGGAAGCTGCAGCGTTGGGAGTTTGTCAGGATGGAAGCTGCAGCGTTGGGAGTTTGTTAGGATGGAAGCTGCAGCGTTGGGAGTTTGTCAGGATGGAAGCTGCAGCGTTGGGAGTTTGTCAGGACGGAAGCTGCAGCGTTGGGAGTTTGTTAGGATGGAAGCTGCAGCGTTGGGAGTTTGTCAGGATGGAAGCTGCAGCGTTGGGAGTTTGTCAGGATGGAAGCTGCAGCGTTGGGAGTTTGTCAGGACGGAAGCTGCAGCGTTGGGAGTTTGTCAGGATGGAAGCTGCAGCGTTGGGAGTTTGTCAGGATGGAAGCTGCAGCGTTGGGAGTTTGTCAGGATGGAAGCTGCAGCGTTGGGAGTTTGTTAGGATGGAAGCTGCAGCGTTGGGAGTTTGTTAGGATGGAAGCTGCAGCGTTGGGAGTTTGTCAGGATGGAAGCTGCAGCGTTGGGAGTTTGTCAGGACGGAAGCTGCAGCGTTGGGAGTTTGTCAGGACGGAAGCTGCAGCGTTGGGAGTTTGTCAGGACGGAAGCTGCAGCGTTGGGAGTTTGTCAGGATGGAAGCTGCAGCGTTGGGAGTTTGTCAGGATGGAAGCTGCAGCGTTGGGAGTTTGTCAGGATGGAAGCTGCAGCGTTGGGAGTTTGTTAGGATGGAAGCTGCAGCGTTGGGAGTTTGTTAGGATGGAAGCTGCAGCGTTGGGAGTTTGTCAGGATGGAAGCTGCAGCGTTGGGAGTTTGTCAGGATGGAAGCTGCAGCGTTGGGAGTTTGTCAGGACGGAAGCTGCAGCGTTGGGAGTTTGTCAGGACGGAAGCTGCAGCGTTGGGAGTTTGTCAGGACGGAAGCTGCAGCGTTGGGAGTTTGTCAGGATGGAAGCTGCAGCGTTGGGAGTTTGTCAGGATGGAAGCTGCAGCGTTGGGAGTTTGTCAGGATGGAAGCTGCAGCGTTGGGAGTTTGTTAGGATGGAAGCTGCAGCGTTGGGAGTTTGTTAGGATGGAAGCTGCAGCGTTGGGAGTTTGTCAGGATGGAAGCTGCAGCGTTGGGAGTTTGTCAGGACGGAAGCTGCAGCGTTGGGAGTTTGTCAGGATGGAAGCTGCAGCGTTGGGAGTTTGTTAGGATGGAAGCTGCAGCGTTGGGAGTTTGTCAGGATGGAAGCTGCAGCGTTGGGAGTTTGTCAGGATGGAAGCTGCAGCGTTGGGAGTTTGTCAGGACGGAAGCTGCAGCGTTGGGAGTTTGTCAGGATGGAAGCTGCAGCGTTGGGAGTTTGTTAGGATGGAAGCTGCAGCGTTGGGAGTTTGTCAGGATGGAAGCTGCAGCGTTGGGAGTTTGTCAGGACGGAAGCTGCAGCGTTGGGAGTTTGTCAGGACGGAAGCTGCAGCGTTGGGAGTTTGTCAGGATGGAAGCTGCAGCGTTGGGAGTTTGTCAGGATGGAAGCTGCAGCGTTGGGAGTTTGTCAGGATGGAAGCTGCAGCGTTGGGAGTTTGTTAGGATGGAAGCTGCAGCGTTGGGAGTTTGTCAGGATGGAAGCTGCAGCGTTGGGAGTTTGTTAGGATGGAAGCTGCAGCGTTGGGAGTTTGTCAGGATGGAAGCTGCAGCGTTGGGAGTTTGTCAGGATGGAAGCTGCAGCGTTGGGAGTTTGTCAGGATGGAAGCTGCAGCGTTGGGAGTTTGTCAGGACGGAAGCTGCAGCGTTGGGAGTTTGTCAGGATGGAAGCTGCAGCGTTGGGAGTTTGTCAGGACGGAAGCTGCAGCGTTGGGAGTTTGTCAGGATGGAAGCTGCAGCGTTGGGAGTTTGTCAGGATGGAAGCTGCAGCGTTGGGAGTTTGTCAGGATGGAAGCTGCAGCGTTGGGAGTTTGTCAGGATGGAAGCTGCAGCGTTGGGAGTTTGTCAGGATGGAAGCTGCAGCGTTGGGAGTTTGTCAGGACGGAAGCTGCAGCGTTGGGAGTTTGTCAGGACGGAAGCTGCAGCGTTGGGAGTTTGTCAGGATGGAAGCTGCAGCGTTGGGAGTTTGTCAGGATGGAAGCTGCAGCGTTGGGAGTTTGTCAGGATGGAAGCTGCAGCGTTGGGAGTTTGTCAGGATGGAAGCTGCAGCGTTGGGAGTTTGTCAGGACGGAAGCTGCAGCGTTGGGAGTTTGTTAGGATGGAAGCTGCAGCGTTGGGAGTTTGTCAGGATGGAAGCTGCAGCGTTGGGAGTTTGTCAGGATGGAAGCTGCAGCGTTGGGAGTTTGTCAGGATGGAAGCTGCAGCGTTGGGAGTTTGTCAGGATGGAAGCTGCAGCGTTGGGAGTTTGTCAGGATGGAAGCTGCAGCGTTGGGAGTTTGTCAGGATGGAAGCTGCAGCGTTGGGAGTTTGTCAGGATGGAAGCTGCAGCGTTGGGAGTTTGTCAGGATGGAAGCTGCAGCGTTGGGAGTTTGTCAGGACGGAAGCTGCAGCGTTGGGAGTTTGTTAGGATGGAAGCTGCAGCGTTGGGAGTTTGTTAGGATGGAAGCTGCAGCGTTGGGAGTTTGTTAGGATGGAAGCTGCAGCGTTGGGAGTTTGTTAGGATGGAAGCTGCAGCGTTGGGAGTTTGTCAGGATGGAAGCTGCAGCGTTGGGAGTTTGTCAGGATGGAAGCTGCAGCGTTGGGAGTTTGTCAGGATGGAAGCTGCAGCGTTGGGAGTTTGTCAGGATGGAAGCTGCAGCGTTGGGAGTTTGTCAGGACGGAAGCTGCAGCGTTGGGAGTTTGTCAGGATGGAAGCTGCAGCGTTGGGAGTTTGTCAGGATGGAAGCTGCAGCGTTGGGAGTTTGTCAGGATGGAAGCTGCAGCGTTGGGAGTTTGTTAGGATGGAAGCTGCAGCGTTGGGGAGTTTGTCAGGATGGAAGCTGCAGCGTTGGAGTTTGTCAGGATGGAAGCTGCAGCGTTGGGAGTTTGTCAGGATGGAAGCTGCAGCGTTGGGAGTTTGTCAGGATGGAAGCTGCAGCGTTGGGAGTTTGTCAG